>NC_135500.1:180430919-180730919 GCF_052857255.1 Amblyomma americanum
CCCACCTACAAGCCCAGCTTCTCCCACCCAGCGCCTCCTGCGCCTCCCAGCACCACTCGCATGCGAGGTGGATGCTCTAACCACGATTCCACAGAGGCGGTGGTCCACTAATTATGGAGCATCCACTCTAATATTTCAACTCCAATGCGTCCCCATTTCTTGGTGATCACAAATCAGGCAAGTCTGGGTCATTAGGTTTGCAAACTCGCAACTGTGGTGTGATTTTTTCTGCGTTAGCGGTATTGCCTGCTTGAAGGAAAAAGCGCTGTGTTTTGTATAGCCTCCACAACACTCTTGCGGGCATCCTCCAAGCGCCACCTTCGAGGTCCTGGAAGCTCCCCCCCCCCCCCCCCCACACACACACACACACAAAACGCAGGCACGCACGAGAGCACCAGCGACAAAGCTAAGGGGGCAGTCCTTCTAATAGCATCTCGGACGAGGTTCGTGCTAGGAAGGCCGTGCAGCAGCGAATGTAGAAAGCGTCAGAGTTAAGCTTCCGCCACCGCCTGCTTGTGAAATTTGCGAAGAATGACGCATCTCGCCAAATCTTTTCACTAAGCCTTAGCCTAGTTTGTGCAGTAATTTTTTATATAGTTTATTACTCGTTTAAGCGAAGTATATAGCAATAAATATACAAGTGGAGAGTTCAAGCTCCTCTCTCGTAGAGTCAGGCCGGAATGAAACGTGAACCGCGCCTGTAAACGAACAAAAAATATCACCTGAATACTTTCAGCTACATCATACAACTAGCCTAATTCATGTTTTTGGGTAAATGGTCTACCGAGGTACATATTCATAAAGCGGTTGCAAATGATTTTATCGCTGCAGAGTAGACAAGTACGCTATATGCGTCTGCGCGTTTCATTCCGGCCTGACTGTACATTTTATATGGTCCGTCGTCTTCTGCGCTGTTTGCTGCAATGAACCGACACAGTTTCGCTTAACATTCAATGTAACTAAGCCGGAAAGAAACGCTACAAACTATGTCCCCCGTATAACACTGTTATTCGCTTGCATTCCGCTTTAGTGCGAAAGAGCTACTTCACGGGGTCAGACTCAACCCAGAATTTTGTGGCTTGCATGACTGGGTTTGTTGTTGCCGCGATTGGGTTTCGAAACCGCGGCGGTGCGAACAGGTCAGCTTCGCTGGCCACAGCACGAGAGCACTCTGCTATCGCTGCAGCCAACCACGCCTCGCGTTAAACTGCAACACACTCTCGCGCCGTGCATTGCACATCGTCAACTTCCACTTGGGGCGCGAACAGATCAGATCAGCTTAACCTCGATCAGAGCTTAGCCTGAGTCTAATATCGTTGCCAGACGTGCCGACTGTACCCAGCAAAGTAAAACCATGAGCCAACCAGGCTAAACACATGCTTTCGCACGTCTACTCGGTATAACTACGTTACAATCCTACTACTTGTTATTTGTAGCTCTGTTGCCAAGGTGTCATCTTTTTTCTCGTTTCAGTAAAGCAAGGCTGCCTCAACTTATGCCCACGAGGTCGGAAGTTTTGTTATATGAACAAACAAGCAAACATCAAATAAAAAAAGTGATGTTTTCCCAATTTAACGATCGCGATGCCTCATTTAGCGTGCACGCTGTACAAATGTAAGTTGCGTCGCTCATGGCCTGCAAACGCCCAACATGAAAGCTCCGTGCGGCTAAATCGCTTTTATGTGGTTCGGCGCTGCAGGCCACAGAGTACCTGTAAGATAGTGAATACTTCACGTATTCCGTGAAAGATCGGAGGCGACCGAGAGGCCAACAGGAGCATTGACAAGCTTTTGCTGTTCGGCTGTCAAACTTTCTTCTTTGTGAGCACCTTTGTGCGTATAGACTTCTATTGCCTCACCAATGCCTCGGTCACGTCGCAGATTATTAGGCCGCGAAACAAAACAAAGCCTTTCTCCGCGTCCTCATTAATTGCGACGGCGCTTATCTGAGGCCCAGGCCGCTCACTAAGCCACCCCCCCCCCCCCAACCCCCTCTTCACGTTCGGAAGGACGGGCGGGCGCAGGCTCTGCTGATAGGTTATGCAAACAGCCGGAGCGTCGCCAGTTCGTTCTGTCGCATTGCGCAAACCAGTGCAACCGGCGCGAAGACATTTGCGGTCACCGAGCACATATGGCACCTCGCTTACTTGCGCAAACCTAGACCGCGCTGGGGCAACGCTGCTAAGCGAGGTGCGAAATGCTCGGTGAAGACAAAAAGGGGTTGTCAGGGTTGGTTAGGCCGCCGTCACCGGACCGGGAAAAGCACCGTGAAGGAAGTATGCGTCCGCTGTGGAGCCGCTGCGGTCTTGATGATTGCGAAACAGAGGAGAGTGCTACCCAAGATGCGTTAGTGCGGAGCTGCTGGGCCTGCTGGTGAACAGACGATTTCTGGCGTTCGTATTTCGTTCAGCGTTGTCCCTATGGCGTAAAAAGAAAATACTGAGGTGTGTCAGGAGAGCTGAAGACGACCAAAAGGACCAAAGGCTCAAAGAACCGCCGTAAATCACGTGATTATCTCGGTTTTGCAAGAGGTCTGGTCGACCGAGCGGGAAAAGGCAGCGGTTGGGGGCAAGTGGAGAGGATGAGCGGATAACAGGGGCTGAGGAACGCTTCTGTGCATGCCCCGTTTTATTCGGTATTTATATCTCATGAATTCTGTATTTATATCTTAAAATTAGGACCCGTCGCGGTGGCTCAGTGGTTAGGGCGCCCGACTACTGATACGGAGTTCCCGGACTCGAATCCGACCGCGGCGGCTGCGTTTTTATGGAGAAAAACGCTAAGGCGCCCGTGTGCTGTGCGATGTCAGTGCACGTTAAAGATCCCCAGGTGGTAGAAATTATTCCGGAGCCCTACACTACGGCACCTCTCGCTTCCTTTCTTCTTCCACTCCCTCCTTTATCCCTTCCCTTACCGCGTGGTTCAGGTGTCCAACGATATATGAGACAGATACTGCGCCATTTCCTTCCCCCAAAACCTATTATTATTATTATTAATATTATTATTATTATTATTAATATTAATATTAATATTAATATTAATATTATTATTATTATTATTATTATTATTATTATTATTATTATTATTATTATTATTATTATTATTATTATTATTATTATTATTATTATTATTATTATTATTATTTCAGAATTAGGTTGAACTGGAAATCAATAAACCAACTAGCGCACCAGATGCGAAATTCAGAGGTCGTGGGTTCGAATCTCACAGACGGCGTGTGGTTGTATTTTCTAATGCTTTCTAACCAATTATCCTGAAAATAATTGCTCTATTAATGTTCCATTGACGAACAACACAAATTTTAAAAAAATCCCATATGCTGCTCGGTGTCGGTGTCTGTAGGATTCTGTCATGCATGCTATAACAAGTGCCTCTTTTCTCTTCCGTTGTCGGCTCAATGAAATACAGGTAAATTACGTCAGACTGGAGATAATCCAGAGCTCCGGGTGATGGGGATGGAGGGGGGGGGGTGGCAAAGTCATCGTGGTGCTGAAGGGTCAGAAACCACGCTGGCTCGTGCGTTTTGTAAAGCGAACGGAGAAAAATCTCCATAGTCCTTTATGCGAACTGCTTCTCTTGGTCAAGAATGAGGTCTCCTGAAAGTTGATTTAAAGGCTTGTCAATATCGTTCGGCTTCTAAATTTTAACTTTCACTGCGCGCCAGCGCTGCTTTTCTTGCGGAAATTTTTAAACAAAACGCATTTAAGCGCGTTCAATAAAGGACGTCGAATATCTTCTGCGTATCACCAAAGAATAAAGTCGAGTTGTATATTTACAAAACCTGATGCGAGCGGCATGATAACTCATAAATTGCGCATGTATTTGGTTCTTTAGAGCTTCAGGAGCTAAAAAATACCAGACACCGGGGGTGACCGTATTCAAGTAAAGCCGACTATATATTAAGTAAAAAAAGAGCGAAAGTATCATTAAGTTTCTGGCAAAAAAAGCAAAAAATAATTCGCAACTAGTTATATAGGTGGTTGATTTGAACACGATGAGACATGTTTCTATGCAACCCTCGTCTGTTAGTTCAATCGTGTTCGAATGCACAACCACCTGACACCTGTAAGAAAAGGCCTTAACCCTAAATGTACAGCAGAATGCTGATCAATTGCTCTAACACGCTGCACTGAAACATAGCGTCTGACATGGTTGAAATCAAATGTCTTGCATGGCATCATCAGTCTCGCTGCATGCTCTGTAGACACATTCGCTGCGCTTATTATGACTTGTAAACATGCTAATGTATCGTCGCTAAAGTGGCACTCTAGTGCGTAGCGTCTTGAACGGTCAACACTTTGGGGGAACGCGGGGTTCAAATCGCGAAAATCTCAACAAAAAAAATTTAGAACACATCATATTTGGTACCTGTAAGGTCTCTGTAATCACATCACAAAAAAAATTTTCCCGAAAACAGCCCAGAAGTGAGTTTAAAAAATGTTTTTGTGACCGTATAGGAAGCAAAAAACTGCTGAAATTTCCGCAAAAATGCCACTTTTCTCAAAAATGTTTTTGGATCTAAATGCCGGCTTGCAGAAAGCACGACAATGGCTTCACAGATTTTCATGGGGTTTTTTGCATTATGTTTCTTATAAATTTTTCTACGTTGGCGATTTTTTTCTCATTTTTAAAATCTCACTAATTTTACGTGATGATAATGAGTGCATTATGCAAGCGGGGATATAATATTGTGTGTAGAAAAACATCACGCTGCTAAAAATAATTAGAAAATATCACTGCATTGACCATTCCTTAGATTTAACGGGGTCCACTAATATAGCTAGCTGACCATCACGAGAGTACGAAACTTGCTTTCCATAGTTTCTCCATTGAGATGTATTGTTCAGGCACACAGCCCGACTAACAAGAGATTAGTGAACCGTACAACATGAGGAAACAATCACGATCGTGCGTCATCAAGTCCGCGACTTTCCTACAAGATATTGAAGCGTTATACCATGACTTTAGGTAGCAACACGTGCGTTGTTTCTTTATTATTTTTTGCAGAAAGTTTATTTGCAGACATACAGGAAATGGGCTTCGGGTGAAAAGCTAAAAAGGCAGTTTGAGAGATGCTCGAAGTTCACGCTTCCCTTATATAAATCGGTCATGTTTTCTGTGAATAAATTTCAGCAGTGAGTCAGCGTTCGTCCTGTGTTTCCTCTTCTTTTCATCCCCGTATTACGCGCTGTTGCCCCTAAAAAAAACATTCCTTTGGGTAAGGCTTTTTGCAAGTTTGGTATAACAATGAAGTGTATGAAAATTTATAATGTCAAAGCTATTAAATACATTTCAATGAAATTTTGTGTTAGGTGTTCGGGGGACTTCTCAGTAGGCATGCTGAATTTATTAGTTCTGCATCAAAAAACGAAAAACAGATTACCTCCCATTCTCGCGTCCTCTCTTAAAAGAGGTTACATCAAGAAAGGCCGGTGCCGTCAGGATATAAAAACCTACCTCTTTAGGTTCTTCCACTCTGGGTTCTTCAAATAGGAAACTTTGTTTGAATTCTAGGTTTGTTCGCAGTTACTATTTTTGCTTTCTTCTCAATCTATTCTATTTTTCAATTTCCAACAGCACGGTTCTGGTAGTTCTACCAAAGCATTTATGAACTAGAAACACTAAAAGAAGCTCCCATGTTTATATATCCTGGATGACGGGGGTTGTTAACGACCCAGGCCTCAGTTCATAACCCATAACTGAAATTCAAGTTTCTTCTGTCACTTTCTAGGTATTCGCAAGCTTTGCGTTACGTAAGGATAAGTAATCACTGGCCAGGCGCAATTCGCGGTTCAAATTAAAAGCGCCTCTTTCGAAATAAGTCTTACTTCTCTTATTTTTTTTTCTCGCACAATCGGTCAGGGAGCGCCGCTGTCCTGAATTATTGGCCAGGTCTCTTCTCGAAAGTGCTCCGAGCTAACCCTTAACGCCGAACAGATTTGTTGAGAAAGAAGAAGTCGGCAAAGGCGCCACAGTTCGTCACGTTGCGTAAGAGCATTATTTTGTTGTGAAGGAAAGGAACGAGCAGGACGATGCATGGTGGCCACTCCTATAACCTAGGCAGCCTAATGGAAATGTTGCGTAAAGACAACCTTTTTAGCTGCGGCATTTTATTTAGCTTTTGTTCGCCCCGCCATTGTCATTGGAGCTCATCTTTGCCCGCCAGGTGAAATTTATGCAACCTGAATAGGATCAACGGGCAGGGCACTTTCTTTGGGCTTGATCTGCTTTGGCCTCGATCATTCACTGCTGCTGCTTGCTCTTGAGCACTCAGCGAAATTTGCGCCGTAGCATTTGTTAGGTATCACGAGAATTTTGCTTCTATGGTTGGGGTTATCGCGTGCAGTTTATTAGCGAGAGCCGCATCGCAAGACAAAAGTAAGGAGAGCTGTTACGTTTGACGAAAACAATGTTTCTTGTGAAGACCTGACTATGAGAGTGGAAGAAAGCTGAGCGCAAGCCCATCGATCTGAGCGAGGCATTGTGTAGCGGGAAATATTTTTAATCCGCAGAATCGTTTCTTAAAAAACGAAAAATCTGTAGGTCGAGTCACCTGCTCGGCGTAACCAAGATCTCAGTGGTGCTTATAAAACGTTCGCGACTTAACGTTAGGTAATGAACATAGAGGGCGAAAAGTCTCAGAAGTGCACGTGAAGAAATGGGTACTTGGCTTTTGTTTCCGGGACAAAAAAAAAATTCAGGACGGTCATGAAGCCTGGCGCGAGAAAACTGCGATAGCAGTTGGATTTGCCTTCGATAATTACTTGGATGCATTTACACTAATTATTTCACTTTGATGATTTTAATTTGATGATTTTGCTTTTGGTTGGTCAGTCTCAGGATGCTTTATCCCTTTATCCCTTTTATGCTTTATCCTTTATCCCTTCCCTTACGGCGCGGTTCAGGTTTCCAACGATATATGATACTGCACCGCTTCCTTTCCCCAAAAAAACCAATTATTATTATTACTCAAGTTTTCCATCATCCTTGCACAAAGCCGATTACATATGCGGTGCATTTAGTGCGCCGACGCTAGACACACCCATGGACTGGTCCAGCCAGTGGGGGGAGTGTACTGGGAGTCACGATCATGGCCTTGTTGTCGATGAAGTCGCAACTGATGCAGTTTAGATCGTCCATAGCATTGTCATTGCGGAATCTCAAGTATATGCAGGTTACGCGCTTTGTTGACAGCGCGTCAGGCGAACTTGCAGGGGCCAGGGCCAGCCTGGATCGCAATTAATTATGAATTCAGGCTTTCTCTTTGGATCTTTTTTGGAATCTCCCATTAAAACCATGGGGCCTATGCAGACACGGTGTGATGCGGGGAGGTTGATCGATTGTTGCGGCCCCCCCCGTTAGGTGGCTGGGGCTGCTGCACAATGGAGGCTTCACTCACAGAGGCGTCACATAGAAACGCCGCTGTTTTCTCAAAGTGTCACTGGCCCACTGCTACTGCTACCGCAGGAAACAAAAAATCTGCCGATACACCCGTGATATAGGATGATGCAAGTGCTGCACAAATATATTCCTGTATCGAGGCTATCTTCTTCTTCTTGCGCACACAGCCGCCTCGGTGGCCGAGTGGTTACGGCGCTCGGCTGCTGGCCCTAAAGACGCGGGTTCGATCCCGGCCGCGGTGGTCGAATTTCGATGGAGGCGAAATTCTAGAGTCCCGTGTTCTGTGCGATGTCAGTGCACGTTAAAGAACCCCAGGTAGTCGAAATTTCCGAAGACCTTCACTACGGCGTCCCTCATAGCCTGAGTCGCTTTGGGACGTTAAACCCCGATAAAACCAAATCTTCTTGCGCACAGGGCACTTGCCAGTTCCAGCGTCGTCTGCTCGTCTGTTCTACTAACATGAAGTGAACACCGCTGCATGTATGTTTTAACGCGATAGCGTTAAAGGCTCCGTTCTCCGGAAAATATGGTGTTGGTGTTAGCATCGGCGACGTTAGCGAGAAATCATGGGCATGGCTCAGGCAGGTGGTCGCCAGAGAGCAACCTAGGAGGCAGGTGGGCCACCTAGGTCGCGTGACCTTGCGGCGCCATCACAACCCGCCCACTGGATGGCGAGCAAACTGCCCATCCCGGCAGGTAGCAGTTAACTAAATGATTGGGCACCCGAGAAAAGCAACCTGGGTCGCACAAGGCCCACAGCTGGGGGTACCTAGCATCGCAAAGCAGTGGTGCTTCGTTTGACTGCTGTACCACTTCACCAGGAGGGTTATCAGGACTCCCAATGATCTATATATGTTAAGCTGACAGCGACCTACTGCACATATGGGAACTAAGTCATTACGCTTTCGAGCCATGCCCTTAAGGCGGAGCTTAAGTGTCCCCTCTAATTTTTTTATTCGAGGCTCGTTTTCGCCTGACCGGATGATTACAACCTCAAGGAAACAAGGACAAGCAAGGCGAACACGGCATGCACAGAATGCACAGACTCAGAGAACTGTGTTGCTCCCACCGCCTTCAATTCTCCACCTTTCCCGCACCTCGTCCTAGTGGAGTCTGCTTACACCCGGTAAGTGCAGACTTATTCTCCTCTGTGACATCTGCAACCTCCACATACTTAAGCACTTAGGCCGCTCCCGACGTAAATTATATGGAGCTTGCCATCACGATATACATACGGCCTGGCCCTGAGCACGCACCATTCAGTCGGTGAACTTCCCTATCACCGAACCCCGCGCCATGCCCTCTATTCCTGCTAGAGCTAGCGGGCTTCAATTGCTGCATTCTGCACGGTGCTGTGTGCGCTGTTTTTGTCCCACTCGGTGTGTGCTGGGAAGCCGCTATACCGCCCCTAACTCCAGCATCAAACCGTGTTTAGTTCCGCGGTCCTGATCTAGAACTCTTAATAAAGTTATTTTTCACTCTTTCACGGTGTCGTAGGTGGGAACACCATCTTCATGGTTTGAGAACTTCTGACGGCGCTTGCAGTTTACAACTGTAGATAGAGCTTTTTAAGTACTAATGCAGATGAGACACAGGTTTAACTTCAGAAGACTCCGGGAACTGAATATTGATGCTTTCTGCGTGTATGCAGCTTTATGGAGGAATATGATCCCTGAAGTCCTATCTTTGAGCGTAGTTGCTCCAAAAAAAAAAAAATTCTGCGCCGTGACTGCTATTGTAGACGAACGTCCTTGCCACTTTTTAACCAACACTTTTGCACCACTTCACTTTTGGCTTGTTGATCTTCAACAGGAAATATATATACTTTTAACTGACGTCTGCTATCCGAATCGGTATAATAAATTCAATTGTTGTCAGTTGCAACGATAACAGAAACATGCTCTTAAGTGCCTGTCGAATCTTAACTGATTTTTTTTTTTGCTCTGTTTAGTGCAGATTCGTTTTTACTGATTTGTCAAAGCGAGGGACACCTATCGAGATGAAGCTTTCGTGGCTAGAAGCTCGTGGAGATGTTGAAAACTTCCCACTATCAACTCTGTAGCGCCGCTTGAATTCGCTAAAAATAGCGCTAGATTTCTCATGTAAAATTTTTGGCACAGAGGCAATGTTTCTTAATTAAGCTTGGCGGCCGGTAGCCTGGTTCTCTTTGTCTTTCTTTGAGGATCACATTTTACTGCCGCCTATATGTCTCGGCTACCTCCGTTCTACTTGGAGCACAAGTGGGTCGTTATAACTGCAAGGCTTTTAGAGCGTAGCTTTTGAGCGATCTGGGTAGTTCCCATGGCGGAAAGTCGCCATAAAGTGGCGGCTATATAAGCGCTACACAAAAGCGCGACACATAAATTAAGGCGACACTTAATTACGTGCATTGCATGTTGAGAAAGCGATACCATTAGTCTGATGTCCGCTTGGCCTGCTGCTTCACTTCTTCCGTCATTGCTGCTAGCCGCATACGCTAAGCCTGTACAGCCGCTGATACTCCATCTTCACCCACCAACATACTTCGGTGGTTACCCTCTACGCTTGCGGGGATTTCCCACTGCGGTAGACACACGCGGCGTTGATTCTGGCTCCATTACACCCTGATACGCGGAGCTGCCTAGACACGTCTGCATGCTGCACACTGATGCTGAGCCCACATCCGTGCTCGATCATGTTACGGGACCAGCGCACCTGCCAGAGCACCTGTCAACTCGGGCATGTAACGTGGCCTCATGACGTCACACATCCATTCGAGCAATCAGCGAATTTTGCGATAGATATCGGATGGCGCCGAGCTTTTTTTATGTGGCTTTTATTGCTGTCGCATTAATACATCTTACGAGCGCTTCCACCGCGATGAGTGAAGCAGACGCAGATGCTAAACGCGCCACCCGAGCAGGTTCAGCGACGCTGACGTCAGGATCCAGCTGTACACGCGGCCGTCGCAGAAGCGAATATATAAGCGCAACGCTAAAGGCGGTCGCGGTGATGACGCGCGCGCCGCCGCTGACACATGCAACGACAGAACGAAACGAGTCACGCGTGATGACACACACAGAGTGAACGAACTACAAGGCCGACAAAGCGCGACGATAAACGCGACTCAAAATCACGGAACAATACATCCGGCCAGTTCTTCTACAACGAAGCGTGAGACAAACGCAGCTCCTAAACTCGCGGCGAGAAGAGCTGCGCTCATAATCGCATTACCTGAAGGATAAACGTCCGGGAAATGTACTTTTTCCGCATACCTACTTTAAATGTGGCGAAGCACGCTTTACAGACAACACACGCTATGACTACGAGGCACGCCATAGTTGTGTACATGCCCCGGATTCATTTCGAGCACGTATTCAGCGTGCGCAGAAATCTCACTAGGTTAGCATTTCATTAATTTTGAACTCACAAAATGGGTACTCCGTAGATTCACTGAGCCCGTGAGCTCAAACTCAGTAGCCAAGCGCCAGAGCCACCTAGCCGCCGCGGCGAGTACAGGGAGCAGAAGTAGCATAGGAATTTGCTGACAGAAGAACGAGAAGCCACTAACCGGCGCCAACTGGGCCACTATCAATGCTGTGAACAGAGCTGGCAGGAAGAGTGGTAGAGTAAGATGAATATGAAGCTGAGTAAGATGAGCAAGAAATAAGATGAAAGGGGAAGAAAAGGTTAGACGCCCGTCGCAATTCGCAGTTATCGTGTACGCCGAAGCGGCGACGACGACTGAATGCAAGCCAACAACACCTCTGGCACAGAGAGTGATTGAAACGAGAGGGCACTTTGCATGCACTTGCATTCATGCGCAGTCAAAACAAAAGACGATGCGCAGTTACATTGGATGCTTTAAATATTTTTTATGAGAACATATTGACTCAGTGCCGCCGTATGTGCATTCGTGAATCGCGACAACTGATAACGGGACGGATAACAGTACTGAGACCATCACAGTCCATTTCAAAATATACAAGGGCTGACAGGTTGCAATTAAGACAAGCATAAATATCTGCGTATGACATCTTCTTTTCATCATGCACGACTCTGCGACTGACCTTTGAACACATATGAAGCTATAAGTTTGCTCAGCAACTGACTCCAAGGGCACCCGTAAATTTTAACCGACGTCGTCATCCTCAACAATGTCGTTGTTGTCCGATAAAGACCTAAAAGAAACCAAGAAAGAAAAACGCACACACTGTCAACTACTTCTCCGGCAATGCGCGAAACGTATGCCTTACACAGTAAAACAAACTGGTATTGAGGCACAAACGAAATTATTCAGCTCAGATGCACAAATCCGGCAGTGATCGGAAGATAGAAACCGGTAAGGAGTACGTGTCATGGAACTGTCATTACTTGCCTCGTAATGCTGAAGAGGTCAGTGGTGGTGACCTAAATAACGAACTTAACGGAAACGGTACGAAAGCTAGCCAAAAGCGAATGAGATCAGGGGCATCGGAAACTTGCGCGAATGGCTGTGCGTATTTGTGAAGCGTTACAGTAAATAATGTCGCGTAGAAGGTGCGCCCAAGAGGTAACAACTTCCCACATGCAAGCTCTTAAGACAAGCGTGTGGAGCTCATTTGTTCAGCCTTTTACGTGTGCCAGCGTTCCTCTAACCACCGCAAGAGAAGTCCAACAAAGCTGGGACGAGAGACATTCGCTACGAAGCCTTGGTATTCGCTAACTTTCGCGCCAGTCCGAGCATGAACTTGACGCCCGGCTGGCTCTCTGACGCGGCCCAACTCGTCTCTTCAGAAGGGCGCGCCAACTGCAAGTCGAGCTCGGCTCCGAGCAGACGCTGGCGTATCGGCGGTTGAGCGGAAAGGCAGCGAGGCGCCGTTTATACGCAGCCGCAGGGACAAACGAGCCGTCGCCGCAGGAGCCGCCGACGCTGGGAGACGATCGCGAAGCGCGCGCGTCCCCGGGGCGCTAAGCCTGGCGTGGCTTTCGGCGCTAAGCCCATCCGACACCGAGCCAGGAAGCGTTTTGTGACTGCGCCAATCCTCGAAGCGCACGGGCGGGAAGAGGAGAGCCTGCCGCTGATATTATTCGCCCAGGAGCGCGGCGCACGCCACACCGGGGATTGCCACCGCCACCGAGACCCGGGGGGTGGTGCTGAACGACACGCTCGTGCCGAAGGTGAACCGGGGATTACGAAGCGAGCCCGTCGCTTCTTGCCTGCTCTCTGGATCCGAGTCAACCTCGACAAAAGTTTTGCTGCGAAAGAGGAGCGGGACCGGGGGCGGAAGCCGTGGAAAGACCGCGCGTCTCCGGCGAAAGTTTGCTCTTCCTCCGGCGGCAGTAGTGTAGCTGCCAGCGGCGCACTGTTGTTATCCCTGCGTCTGGCATTTCTGTGCGTGCGCGAGTGTGTCGGTGTCACCACTCGTCCTAATACGCCGCGTTTGTGCGGGTTTGAGAGCGAAGCAACGCGGCTGCTGGCGCTTGGTTTTGCCTTTGGCGTTGCGAAACTTGCGGACGGGCGTTGATCTCCAAGGCGTGGCTCGGGGGCGCTCTCCCAGCTCCCCTCTAATTTGTTCCTCATGGCCAGGCTCGCTAAGCGCGGGTTAGGGAAGGAGGGAACGAAGACTGAAGACTTGGCGATGCGCACTTTGGCGTGCACTGCTTCGTCGTAAATAGTGGTTGCGGCTGCCGCTGTAACAGCAACGTGACGTTCACAAAAAGCGTTAGACAGCGGCTTATTTCTTATATCTGCTTGACTGGAGACTGAAGTTTCGAGTTTTGGTAGATGCTTTTTGCTTGGCAGGTATTCTTTTCCTATCATTTGTTTGGCTTTTGTGCTCTGGTCATGCTTAAAGCAAAGCGGAAACGCAATGGCCCAGATGGGGTCTCAGAATAATTTGACAAACGAGTGCTTGCTGAGCAACCTAGCTAGCAATGTGTGTGCTACGGCCTTATTTTTTTTTCAGCGTTAGCTGTTAATGTGAAGGTTCCTGGGAAAAGCACTTTTTTCGTCGTTACCATCGAAGGAGCGGGAGCCAAGTGGTAGGGCCAGAGGGGTGCTCTGTGCTCCACAGGGACGTGATCACGTGACCACACCGTGCACATAGCCACAGCGCTCTGCCTCGAGCCACCTTTCTCAAATCAAGCAGAGCGAAGGTTTCTGGGAGGTATGTTCGTCTTAATTTCGCGTTCATGCAGCCAAGCGCTGCCGAGGTGCGGCCAGGGGGGAGGGGGGAAGGCAAGGATTCCGCATGAGCGTCCCCCATGGGTTGCATCTCATTTTGCGCTGATTTTCTGCTTTGCAAGGTTGGTAACCGTCATTTCTTTTCTTTCTTCAATCAAGGCTTCACCGTCGGAACCATCAAAATACTCGTTAGAGGACCCCTGAAACGGTTTGAACTGAGGGTAAGAAAAGGGAAAGACTCATAGATATCGAATCACCCACCATCAACTCCGAAAAATTTTTGATCTAGCTTATTTGCACCAGAAATATCGGATGTAAGATACGGCCATCTTCCTTTATTCTCCCAGCTCATACACCTGAGTGAGTCAGAACGAAAAAGATATATTACAGGTCAGGGCTAAGGTCCGCCGACAAATACGCCACCCGGTTCGCTTGTTTACATTTTTTTTTCTGGTGGTTCCTCCGCCACGGGAACACTACAGGACCCCTGCGAACTCCGGCACGTCGTGCGCACCACTCGCGGCGACGCGCGCGACCCCGTCAGGAACGTGGGGGCAGTCTGATAGCTCTAGCAGCGCTGTGGGCGCACTCGTGAAGCGGCTATGTATTCTTGAGCAGCTATCGCGCTGGACCCACTGCTATCTTATGGAGTGCAACCGAACTTGAAGAAATTCTCTTGGAAGAAAATTTTATAGATTAGGAAAATACATACGTGAGCGTTGGATTCAACTCGTTCTTCGTTATGAGCAGACGGCTCACGCGCTCGACCTATCGATCCCTCCCACATGGATCCCTGTGGGCAGCATACACCCTTTTCGAACTTTCAAAAGCCAGCTTGTGTGCTTGGCAAAAACTTATTTACCATGGGGGCGTGGCCCATCCTAAGGACAGAACAAGCATGCAGCGCTCGATCGCTGTTTGTAAGACCCTGCACGCACCTGGCACAGTAGGGCTTCTGCCCCTCATCCCGGCGCGCAACGCGTAGCTTAATCCCTTTACTGTACTACAGGACACGAAACATTATTCCAATGCCAGAAGGCTTCAGCACTGTAGCCGTGATTTCCGCCTCCAAAACAGGTGGGGCCGCCAAAATAAAGGAACTTTCGCTGGGCAGATAAGGCAGAGCTAACTTCAAAGCACAGCCTGAGCACGCCTTCATTTCGAGCCCCGAAGTAATGGAAACCATGGGAATAATTGTGCGAGTTGAGAACCGAGCCAAATTTGCCTCTGCTCACGAGATAACACGGCTTTCTCATTTTCCACTTGAGAAAGTCGAATAAACTAGTCTGCGTCCCACGTTACAAATTCTTTCAGCTAGTGAAAGCCGTCCAAATGCGACTCAACACACGAGGTAAACGCGAACCTGCCACACATTTTTCAAAGTCGTCAGCTTGGGCCGGCTTGAAGACCTTTCGGCGTACAGGAAATAACTTGCGAGCTAGAGTATATGTCTAGACGCTCTGCAGGTTTGTGGACGGCTGGTTTGTGAAAGCATGTCACTGCGCTCGAAGATTGCATGAGCGGCGACATGTGCCGGCGCGACATGCATTGCCGCGTTGTTCGCAATATTAAAGTGCCTGCATAATGATAGCTGAGCAAATAAAGTATACATATAAGGTGGGACTCAAAACACTGGCTTTGAAATATTTTTATTACCGTCAACTTTGTACTTTACGGTGCAATGATGCTTGTTTGCGCTACATGCCTGTCGGAATCATCGCTCCATTCGCTTGGTATAGCCTCTTTTACGTGGCGAATATGCTTCATTTCAAAACACTCCGTGCCTCTTGTAAAGTTTAACCCCCCGAGAAAATTGTGGGTATAATTTATGTGCCAATATCCTAGAGTTATGAGTAACGGAACGCCACTGATGGACGCCTCCCATTCCGGCTCATGCAAGGCGGCAGTGGAGCCTTCCTGGAGAGGACGCACAACTGGTCGCACGGCAGCGCTGATTGCAAGCCGACGGTGGAGGCGCCTGGAGGGTGCAGGGGGCATTTAGAAAGCGGACCGGAGGAAAAAGACGCACCGTGCGCATCTCCTTCGCTTGCTTCGCCTACGCCCGTCATTGCGGTTTCTGCGAGCCAGTAACAGCCCTTCACAGTCACACCTGATGTCACGCGAGCCATATGACATCGTAAGACAGAAGTTGTCAGAGAAACCGACAGCAGACGTCGCCACGAGCCGCAGTAATGATAGCGTTCAGCAAAAAATTCATAAATTAACGGCTCGCTTTGGAGCACTTTTACGCTGCGTGAACGCTCAATAGTATATATAAAGTGACGCATTTTATATCAAACTTTAACACCGCTTTATGGGTCCTTTAGTATTTACGTTTTTTTTAAATTTACCTGGTGTACTGCACACCGTAAATTTCAATAACAGTACCGCATCATTTCATTAAATATGCATGAGATGTGAAAATAAAGAGCGGCCATGCACTAAACTAAATGTGTACGAACCATGCAAGTCACAAAGAGTACTGTCTGTGGTTACAAGGTGTAGTTTGAAATGCAGAGGAGCAGAGGTTCAACTCAGGGTGCGGTTTCTGAACTCTACTGTTTTCGCTTTTCATCAATGAGTTGCGTTTTCTAGGTGGCGCTAAATTTAGATTTTTCGCAACTGCCTTTGTTTGGCATTTGTAACCTTTCACCGTCGGGTGAAGCTGTTTCTGCCTGGGACATGAGAACACATTTAGTTGACCTGGTAAGCCAGCCCACTAGATAATCTGGTAAACTTACTTTACATGTAAGACTATTTGTTTTCTGGTCTAATTTATTTCTGAATGTGAGGAGTAGAAATAGGGTTCTTCACTTTAGTTAAAAGTTAGGTTTAAAAAAAATCAAGTTTTTTCGAAGCTTTTTTTATAATCCGTGTTTTTTGCGGGTGATTTTTTTAAGAGGAAAATAATTAACTTTGAGTTTTCATTTTGATGCTGGGCATAAAATTCTCCATTTTGTTTATTATTGTTGCGTCTGTACTAGAACTGTACAGCTTTTTGCGTGCGCTGCGAAAACATTCCTTTGCCACAACGCAGTATATCGCTGCAGCAGGGCGCCGGTAGTGTGGATACAGTTTTACGTGATGATGATGATGATGATGATGATGGAAATGACAGAGCAGGGCAGTACCTGTGTTCTTGGTACCCGGTTTCAACATGCGCTGTTCAAACTATTATTATCTCGAAGACGAAGCCCCACAGTATATTAGAAACAATAAAGGAGGTCTAAAATCGTCAACAGTAAAAAACTGCTCTCTGTAAGAGATTCATGGCATCCAGTAGTTTCTGCACTTTTCATTTAGTTTTCGCACTGGTAAGCTGCATTATTTTCAAGGCGCCATTTCGCGTAGGAATCGACTGTAACACGACTTCCATGCTATCTGTTTGGGATGCAAAGGCGGGCGAAAATCGGACTTTAACCGTAAACAAATGGCCTTATAGTTAGGGGCAATTTGAATTCAAGCTCGCCAGGCCAGACGGCCATCTCTAAGAAGCCTTCTCATGAGTGTTTTTGGCGATGGAGTCTGCGCCTCTTTAGTCCAAGACTGCATGGACAGCGCGATTTGGGAGTGGAAGCAAACGTGCTCTAGGGAGAAAACAGTGTGAGGCCTTATATCATGCTCGTAATTGTTCAGGCTGAAGCTTTCTAACTCAGGGGCTACCGCCAGGTGCTCGGAATAAACAATACAAGTTTAAATTACGGGGTGTTGTAAATTAGGACTCAGAAAGTAAACAATTGGAGTCGTTTTATTGTTGTTCGCATTCTCTGCATGCATTTGAATCCTTGCGATTGCATTGGCACAGCGAACGAGGTTCAGACGCTAGCTATTCGGAGCACATTGCAGGTTGCCTCAGATGGAGCGAGAAGTTAGGTCACATTTGTGAAGCGTCTGTTTCTATGCTAAAACTGCTAGCGATTGGAGCTGGAGTCATCGGGTGCCCAAGAAGAAGAGGAAGCTCATTATTTGCTTATAGGCTGGCAACATTACACACCTTCTCAATGCATTGAAATCGTGGCCCGTGCTTTGCTGCTGACAATTGAGCGATGGGTCCAGAGGGAGCAAGCGTAACAGGCACCGAAATTTCGGTAACAAGCGTCAGACTATGGCGAAACAAAAAAGATAAAAATGATACAGACAAAGGAAAACTGAGATCGATGAAAAAAGGAAATCAAGGAAAAACAAAAGACGCACACGCAGAGAAAGGGAGAGAAGTTAAGAGCAACGCAGGCGCCTTGGCGTGGCTGGCCGATGTTCCGACCACCTGGCGGGCGTGACGGCCGTTTGGCGGGCCCATTGGCGCGGCGCCGAGGGCCTTGGGAAGAAAGGCACAGGCAGATTTGTGCGGCGCGCTTAACGGACCGGCCCCTAACGACGCGCCCGTCGTACCCCCTCCCGTCAGTCCCCACGACCCCAGGAATTCGTCTCGAAGGCGGGAGCCACCCATCGGCTCCCGCTGTCGCAACATCAGCGCCCCCCCTTTTCGCTGCCCTGCGCGGCAGGGGCTTCCAGGAACAAGAGGAGTAAAACGCTGCGGCGCCAACAAAGTGCGCGACGTTCGTCACCCCGCCGGTCGTAGAAGGCCCCGTACTGTGTGCCTCGTCTTCAGTGCTGTATATACAGAGTATAACGTCGCCGGCGGTACCCGAGCGGTGGAGCCGGAGCCGCCGGGGATCGCACGAAACGGTCCCGGCGACCTCCGGGTGCCAATAACGACCGGCGTAATGTTCGTAGAACGCGGCGTCGTTTCGTCTTCCGAGCCTCCTCTTCTACGCTGGGCTGCCTCCGACGCTGGCTGCCATGAGTTTCCTGCTTTGCTGCGGCTGTTGTTGGTTTTACCGCTCGACGAGCACGGCCACGATACTGCCCGGTGAGGCCGCTCCTTTTGCTGCCTCTACGCTCTGCGGCAGCGGTTCACAAAAACAAGCCCGTAGCATTGGTTCACTAGAGGCAGTGACACTGAAGCACTGTGAGTATGCATCGCTCTCGTAAATGTACTTGCCACCTGTGCTGCGCAGTCAGGGATGGGATTTGCTCAGGGGTTGAGACATTCTTTAGGAGTTGAGAAAAACCTAGTTGGAAAAAGGGTTCCTTCAGCTGTGACACTGTTCAGTAACAGTGCGCTCGCGTGTCACAGACGACGTCGTGTGTCTGCTTTCACGAAGCGAAATGTGCGCAGTGAACTGTTACCGAAGCGCTGATTTGCTGCACTAGTTGAATATTGACTCAAAAGAAAAAAAAAATGTTAGGTATGTTTCGTCTCAAAATGCTTCTTTACGCTACTTGTACTTAATCAGACGCTCCGCTATCATTATAACGAATTGATCTAAGCACTAGGTGCTTACGGGCAACATCAGCTGAGGAATTTCAACGACAAGACGAAATACGTGTTTCCTTTATTGTTACTGCACTTAAAATGTATGACTTTGTGCGCCCTGTTCACTCATTCATACTAGAGAAAACTGTACAAGAGTGCTAAACTAGAGACTAACAATAACATAAATTTGTTTTTAAGACAAGACCTTCCACTGATGAGCGCACGAGTGTTTTCTCGCGCATATCACTCGGAGCACACTTCGAATATGCCTTTAAGACAGAAAAAAACACGAAAAGATAAGCAGCTGTAGCGTACCGCGCTAGCACCAAGGATTAGGCGCTAAAGAAATTTAATGCTCGTTTTAACTGTACAAATCTAAAGGACGCCTGACTAATCTTTGAATGTCTGCCGGCTGTCGGAGAATCAGTTCTGTCCAGAGGTCTTACCGCCAGCTCGCGTTTATTCCTTCCTGGCTCAGAAGGCAGGCAGTTTGCGGAATGCATATGAGCGAAAATTACCGAGGATGAGGGTTCGGCAGGTACTTCTCTGGCTGGCGTCGCAGTTATAACAAGTTGAAGTGGGAGCCATAGTGACCAGTCGATATTTTATTAACCTCACCAGTAGCTTGCAACAACCTCAACCTCTACCTGAGGATATTTTCTGTCAAATAAGCTTGTGATTTTAGCAGCGTTTGCTTTGGGGCTAGTTCGGTCATGATTAAAGAAGGATTACTTTATAGCGCAATTAACACAACGCCCAATAAAGTAATCGGGACAATCGCTTCTCCTGTCCATCTTTATGCCCTGTGCGTTGCGCGGTGAAGCCATCCAATATGTATGTAACAGTAAACAGGGCTGACCGCCATCTTTCTGCTTAGTATTTGCTTACGATTTTCACCAGTAAAGTTAAAATTGTCAATAAGTTTCTTCGCTCCAAGAGTTGTTCTAACTTCTCTGCCTTTTATTAAGCTAGATTTATTGCCTCAGGGCATAAATGAGCGAAGGTGTGATGAAAGATGTAGCAATTATGAAATTAATCGAAAAAGGCGAGCTGATTTTATGAAGTCCAGTAGAGAGCGATGGTATTGTCCTTGCGTCCAGGCAATATATGAAACGGGGTTCCTCAGTGAAAGACCGCTACCTTCAGGTGCCGGATCCTTGTTGGCTTGAGAGCTGGGCAGTCCCACAGTAAGTGATGAATGTCGACTTCAATGTCCTCGTGTTTGCATATCGGACACCCTGGCCGAGGAAACAAATCTCGGTACTGAGGCCACTTCCGAGTGACGGCTGGTGTGAGGGCAAACCCGACCCGGATCCTCCTGAGCGCAACGTCCTCGCCGCCTTAACAGTGCAGTTCTCATACTGCTATACGGCTCCTAATGTTCTTTCTTCTTCTTTTTGCTTTCGCGTAGTGTGCCCAGATGTTTCCGAGAGCGTATTGCTCTGGGCTAATTTTATTCATCGGCCACTAAACGCTCATTAGAGACCAGGGTCACTCGCGAAAGTCTAGCCGGGGAGCTGCCGAGAGAGAGACCGGCCATCCCACCTTGCGCGATAGGACGTCGGCAATGGGCAACGGCGGCGCCATGCTATTGTGCCGCTGATGGGGCCACCCTCGGCCGCCGCAGGGAGACGAATCGAGCCCGGCGCAATCATTGCGCCTATAAGCGCGTCGTGCGCAAGCCCTCGCCTCCGGTAACGAGCGTTTTCAATCTTCTTGGCCTGCCGGCCCGCGCGCCACCTACCGGCGTGATTAATTCTAACGACTGGCCACAACACGTTTCTTCATCTCTCACTTGGAGTGCGCGTATTAGTATTAATGGCCACCCGCTGTCGCTGGCTCTCCATTAGCGGCACCGCTGCCGCCACGGAGCACGAGCAGCCGCAAAATCGGGCCGCCGCCGACGGAGACGACGTCTTGTGCCGCTGTTCGCTTATTAGTCTCCGCCGCGAGACAGGGCGGCGCTGCGGTCTTCGCGTGCTGAGCGTTTATCACGCTTAAGGTGGCCCCCTTCGCTAATTGATTGGCGCTGCGAAATGACGCGGCGCGATGGTTCTCGTCGCTCCTCTGCATGGCGCTTGGGCAGAGGGCTCAATAGTAGCTCACAATTTGACTAGCTGGACGGCGCTCGAAGCGGAGAGCTCGCTAGAAATAAGATCGCAAGCTGCGTTATTGCGTCGTCAGATCTGCAGTGGCGTATCTTTTAGTGCGGAAGCACTACTTCACGAGGTCTAACGGACTCACCGAGTTTGTGTCAGGCTCGATCTTGAGGGTGACCTTGGCCAAACAATAAATAAATAAATAAATAAAAATAAATATTGGTGCTATTGGGATTCGAATCCGCGTCGGCGCGAACAGATCAGCTTCTCTAGCTAAACACATGCTTTCGCACGTCTGATTGGCTTAACTACGTTAACACCCTGCCACTTTTTTCTTTCGGAAAAAGCTCATGGACAGCGCGCCTATTCGGCATGAGACAGCGGCCGACGTACACGGTTAGAAGTTCAGCTTGCTGAGGCACGACGGTCACGGATGGGGTTGCTACAGTAACTAAATGGGACGCCTCTGGCGCGACCGCATGCTATGGGAAGGTGCATACATATGCCGTGATTCGTGTTCTCGTTAACATCAGCGCACGTGTCTGGCTTCTCAACGCTTTAAGGACCCCATTCACACCAGCGATGCGGTATACTGTGTAATGCCGAGGTATAATCACTAATTGTGCAGTGCCGGAAAAAATATATATAAAAAACGCGCTCTGCAGCAGTGTGACTTTTTTTTTATGACGACGATGTGCAGAAACGATATCAATGACGCGCCCCATAGTGTCGCAACTGCGGGTGCAGCCCTGCTTTCATAGAGGGCGTTGCACAGCGGCTCCCACGTTTCAAGCCGCTGGTGTGAAAGGACATCGAACGCATGTAAAAAGGCGAGAAGTACGTGGGCGCGAGGCATTCTTTACGTTAAGCACAAAAATGAGCAGAAAGCGAGCATGAAAGCTCTGAACGTGCGGTCTTGAAGAGAAGCTTGAAGTACCATGTCGTGGGAAGCAGCCATTCTAAAGCTTTACTTGAATACAGTAATTTTTTCCTTTCTTGTCCGCACAGCTCGTCGTTAACAAGTTGGGGCGATGCAAACGGCGATCTGATGCGTTTACTGTACTTCGCTTTTATGGCACGCTGAATGCTAAGTTTGAACGACGAAAAGTGTTATGCTCGGGAGAAACCTTCAGCGGCTACGAAATAAAAGCTACGAATACGAGGCGGCAGCTACCACAAGCGTGCTGCTCTCACTCGCTCACGACTCAAAGACAAAAGTAAGGACGTCGCCGCCTCGCGCTAACAGCTTCATTTTGCAGGCCGCATAAATTTGTCTTCTAATACAGCACGAATCCTCGGCGCTCATTTGAGGCTGAATAGTCTCGGTGCAGCATTAACGCAAGATGAGTAAGAAAAGCTCAGTGGCGAGGAGTCTTAATTGCCAGGCGCTCCAAGGTATGGCAAGAAGAAGCCACAAAGTCTGTAAAATTTGCAAAATGGTTTAATAAATTTGAACCAACAGCAGTCAGAAAACGTCGCAGTAATGCCGTACATTTGTGGAGCCACGGCGCATAAAGCAAGACCAGAAGCGGTATAGGAAAGTATAAATGATCTCTTCCTGCGTCATATCAATGGGTCATCGACATTAATAGCGTTATAGGGTGTATTAGGAGTTTGCGAGACTTTTTCAAAAAAACGGCCACTACAGCGCCGCACGTGGCGCCACTACTAAGTAAGTCCACAAATCTTTCACTTAGCGAATGTTGTCGCTACGTTTGGCATTTAAAGCCATGAAACATTCACCCTCAGATCTTAGATTCGGCTCTTATGGCGCCGGAACCAAAACTGCTCTCCTCGCCAACAAGCTCAATTTTTCCTCCTCCCCCTCTCTCTCTCTTACGGTCGTGCCGCGGGTGGACACGGTTTCCAAGCTCGGGCCATCCACGTCCCCTCTTACGCGAAAGAACCATTCATCCCGCTTGCGGCGAACAGCAAAAGACGTCGGCTACGCTTTTCCGGCGTCACGAAAATGGGACCAAATGGGGCAGCGCCATCCATCACTGGGACCAATAAAAGGAAGATAAGTACTTTCCCCCGGCATGCATTAGGCCACCTCCTTATCCGTTGTGTCCTCGGGGGTCTGGCGATGCGTTAAATAACTCCTGCTTTCCGCCACGCGCCGGCAGCGACGCGCCCCCCGCGATAGCAGCGGGGGCGGCTCATCACACGTCAACCTGTACAGGCGACCACCAACAATGCCTGCCGCGATGTTTTTTTTTATCCCGTTTCCTGTAAAATTGCGCTTTATTAGTATTATTTTTCTATTTACCCCTCGAAACTCTCCCACTTCAAGCCGGCGAAGGTGTGTTTTTACCTACGTAGATAATCTATCAGTGAGAGCGACTGTTGCGAATGAGTAGAGCCGTTCGTCTGCTTTTGTGCCCGGCTGGTCTCTTCTGTGCAACGCAATAAGGATGACAAGAGAGTTCACTGGGTCAGAAGTGACACTTGAATGAGCGGCGAGAAAATACGTAGGTGTAGGTAAGAACAAAAAAAAATGGCTTGTGGTTTAGCACTGCTCAGCCCAAATATTGTGCGAAAGCACTTTTTTTTTTGCAGGTGGACACCACCGCCACGTACCTCAAAGCGCGTTTGAGGTGTTCATTAACAAAGGGAGCCAGTTATGCGCGTCTTGAACGTTTTCATCGTCAATGCCAATTTACCCAATGCACGCCCAGTACCTATGCTCCAGCGCTGAGTTCCTACAGCAGTGTTGTCAACGCCAACGCGTATTGCTCTAGTCGAGTCTTTCTGCCACAACGTTGTCCCCGCCAACGCATGCAGCACACATATCTCTGTCACTACGGCTACATAGCTCAAAGCGCGAATGTTAGTTTGACAGCAGTATTAGTTGATGAAAAAGATGATGTGAAATGCGGAGTGCGAGAGTGTGTTGCAGTTTAACACGAGGCCTGATTGATCGACTGTGGCGATAGCCTGCTCTGTTCGCGCCCCCGCGGGTTCTGATCTCTGTTGCAGATATTTATTTGATTTATTTTTATTTATTTATTTCCCTTGGCACAAACCCACAAACTCCGCAAGATCTTGCTCGGGGCTTGCCCATCGGAATAGTGCTTTCGAATTAAGATGAGACAGAAACCGGAGTACTGCCCCCTCCACCTTTTTACGGCAGCAAAACGTGCTGCAATAAACATAGACACAGGAGGGACCGGGCTGCACTTCGCGCTTAGTGCTTCCACTATCCGTGTCTTTTACTGCGGAATTGGCTTCCATGCAATCGAGTAACCAATTATCCCAACTGTCAGCACTGCCTCATTTAACTGCTGTCCCGTTCCTCTTTTTTTTTTTTTTTCACTCTTGCCTGGGTGTTAATGTAGTTAGCTCCACCTTACCAAGTTAGGGAGCAAAAAAAAAAAACTGGTTGGTTTCATGGGGCTGGTGAAGACTGTCTTCGGCTAAATTCCTCTTTTCTCTCTCTCTCTCTCTTTCTTTTGATGGTCGGTAGCTTCGATGATAGACTGCGGTATTCGTGGTCAACGAGCGCATAAGACTACAATGGAGAAAGAAAAAGACGACAACAAAACACAAGCGCTCCTTTTAAGGCAATGTTTGACCAAATTGCCACAATTAGATCCGAAGGAATACGCAACTTCTCAAGTTGACGTAGGCGGCAGTAACCAAAACATGAAAATCCCCCTGCACAAACCGGCTTCCGTCACGTTCGAAAATACCTTAAAAGTGCAGAAATTTCGCATAACCAAAAAGTTAGTGAAAACAGCATTGATGTTTACTTCTCGCTTGGTGATAAGCGGAAGCGAGTATGTGGGGGACTTGCGCGCGTCGCATAAAAGAGATGACACGGAAGCCACGCAACGCGGCTGATTAGCGCCGCACAAAGGCCGCGGCTCGAGCTGAGCGAGCGTGGGCAGTGTTTGCTCCCGTTATTGCGCCCGCCGCAGCCTGGCTCGCTTTCTTTTCGGCCTGGGCTGCAGAAGAGGGGAAGCCGGAACATTTCGACGCTCACCGTCCTACGTCACGGCCTTTTAAAGAGCCCGGCGGCGAAAACTGTCGAAAGCGGCCGCATTATTAATTTAGGGGTCTCCGCGACGGGGGCTGTTATACGCTTCGCGAAAAGATTAACGACGCGCATACTTCGCTCTCTTGATTGACGCGGAAGATGAAAAGAAAAACAGGTAAGCAAGCGTGGGAGTTCGAGCATTTTTGGGTGCGTGTGTGTTTCTGTCGATTGAGTTGAGATACGGAAGAGGGCGCTCATCCTCGCCGTCGTAGCTCATATAGTTGCACTGTGACAGGAAGTCACAAAAGTTTGAAAAGCAAATTAGCCATAGTGTCGTGGTTTTGCGCTGGTCTCCTCCTCCTCATGTTTGATGTACCGATAATTAGGCTAATTCATTTTAATAATAAACGACTGAATCAAACTCATACAAGTTGCTTTGAAGTAAGCTGATAGTGAGGTTTATTATCAAAAGCAATGTAGAGAGGTGGACTGAGTTATGACTGTATGCCCTGTTCTGAAGGAGAGGAGGGGGTAGAAAGAGGGACCGGTGATGTGCACACTTCTCTTCTGTCCCCATCGTCACCAATACATCCTTTAAAGTAAACCACTTCCGGGTGGTATTCATGCGCATGCTCGAATACCATGCGAAGCAGACATATGAGAATTCACCCTACAATACGCGTCAATCTTCCTTATATACGTCTACTTGTGTTTCCTTTTATTGCGAAAGCTTTACTTAACACGGTCAAGCCCAACCAAGGATCTTGTGGCTTGCATGACCTTGAGGATGACCTTGGTTAGCATGCAGAAATAAAATATAGCCGCGACTGGGTTTGGAACCAGCGGCGGCGGTGGGTGGGTGGGTGGGTGGGTGGGCGGGTGGGTGGGTGGGTGGATGGATGATGATGATGATGGGTGGATGGGTGGATGGATGGACGGGTGGACGGATGGACGGATGGACGGACTGACGTACTGGCGGACTGATTGGCGGACTGATTGGCGGACTGACTGACGGACGAACTGATGGACGAACGGACTGACTGACGGACTGATGGATTGACGGACAGATGGACTGATGGATTGACGGATAGATGGACTGATGGATTGATGGATAGATGAACTGATGGATTGATGGATAGATGGACTGATGAACTGATGGATAGATGGACTGATGAACTGATGGATTGATGGACTGATGGATTGATGGATAGATGGACTGATGAATTGTTGGATTGATGGATAGATAGGAGGGGAAGACAGGGATGTTAACCAGAAAGGGGTTCCGGTTGGCTACCCTGCACTGGGGAAGAGGAATTAGGGGACTAAAAGGAGGAAGAGAGGAGGAGAAAAGGGCATAACACACACACACGCACAACGCTGTCACAATTTGTCATTCAATCCAGTCGCCTTCAAGTAGGTAGAGTGCCTTGTATGCCTTGAGGGCAGTCGACTGCTGTGGCTACGGACCGAGGATCTTTTGCTCCTCTAATGGGCGAGGATCAAGGCGGTCCGGGACACAACACAGTGTATGTCTTGCACTCGCAAATGCAGGGCACTCACAGAGAAGATGGGCGATGGTCTCCTCACAACCGCAGCTTTCACAGGCAGGATTGTCGGTCATCCCCATCCGGAAAGCATAGTGGTTGGCAAAAGCAACACCGATCCATAAACGGCATAACAATGTTGCTTCGCGACGTGCTAAGTTATGTGGACTACGAAGGCGCAGTCCAGGGTCCAGTGCCTTGAGGCGGAGGTTGCAAATCTCTCCCGTTATACGTTACTATAGCTATAAGTTACGTGCTGTATACCAACAGAAAGAAAACATAAAAGTAGAAAAAAAACTAGACTCTATGAAAGAAAAAAAACAGGTATTCCTTTTCACGGCCTCGCTTTATAGACTTTTTTAACCAGCCAATTAGGTCCACGACTCCTATTTCAATCTATATCTAAGAATTCTCTCAGCGTAGGAAAGACCTCCTTTGTGTTTTGTATTTAAGCCTTCCTTAATTTCAGAATTTGCGAATGAAAGAAGGACGACGCCTGAAATAATAAAAAAACACTAGTTGGACTGTTTCCTATTTCATAGTGCTACGTACAGAGCAAGAAACACGCAAGAGCTCAACCTGGGCCCGCAATCTCACAAGGGAAATGCATATACCGCTGGGCTGGATTCGAGTTACTACTATAGTTTCTGTCAAACGACGTTGGCGAAGAAATACATTGTGATCCTATTACGGCCGCTTCTCCCGAGTAAAAATTGCGACAGAGCGTAGCGCAGAATGAAATGTTTGCTTATGCTTTTCTCATTCATTTATAACTTAAGGCACAGCCCGGTTGCGTGGCGAACGGACAGAAGGAACACGCTTCAATTCAAAAAATTCTACGTGCCCCGACTCCGTCGGGACGATCACGCGAAGAAAAATAGGGCTGGGGATTCTCTCTCGCCGCCTCACAACGTCCGGGCGGTGCAAATAATAGAGCAGGTCTGGGACTCTTTGTGCAAAGAGCGGACATGCTTTAACGCGCACTGAGGAATTTTGAGAAGGAAGGCCAACTAGGCCCCTCGGAGAAAATAGAGAGAGCGCACTTCTCGCTTCCTTTGTGCTTGACCCTGCTTTGACGGCCTCCTTGCTTGTTAATGAGGGTCGTGAATAATTGAAGAAAGCCTTTAGGAGCGCCTGCGTGAGCGATGGAAGCCGAGCGGGCGGCCGCCAACGTAGTGGAAGTGACAGCGCAGTGCGGTCCTTTGAGAAAGTGACGGCGTACGTTCCTGCTGTGTCTTTTTTTTTTTGTGCGTGTGCTTTTCAACACTTCCCCGACAAAGAGCTCCGGCCGAAAACAAAAGAGTCGCGAAGAAAACTGAAAGAAACAAGGGAAAAAGTATAAGCGAGGATCACGTATATTGCGCCGGATTTGGAAGCCGTCTCAGGAGCGAATCACACTCCTGCCTTCTCAAGCGAGTTTTACTTGTGAATTAGCATGCGGAAAACGTTTTGGACGTTTGATTGCTTTTTGAATATTATGCCGGCCTTGCCTATCTGCCGAGCTCTATTTTTCTCTGAATATTTCTTTCATGCGCGAAACTTAGCACAGCAACGAGTAATTAGGAAGTAATTGAAAACGTGAATTGAGACCGTTACTTAGTTTGATATGCATGTTGAAGAATACGCTGGGGAAGTATTTTGTATTGATTCATTTCTAGCGGTTTATTTTTTTGTTTTGCTTGGTTCCTGTTCTTCTGCCCCGCCTTCGATGCCTGAACCCGCGAATGACGTTGCTTGCTTAGCTGTTATTCGTGACGTCACAAGTGACAACTGCAAACTGTACGAGGGTAAAGGAATGCATCAGGGAAAGAAGCGTCACAAAATACGACCAAGACTGCTTTAATTTTTCAGATGTATTTCCGAAGACAGAGCAAAATGAGCAGAGGCATCTGTGACAAAGGAATGTCCAATGCGCTATATGTAGCACAAGCACTTTTTCACTCAGCGTGCATTCACATTGCAAAGCCGTCTTGGGGTAATGACTTAAAGACAGTATGAAGCTTCTGTGACCAGCACCTATTTCACGGCATATTTGTAAGAAATTCCGATTTCACTTGTGTTGTTGCCCAACCCGATAAAAGGTGGGGGGGGGGGGGGAGGGGGGGGGAGCTTCATACCGCGCAACGTTTGCTTCACTGATGGTGACAGCCATGGTATGTTTTCAAGACGAAAGTGGCGTCCGGGTGTGTTTTTCAAAGGCTTCGGGTATTTGAGTACAAGTACAGGTGGTCAGAACTTAGGAGCAAGCAGAAAAACAGATGAATGACGTTGATTGCTTGGAGACGTTTATTTTGTAAATATTTATTTATTTACTAAATATTGCTCAGTCGTATCAGAACGACTAAGACTACCGCAGCATAAATGAATAAAAGAGCCGATCAGAATCAGAACAGAATCAGGCTTGGAATAGAACCAGGACTGGAATAGAAATGTAATTTGAATAGAATCAGAACTAGAATAAATTTACGACTGAAAGAAAAATGCTATCGCATTTCCTCCACATATCAATCCGATTGACTGCCTCAAATTTTAAGCTTTTTTTACATTTCTTTAACCAATCTGTCAAACCTAACGATATAATCTATCAATGCGCCATTTTTTTAAATACAAATTCTATTACCTTCACGTTTAGCCAGTTTATAATCTGAACTTGTATCCTTACGTAAGCGCCTTGCTTTCGAGCTTACAGGTGGAGTCTGTTTAAATTTTTAATTGAATTAATTTTTTTGTGACCCTCTGCTTTGTTTACGTGTCGTTTAAAGCTCTTAATTTATCCGTCCTTGTGCCGTGCATACTTACTGGTTAGTTTCCTGGTCCTTTTCCGCCACTGTGAGCCTCCGCTCTTTCAGCTGCCCATCATTTGTCGCCTAATTTCCTATGGAGTTTTTCGTGCAATTTTTTTACTCTGAGCTTCCCGTGCTTCGTATTTTCTTCGATTTGCACAGTATTTTATTTGCACTGAGCGACGCAACACTCAGTATGCCTCACTATAAATAACACAAAAATTGCGTACACGTTAGGGGTTACTGTATCGAAGTTATGACACGCTGAATGCCAGGGGGCAAAGACCCAGCTTTACTGAGCAGCACGTATTTATACCGGCAGTAGGGCGAGAGGGCTTCAGTTCATATTATCAGTTACCTATTAATAATAATAATAATTGGCTTTTGGGAAAAGAAATGGCGCAGTATCTGTCTCATATATCGTTGGACACCTGAACCGCGCCGTAAGGGAATGTATAAAGAAGGGAGTGAAAGGAAGAGAGAGGTGCCGTAGTGGAGGGCTCCGGAATAATTTTGACCACCTGGGGATCTTTAACGTGCACTGACATCGCACAGCGCACGGGCGCCTTAGCGTTTTGCCTCCATAAAAACGCAGCCGCCGCGGTCGGGTTCGAACCCGGGAACTCCGGATCAGTAGCCGAGCGCCCTAACCTCTGAGCCACCGCGGCGGGTCAGTTACCCATTTAACTCGGCATTGCTCACGCTGCCCATCGCGCATACGCTACATCATCCTTGTTTCATAACAAAGAACAACGAACAAAGGGAAGTTTTTAAGCACAGGTGGATCAGCTCACTGCACAAAGAATAGCTCAAGACATTTGCTCAAAGTTCCTGCCGTATGCCAAACGTCGCGGTGGTACACGCTCTCTGCGATCGTCTTAACACCGGGTGGCTTGACACCGCATCACCATCAGATGTCACTGGTTGCTGCGGCGGTTGCTGTTGGTGGGGGTGCTGCTCCTGCTGCGATGTGCTCTCTCCAAAAGTGCCCTCGCTGTCGTCATCAAGTTCACGCCGAAAAGTTTCTTTCGTATGCATCAAATGCTTGCGGTTGCGATAAAGTATTCCGTGCTCTGTGGCAACGTTGTAGGACCTGGGTTCAGCACAGCGCTGCATGACCCTTGCCTTTTTGTTCCGGAAGAACTTCACGCGCATAATGTCCCCTTGGTGCAGAGGTGGCAGTGCTTGCCGGTTGTTCCTTGTCTGATGATGCTTGACAATATGCAGACCAGGACCATCTTGAATGCTTGGCAGCGTTGTTCGGAGCTTTCTGCCCTGAAGGATCTCTGCTGGTGACTCGGCTCCTTTCAGTTAATTTGTCCTGTATGCCAGCAAACTGAGCCAGAAATCGATTGGTTTCAGCGGTTTCACTTAATATTCGTTTTACCACTTGCACCCCCTTTTCTGCGAGGCCATTTGACTGTGGGTATCTAGGGCCGGAAGTACTGTGCTGAAAATCGTTTTCTCTTGCAAATGTGGAAAACTGGTGGCTTCAATATGGTGGTCCATTGTCTGAACACGCTTCCATATGTATGCCGCACCTCGCGCAGATAGCGCTAGTTGCTTGAATGACAGTGTTAGCCGACGCATTTTGAAGTAGTTCCACCTCTGGAAAGTTCGACAGCGCGTCGTAAACGCAGAGATAAGGCCTGCTGCCGTAGTGGAAAATGTCAATTCCAACTCGATGCCACGGCTGCTCAGGTAGCGGGCGAATTTTCAGCGGTTCATGTGGCTGACTGCACGAGTATTTCCTGCAGAGTGCGCATTTCTGAACAAAATCTTCAATGTCGCTACTCATTCCGGCCAGAATACCGCTTCTCGGGCCCTTGCATTGCATTTAGTAATATCCAAGTGGCCTTGGTGAATTTTTTCCAGTATTCAGCACTTCATACTGGTGGGAATAACAACCTTGCATCCCTTTAACAAAATACCCTTCACTTGCGACAGCTCGGCGCTAGACGGCTTCAGCTGGCCTTCGATCTGTTCGCCTCTGCCTAGACTCCTGAGTACACTGCTTAGATATTTATCTTTGCTTGTATCGGCTACCAGTTGCGTTAAAGTTGTATGGCTCACGTGAGACGGATGATCACATTCACGGCATGTACTTCTGCTTCTTCGCTCTCGGTGCCGGCCTTATCGCATTCGACTGAAGCTCGGGACAGCATATCGTCCAGGAAGAGGTGTTTTCCTGGAACGAAATCAATTCTTATGTCATTACGAAGGAGTCGAAAAAGAAGCGCTGCAGCCTTGGTGACATGTCACCGATTGCTTTATGGGATATGGCAATCAAAGGTCGGGGATCGGTTTCCACGATAACCTTCCGTCCATATGTGAAATGATTGAATCGATCACATGCATACACATCGCCATCGCTTCTTTTTCTATTTGCGAGTATCGCTGCTGTGTTTCCGTGAGTGCTTTAGACACGTATGCGACCGGCTTCCACTCGTTATCTTGACACTGCAGCAAAGCAGCCCCTAAGCCATTCTGTGATGCATCGACCGATATTTTAGTCTCCTTTGCAGGGTCGGAAAGCGGTAGCAGTGGTTGTTTGGTCATGATGTCATATAGCTGGTTCCACTCTTTCACGTTGTTCGCCGTCCATTCAAACATTGTGCCATGATTTAGTAAGCTTCGCAGCGGTGCTGTCCTGTGCGCCAGCGACGGCAAACTTTTGCCGAAGTGGTCTGCTACTCGAAGCATTCTTTGCGCCGACTGCTTGTCCTTCGGTTCGGGCATTTGCATCGTGCATTGTATCAGGGATGGACTCGGCCTTACACCCTCCCTGCTGATTATGTCGCCAAGGAATTCCATCTGTTCCACACCAATTTTGCATTTGGTCGCGTCGAAAGTCAAACCAGCTCGTTCTGCCGCTGATAGCGCTGATCTCAGTCGTTTGTTGTGCTCGTGCGTTGATATGCCCCAGACTAATATGTCGTCGACATATACTCTTACACGAGGCAGACCCTCGAAGCATTTAGAATCTTTTGAAAAACTTATGGCCCTGGAGAAATTCCGAAGGGTAGCCTCAGGAAGCGAAACCGCACGAAAGGTGTTGTAAACGTGCATATTTTTGAGGTTTCCTCGTCCAAATGTGTGTGGTGGAAGGCACATGTTGCATCTAGACGCGTGAAAACCGTTGCTCCGGCCAGTTCAGCTTCTATGTCTTCTCGCGTCGGCATCTGGTAGTGCTCCCTTTTAGTACATTCATTAATCTTCCCAAGGTCCATGCATACCCGGAGCCTTCCATCCTCTTTACGTACTATTACAAGAGGGCTTACCTAGTCTGTAGGCTCTGTCACCTTGGCAGGGATTCCGCCCTGTTCCATGCGCTGCAGTTCCTCACGCAGTGGCTCCCGAAGGGATAGTGACACCCTTCGCGCTGGCTCTACGACCGACACGGCGCCATCGCGAACAAACATATGGTAGCGAAGCTGAACGCAACCATTACCGCTGAATAGATGACGCAGTTCATCTACTATTCCTTCTGTGGCGGCTTGCGACATGCTGTGCAGTTTCCGGGAAAGAAGCTGGAGGCGTTCGCACGTTTCACGTCCTAGTATTGCTTGCCCTTTCCATACGACGAAGAATTTTAGGACGGCTACGCAACCGTTTAGCTTCACTTCCGATGTAATTGTACCAAATTGTTCAATTTTGCTTCCGCCGAAGGACCACAAAGTCGCGCTGCTCGGCTTCAGTGGTGGCTTTGGCTGCATTTTGTTGAAGACACTGAGGGGTAGAATATTGGCTTGAGAACCGGTGTCAACTTTCAGGCTCACCGACCAGTTGCCAACGTTTGCTTGAACAAGTCAGTCGCGCTCCCTGACCTTGCTGCGCAATGCCACATCCAGTACATTGAATTCCTCCTTGACACCTGTGAGCTCGCTGATTTGTTGCCTTGCATCCCACTTCACTCATAAGTCATAACACGCTGAATGCCAGTGGGCAGAAGACCCAGCTTTATTGAGCAGCACGTATTTACGCCGGCAGTATAGGGCGAGAGCGCAAGCGCACTGCTTCAGTTCATTATCTTATCAGTTGCCCGATTAAGCCGGCATTGCGCACGCTGCCCATCGCGCATACGATACAGTTACGTTTCACTACCTAAATACATCCTATGCGTAAAAAAATGCTTTCACTGAATTTATTGGGCTTTCCTGGCCCCATAGCCCTGGACAGTCCGTGGCGCCGAACGCGTCAACGGGCACAATAACTTGAACGAGGAGCGTTTACTGGCCAGCTGTAGAGCAGGCGTTGCCATAAGTGCGGAGATGACACAGCTGCTCGATCACCGTAATGCATTCCTCCGGGCATAATGGGCCATCAGGTCGAGAAACAGCGGGAACTTTCTCAGACACAGGCTATCTCCGTCTTCCTGCCTGTGTAGCAAATCGGGAGGCTGGCAATTTTTTGCACTGGCGTGCTGAGGAGCCCAAAGACAATAACGGCTAATCCCTAAGAGCAAGAAGAGTGGTAAAAAGGCAGACAAGTCGCCCAAATGACTGGCCTCGCTAACACTTTCCAACGCAGTTGTCCACTATCTTTGTCAACAAGCATTTTTGAGAAACAGACTTCAGTCAAGACTATGTGTTTGTTGCTTTATTTCATAGGACAGGGATATGAATGCTCATCTCGGTCACTGCCTCTGCCTTCAGAAGCTCACACACTTGAAACCCAGTGCGTTACCCTCAACGACCAGTGGTTATCTTGTCTCCCCATTACATGCCCTGCCCAAGCCCATTTCTTCTTCTTCTTTATTTTGAATAGGATGTCATTAACGCGCGTTTGGTCTTTGACCCACTCTGCCCTGTTCCTGTCTCTTACGTTACAGCTATCATTTTCCTTTCCATAGCTCGCTACGTTGTCCTTAACTTAAAGGGGCCATGACAGCCTATTTCCACGCATACCCTGCTTATCGCCCTTAATTCCCAACAAGTTAAATTACAATTCCCTGAATTTTCAGTTGATTCTGTGCGGTAAATATTTTTAAAACAAATTTATTTTCGTTTCTTCTGCGAACTTCTTGGTGGTCTGGGAACCTCTGATCGCTGACGTCACGAGGGCATGCACGCCCCGCGTCGTCTGCTGCCAGCTGTTCAGGTGCTTCCATGCACACCGTAGACAGCGGTCGCTCGAAAAGTTTTTTTCTTTTAGCTTAGCGAAATAAAATGCATTTTCCGTGTTCTCTTTTGGGGAGCCTCCAACTTAGTACGCGAGCTGAGTGATCCTTGGGAAAGCGGACTTGCTCGTGGCGCCCGTTTTTAGATTGTTGAGGAAACAGAAATCGATGCACCCCTGCTTTATTATTTACGCTTAGGAGCATGCTGTTCGTATGTTGTGAGCGCGGTCTCTTTTGAGCAGTCAAGTGCTCCCGCATGTGAAAAGCGGCACGTGCCGTGCATGCCTTCGCCAATGTGCGCCGTGAAAGCCGCGGCGTTTTGTAGCTAGCTACCAAGTTCTTGTCCGCTATTCATCGGCTCGATAATTAAACTCAAATTATCAAAAGGTGGCACTGGAGTAACCTTGAGGCACGAAAGGAGCAGAGAAAAGTGCCGAGTGCGACGACTTCCCCGCTGCATGTACGCGTTTGTAAGTCGAACATACATTTCCTTCGGCTTGTAGAACACTAGCTTTTGCAGGAACCAAGCCGCTTGCAAAACCCTACGCGACTCGAATGCTTTCACTGCCCACATCGATGAATAGTCGCCGCCGTCTAAATGAGTGCTTCAAAATAATAGTACAGCATTTTGCTGTGCGTGCGCATTGTGCCCCAGGAGTGCGACGATTACAACTGCAGCCCCGCGCTGGGGTTGTTTACATGGTTGTGCGCAAACAGTACTGCTCGTTTGCGTGGCATAAAACGCCAGGTGGGTTATCCTTATCTTAAATACTACGTACTCTTGCTCACAAATTGCACTTTTACTCATTTACACACCGTGACAACACTGCAATAAGCGCCGATGATGCTATATCGCCTGCTTGGGAAATGCTTAGCGTAGGATACCGGCGCTTCCCGCTAATTGTGTCTGCTGTCTCTTATGTCGCCAAAATTTAATTTTAGATCGCTTTGCCTAAAAATGCGTTCGGACATTATTTGAGTTAATGAAAACAACCAGAGTTGTTGTCCACAGTCGACGCCGACGGCAGCTGCCGGCTTCCTTCTGCACATGCTGCACATGCTATGCAGACCGGGCCACATATCGGCACTTCCACCTTATTCTACTCGCGTCCTGCGATGTAGGCAGTCGTCGCTTTGAGGGAACTGTAGCCAAAACTACGCTCGACAGCTATTTGCAGGCGCTAAAACTTGCGAATTCGCTCTTCGCAATCGCCGAAATCGCGTATACACGAATCCTGCGTACTCGCTAGGCCTCGTCACGAAAGGGGCCGGCGGTCCACCGTCGACCAGAATTATAGAATATGGCAAAAGTTCCTCACTGATTATTAACAGAGTGTGAAGATGTGATATGTAGCCGCTTGTTTCGCTTTTTTCGACACGGATATGGTACACAAGCGCAGTTTTTCTGGCCGTCGCCTCACCGGGCGTGAAGCTTTCGCTCGGCCGCACAAGCCCAGGCGACGGCGACGAGCGGCACCGTCGTGCGGCGTTTTCTGCCCGTGTCGCTTGCCTCGCCGATAGGGTCTATGCGCAGGCACTGATTGAAAGCGCATCTTCGCTGGGGCACGCACATCGAGTATGTCGCCGTGGTTAGCATGAGGTCCAATAAGTTTTAAAATTCTTAAGTTTATAGAATGTCATACCAACTAGTCCTCTACCATACTCTTCTGGTTCCCACTAAGCTGACTTAACATTAGTACGATACGCGGTCGTTGCTCGTGCCGGCGTCGTCGTCGGTCTAGCGTGACAGACCAGTGTGTCAGCGACGGCGTTTGCATACCGACCAGCCCATCGACCTCGATCGCCGTCGCATCGGCCTATAGTGTGACCGGACCCTACCTATACCGAAAAATACTGCGTTACTGTTATTATAGCTTTTGCGGCACCAGTCACTCATATATGGGGGACGACTGCTACTTCGATCGCCCGCGAATGTGCAGGGGGGGATGAGACCTCGTTGCGCACAGTGCAGCAACGGGAGCAGACGACGTTGCTCCGTGCATGCCCTAGTGACGTCACGACAGCGTTAAATATGGCGGTCGCTGCCGGTGGGAGGATTCTCCCGGTCTCAATTTCGATCGCATTTTTTTAAAATATACAGCGCGTCCAGGGCAGCCAAATTTCGAAAATTGAATCATAACCTCTTGTATTAGTTACTGAAGCACAATACTGCAATATGAGAAACGACCATGTCATGGCCCCTTTAAGCTGAACCCCTTTCGTTAGCCTCCACGTTTCTGCCCCATAGGTGAGTACCGGTAAGATACAGCTGTTGCATACCTTTATCTTGGGGGATATTCGTAAACTGTCATTGATGATCTGAGAGAACATGCCAAATGCGATCCACCCCATTCTTATTATTAGTTATTTCACTCTCGTGGTTCGGACCTGCGGTAACAAATCTGTCCTAAGTATACGCATTTCCTTACCATTTCCACCTCCTTGATACCAATCGTAAACTATACTGTTCCCCTCCTAGACTGTTGAGCGTTGGTTTTCTGCATATTTTTTTAAAGCCCACCGTTCTGCTTTGTCTAAGTCATTGATCATCCTTTGCAGTTCATCTCCTGAGTGACTTAGCAAGGCAGTGCCATCATTGAAACGCAGATTACTACGGTATTCTTCATTAACTCGTAATCCCAACTGTTCCCCATTCAGGTCACTGAATACCTTATCTAAACAGGTAGTGAATAGCATTATCATCATCATCACACTGCTATGCTAGCTGTATCAAAAAACACGACAGAAAATTTCTGTCGTTAGAACAGTTAAGCTTGCTGGATTTTGGGACCTGACTTCGTAGTAACAAACAGAAGCCATCGAAAGATGCGACAGAAAATTTTCTGTCGCGCGCACCGCCGCTCTATCAACAGAAATTCTCGTCGTAACAACATAAATTTCTGTTTCAGTTCTGCTTCAGTTCTGTTCAGCATTCAGAAGCTGCTTTTTGTTAGAACAGAGCCTGTTTTGTCGCAATGACAGGTGACTGCGTAATGCAGCAAGAAGCTTTGTTGTTACACTAGGACGACAGAAAATTTGTGTCGTACTTTGGGACAGACGTTGTGATATTTTTCTACTGTAGCCTTTATTGTTGCGTGAAACTGGGTCAGAAAAAATATTGCACCCAAGCCTTGCGATACGTTATGATAATGAACGTTCAAATGTAATGTCTGCTGCTGTGGACGAAATCTGTGGTAGGTAAGCGTTTGAAGGAGCGGCGTGTGCGACTGCTTCCTTGACAGATTGCGACGGGCGTGTTGTTTAGCTTACTTCACGACAATTAAGAAGACTGAATTCCATTCACTTGGACAGGTGTGCCAGAACTGGCGCGAAAAAAAATGAAAACGAACAAATGTGAAGAATAACCACAAAATAGCTCGGACAAAATAAAGGATAGCCATTGCAGACGTTAGCGCTATAGCCGTCTTAACAATAGCAACTTCTTGCAGGATAATGCTGCGCTTCTAACTGCCTAGCATGCTCCTTCCCTTGCGTTCGAGCGCTCCGTCAACTTTTGCTTGTGATATTCATAAGGTTATGCACCATGCCTTCCTAAACGGCCCTCGTCTTATTTTCACTTCCGCCGACATCGCGTGTAAGTCTAAGAGCAGATCATTTCAATCTCATCACGCCTCCTTGACCCTTCATTTATTTATTTTTTCAATCCCACTTTTTATCGTTTCCCTCCACCCGAACCTCCCACCCGGTCCCTCCATTTTTCTTTAATCCCGGCCAGACCAGTTTCGGTCCGCGGGCCGCGTCCGTAATCCGCGTGATGATGGCTCCGCAGCCGAGGCTCGATGAGATCGGTTCGTCCGGCTCGTTGGTGCGTAAGCGCCCGTCGCCGCCTCCTTCTTGGCCGCTTTTGGACGGCGGCGGCGGAGGTTGTGAGATTTCCCTGGAGAGTGGCGACAGTGCCGCCCGTCCGCGCATCCCCGCCGCATCGCTCCTCGCATAGCCGGCTCGCGCCGTTGGCGTTACAACCGGGCTCCTCCCTCTCCTCCTCCGTTTTTCTCTCTCTTTACTTCTGGAAGCCGGTTCTGGGTCGAACGACAGGCAATCACTTGGGCAGCGCAGCAGACCGGTGGTGTAGCGGGAGTTCAGAGCGGGGAGGGCGGTCGAAGGCAGACGAACGCGGAGTACTGGGCTCTAAAGTAAACAGGCGGCGGCCGGCTTGCGACGCCGGCGAGCGGCATGATGATGTTGTCTCCGGCGGGTTTCCTTGCTGTTGCCCTCTAACCGATTTCTTCTCTTTATTTTTTTTTCTCGTCCCTCCTATCATCGGCCTGTCGCCCCCTCCTTCTCCTCTCGCCCGTTTTCCTTCGCTTCGCCGTAGAGACCCGCCTCCTCCTCCCTCTTCCATCCAGCATCACCCTCCGGCTCCTACCGTGGCGTGTTTCATAGGATGAGCTCCGCTCTGCTGGCGCCAGTAGAGGCCTCCGTTTATACTCTTTTTCCTCGTCTCGCAACCCCGGGCCCTCGGTTTCCGAGGCGGCCGCGCAATCTCGACGGCCGAGGCGACGCGGATTATGGCCGCCGGGCCTCGCCCTGCCGTGCCACTGTTGACACGCGCCAGACAGGAGTCGGGGTGCAAAGCAAGAGGTCTTGTTTTCCGGAAGGGGAGGCGACGATGGGCTGGGGAAGGGTCGCTAGCTGTCACAGTTTCTGGTTTGTCTGGGCTGCGTGTTTACCAGGATGCTTGCCAGCCGCCTTCGGATCACGCGAGCTCTGCGGCAACACACGCAGGCTACGCAGCCGGGGTTTTCCTTCAGCTGGGCTCTTCCAGCACGCGCCGGATGCTACGAACGCCTTGTCCCTTTCCTTTAGCTCTTCTACGAAGTGTTATACTGCGTCGCGTTTTGCAGATGTGACGTAAATTTATACCGAACGAGCGCGTATTGGCTGTTAGAATACCCTCGTGTCAACCAGATATATGCGTAGTATTGGTGCGTTAGTTTTTGTAGTGAATAGCTTTGTCGAGGCTCTCTTGAGTGGCGCGTGAAGCTTGTGTGCGCGATCAAGCGCTGTTTAACACAGCGAAGAAGGATAGATGGATGGATGGAAGAGTTAGAAATGGCAGCTAATTGTGGATGGTACAGCGCGAAACAGGGCGGATCAGATTGCGATTAAGACGACACGGACGAGCGCTGACTCGCAACCAATTTTTTATTGAAAAAAAACATTTTACGCATCAGAGTCATGTGACATTAAAGAGCCTAGAGCACTTGCACGCAGCACTTTCAAGGGATATACAACTTTATCAACTCATCTGCCACAAGTGAGCCCCTGTCAATAAAAAATTAGTTGCGAGTCAGCGCTCGTTCATGTCGTCTTGATCGTAATCTGATCCGCCCACCTAACTTTCTGTCGACCCCTGCTACGCTTGCCTTCTCTTGGAATCCACTCCGTTACCCTTAAAGACCGGCGGTTACCTTGCCTTCTCATTACATGCCCTGCCTAAGCCAATTTCTTCCTCTTGATTTCGACTAGGATGTCATTAACCCGCGTTTGTTCCCTCACCACTCTGCCCGCTTCCTATCTCTTAAAGCTGCACCTATCATTTTTCTTTCCATAGCTCGCTGCGTTGTCCTTAACTGAAGCTGAACCCTTTTCGTTAGCCTCCACGTTTCTGCCCCGTAGGTGAGTACCGGCAAGATACAGCTGTTGTAAACTTTTCTCTTGAGGGATATGGGTAAACCGCCATTCATGATCTGAGAGAACCTGCCATATGCGCTCCACCCCATTCTTATTCTTCTAGTTATTTCCCTCTCATGATCCGGACGCCCTAAGTAGACGCATTCTCTTACCGCTTCCAGTGCCTCGCTACCAATTGTGAACTATACCACGCTACCAGTTGGGAAATGGGAAGTATTTATTTGAACATAAACAACAAGATATCAGATGCCAAGGTTTTGCTCCGTACTAGTACAAACAAGTTTGTCGCACACAGCCACTACCTGGCATGCCGTCGTCGGCCTCACTCTGGTGGTCGTCGGAGTCCTTTTCGGATATAATAGCTATGTCTGCCTCGCTCTCCGAGACACATTCTAAGTCTTCAACGTCGCCACTGTTCATCACGATGCAAGAAACAGCTGTTTTCCAATGGAGGTCGCTGCATACGACATTATACGAGCGCGCTACCATTTTTCAAACCCCGGTGTCAATCTAGACGGATGTCGAAGTAATAATAATAATAATTGGTTTTGGGGGGAACGGAAATGGCGCAATATCTGTCTCATATATCGTTGGACACCTGAACCGCGCCGTAAAGGAAGGGATAAAGGAGGGAGTGAAAGAAGAAAGGAAGAAGAGGTGCCGTAGTGGAGGGCTGCGGAATAATTTCGACCACCTGGGGATCTTTAACGTGCACTGACATCGCACAGCACAAAGGCCGAAACAATTTTTTTTTTTTTTTGGGGGGGGGGGGGGGGGACTTGTCGTGGTCTAAACTTGCGGACAAGCCTACCTTGTCATTTTCAGCGAATGCAAGGCAGCATCGGGCTCGACGAGTGTGCCTCGTAATTATTGATATTGGTACAACGTCCCGTGATCAGTACAGCTCGAGTTCGAGAGTAAAATGGTTAAAAAAGGCAGTGAACTTTCGAAATAAGGCGTTTTGAATAGCGACAACAATGGGGAACATTGAAGAAATTTCCGCGCACGATCGTTGAAATTCCGGAGCGTTCTGCTTGCGCCTCGCGTAGCCAAAAAAAATAAGGCCTTTTATCTGCTGCTATACATGAAGAATGCCGGAAAAAAAAAACAGAACGATGGTTTGGTTTGGTTTTTGGGAGTTAAAAGTCCCAAAGCGACTCAGGCTATCAGGGACGCCGTAGTGCAGGGCTCCGGAAATTTCGACCACCTGGGGTTCTTTAACGTGCACTGACATCGCACAGCACACGGTAATCAAAACAATGTTTCGCGGCAATATTCTTTCCGCATCGGAATGACTAACAGTCCTCTCTGCGGCGCGTGCGGTTGCAAAGGTAGGACTGACCATATTCCTTGAGCCCCCGGCACAGTTAATAGATTCGGTGGTTCTTCACAGTGTTGAGACGTCTGGCTGACCGGCCAATCTCAGAATAAGGTTTGGATAACTAGCCCTCGGTCCGTTGGCTCGGAAGGCCCTGAAGGCACTGCTTTTGTCTCTGAAAGGGCCTGGCCTGATCAATAATAATAATAATTGGTTTTTGGGGGAAAGGAAATGGCGCAGTATCTGTCTCATATATATCGTTGGACACCTGAACCGCGCCGTAAGGGGAGGGATAAAGGAGGGAGTGAAAGAAGAAAGGAAGAAGAGGTGCCGTAGTGGAGGGCTCCGGAATAATTTCAACCACCTGGGGATCTTTACCGTGCACTGACATCGCACAGCACACGGGCGCCTTAGCGTTTTTCCTGCATAAAAACGCAGCCGCCGCGGTCGGGTTCGAACCCGGGAACTCCGGATCAGTAGCCAAGCGCCCTAACCACTGAGCCACCGCGGCGGGGCAAGGCCTGATCGCACGTCTCTTCACTGAGCGCCATGGTTCTCTCGGCGCGTACCGGCCCATTAAGCCCTTCTGTTCTTTCTTTCTTTTCCCTATCACTCTTAGCCGCAGCCCTCAGACAGGGTGTTCATCTTTTTAACACTCCTGCCGTCCTTCTGCTTTTATTATTTCTCTAGACAATCTTGTCTAATGTCCGTTGCAAGGACAGTGAGGGTGCTGTTTGAGATGTAAAATCACAGCTCGGAGAGAAATGCCCGGAATTCTTTTGTAGCTGATTTCGTGGCCTAATATCTATGGTATAGGTTTGTAGGAATGTGGGGTTAAACGTCCCAAAGCTGCGCATGAGCTACGAAATACGCCATAATATTGCAGGGCTGCGGATTACTTTGGACCATTTGGGGTTCCGTAATGTGCGCTTTAATCGCACATCAGGCGGGTGTTTTTGCACTTCGCCTCCATCGAAACGCAGTTGCCGAGGCTGTGGCTGTGTCCCGCGTCGTTGGGCTAAAGACACGACTACCAATGCCAATAAGCCATCGCGGCGGCTATACCTAAGTTCTATGATGACATGTATGCACTGAAGATAACCATTTTCACTTTGAACAGTCGCTAATACAATCAAGACTTCAAATAATAAGGTACGTAACCTTCCACTTAGTAAGTTTGTTTAATAAAGTTCTAGCGACTTCGAAGGCATTCGTTTTTGACGCACCCCCATAATCTCTGGACGTTATCAGGTGCAGAGGGTGAAGCACAAGAGTTCCTTTCATCATCGAGAGATTTCGACAAGTGGCAATTAAAAGCAAGCTCTGCTGCAATACCCAGAGGCAGTCCATTGGGCCGTATATTTATGACTGAAACAGTATACGTACACATTTAGACATCCAGGGGAGCTCATGTTTCAAGTGTACTGTGAACATGCTAGCGTCTAATTTGATAACTTCATTTTCCGTAAAACTAGCACGTTAACAAAACATGTCGAAAATGCAGTATTTTTTTTCTTAGTTCGCCTTTCCAACGAAAGACCTTCCGCTCATACTTTGCACCGCTGCCTGCGTAAAAAAAAAAAAGCGTTGTTTATGCTGCGAACGCTCAGTGTTTCAAGCGTGAGCGGGAAAAACTTTGAAAGCAAAAATGCAGAAAGTATTTTTGCTTGAAGCAAGACAGGAAAAAGGCGCGCTATTCACATTCCGCTAATTGGGAACCCGCAAACAAGAAAAATAAAATAAAAATGAAAGCACATGAAGCTCTTTTTTGTCCTCACCTTCTGTTCCTGACAGTGATCTGCGTTAACGCGGTAAATAAGTGCGGTTAGAGTCTATACAATGTAAAGCTGCTTAATACGAGCTGTCACCCCATGCATGAACTGAGTCAGCACATTGCTTAGTTCCTCTTTAACATGAGTAAAACAAAGCAAGAAACGCATTACACGCTGCGCATTTCTTGCAGAGGCTCATTACAAGCTGAATTTGGGTTGAATAAAAGTTTCAACCCCAACCTTGTTGTCGGCTGAGTGAGCGTGTTAAGCGCGGTCCAGCTTAATATCAGTTCTTTGCCTAGTGTTGCACAAAGGGTCTGGTTGTTGGTCCTCACTTTATTTTTGATTGTAAGTGTCTGAAAATGTTTTAATGCAACAGCATTAAAGTCTAATCGAGAAAACATATGCGTCGTGGGTCATAAAGTTCGCCCATTGGCTGGAGAGAACTGACGTCACCAAACGGATTCTTCCCATTTGCTGGAAAGGAGTGTCGTCATCAGACCAAATAACTTTTATTGGCTGGAGGGAAATTACGTCACCAGCCCTTAATGGACGTCAAATCTGGAAAAGGCATCATCAGGCTCTAATGCTATCGCATCGCCAGCTCAATGTAATTAGGTTGCTCTGTGAATTCTTTTCAAAGCATAGCTATCATTAAAAAATTTACCGCACGTTTTTCTTTATGGTAATGCAAATTTCCGCGGCAGATGGGTTGAGCCAAAATACCGGTGTCAGTCGGAGCATATAGTTACCCTGGGTAGGGGTGTTTTTTGCTCAGAGAGCTGGTGTAGCAAGCCGCTGCGGTGGATTAGTGGTTATGGTGCTCGGGTGCTCACCAGAAAGATACGGGTTCCTTCCTGGCAGCGGCGGTCGCATTTCGATAGAGGCGAAATGCTAGAGGCCGGTGTACTGTGCGATGTCAGTTCATGTTAAGAATACCAGGTGGTCGAGATTATCCGAGGCCCTCCACTACGGCGTCCCACGTAGCCTGTGTCGCTTAGGGAACCACACAAACCAACCAAACCAACCAACATATAATCCCACCACTCATTTTATGTACGGTCGCATATGCATCTATTCATATAACTCCCAGCATGTCTTCCTTCCGTTATGGTTTCTCACGCGTCACACAGTTAACTGAGTTTGTGCATGAATTCGCGAAAGCTTTTGATGATCGCAATGCCGCTGGTTGCATTTTTATTCACCTGAGCAAAGATTTTAATGTTGCTCCGCACATTCTGTTAAGAGTGAAGCTTCAAGGACAAACTTCTAGCACGTAAGAGCAGCGATTCCAGGATTCGGTGAGCGAACGTTGATACAAATGCTGATCTGGACAGGGCGGGCAAAATAAATATTACAGCTGACTTTCAATAATTAAAACTTCTAGAAACCAGCTATTTTTGTTTGAATTATCAGAAGTGCGCCTTACTGAGGTCCAATGATAAATTTGATTTGAATAACTATAATAGGCACCTATTATAAAACATGCTAAAGAGAAATTGGGATGGCGAGAACTCAGCTGCAGAACAAAATGTCTCTAAAGTTTTTGCGTAATATATTTCATTGCCAGACTGGTATCAGGAGGAAAAGCTACCTTCAACCTTAATAATAATAATAATTGGTCTTTGGGGGAAAGGAAATGGCACAGTATCTGTCTCATATATCGTTGGACACCTGAACCGCGCCGTAAGGGAAGGAATAAAGGAGGGAGTGAAAGAAGAAAGAAAGAGGGAGGTGCCGTAGTGGAGGGCTCCGGAATAATTTCGACCACCTGGGGATCTTTAACGTGCACTGACATCGCACAGCACACGGGCGCCTTAGCGTTTTTCCTCCATAAAAACGCAGCCGCCGCGGTCGGGTTCGAACCCGGGAACTCCGGATCAGTAGTCGAGCGCCCTAACCACTGAGCCACCGCGGCAGGCCTTCAACCTTCAAGTTACATATCGCAACGACGCTTACTAAGGTAATCTGTTTCGCCGTAAAACTGATTCCGTTTAGAGTACCGGTTTTTTGAGAACGGTGGAAGACTGGAATATTTTGCTAGACTCTGTAGCCATTATTAAATCCAATGATGCTTTCGTTTTAGCTGTGAACCTTTACGGCTTCATTCCTTTTTCTGATAGCTTGATTTCTTTGGTTGCTACATTCTATTATCTAGGTAATCTAATTGAAGGCCAGTACTCACCTAATACTCTACAACTAACCAGTGCATTGATATTGTTTTAAGGCATTTGATTGTTGTCGTTTACAGTGAGCACTATTTGTTTGGTTTTTTGCGACAAGTGTGTAAATTGCTGCGATGTTTTTGTTATCTTTGTAATTTATCCGCCTAAGGCAATACCTGACGGCGCTTTAGAACCTTGCATGAGTAGAAAACAATAAATGAACATCCATCGGCATAAGGGGGCCCTTCACCGTGACAGACGCGACCAGGGAGAGGAGGAACTCTTGACATCAGGAGCGTTGTCATTGTGTTCGAGCCAGTCACTGATTGGCATTGTAGCCAGTCACAGTGGTAGGGTCACTCAATTCTAGCCAATCAAAGCGACAGGTTGTGATGACATCTTTGCAAGACGGCCCATAATGCTCACCAGTCAACGTGACGCGTTGCACCTTCTGTATTAGGTCAACGAGGCCGCATAAACGAGAAACATAGCTCTTACGGCTGTCACATTTAAAAAAAAAATAGCGACGCTTTGCGACATTGGTGTGCACTCTGGAACTGTGTGCTGCACCAGGGTAACTGCTCAAATCCATAGACGACGCCTAACCTCAGTAGCCTGGCAGCATTGTGGACTGCACGGAAATGCAGCTTTTCTCCGATCGCGCTCTCTAGCTGAAAGTTTTTGCAGCCACATCTCTACGGGCAACACAAATGACAAAGGAAATAACTTGCTACTGCAGTCTAGATGTCAGGTGCAGAGTGTGACGCCCGAGTCACCACCGACATCGCCGGAGGGATAAGACGGCTGTGGGGACTTTGTGTAGTGGAAGCGAAATTGGTTCGCAGCCAAGAGCGCTTGCGCAACCATTGTTAGAGATCCACTGTCCCGCTTGATCTGCGGTCTGCGAAGGCTTGCGCAACTCAGACCAGACACGCGAAAAGGACAAATGGGGAACGTGGAAACCGCAGCATCTGATAGGTTAGTTGTTGCTGGATACATCCCCTGAGGCGGTGCAAACCGAATGAGATTTTGACGGGTTATGTCCCGCACCACTTTTCGCAACAATTTCTGGCACCAAAGAAACCGTGCCCCCCCCCCATCCCCCCACTCACGCACGCACGCACCTACGCACACATACAGACTTTTTACCTCTCAACGCATGACAAAGAAAAAAGTTTCCAACATGTGCGGGACAACTATTTGGTATCGATCTCGCTATCGGTTGCCTTTGTACTATTGACACGATCGTAAATTGCGAGTTCTAACCGTAAAAGCCCCATTTCTTCTCCCTCGTCCTCTTTAATTTTTTCTTTTCTTTCTCCTCTTTCTTCTCCCTGGTCTTTTATTGGCACGGATACATTCGGCGGCTCGCGGGAGCGTTACTTTGTGACTGTGTGTGCGCGGAGAAGGAGGGGGGGGGGGGGGCGATTCCCGAGAGTGGCGCGTCGCTGTCTGCCCTCGCTTCTTCCTCGCCATAAAATACGCAATCAAATGCGCGGCGGCAATCTGCCCGCGGAGACGCAGCAGCCCTAAGCTGACTTGTGCAAGCCCCGTGGGAGCACGTATACAAGCGAGCGTGCCGAGCATCCAGCAAGCGACGCGCGTAATCCGAGAGAAGAAACGTCGGCATTGTGCGCGGATTCGGGATCGCTGGGGAAAGCCGGAGACCGCAGCGAGACGAAAGGAAGAACGGAGAAAGGGAAGCCGCCGGTAAGCGGGAGAAACTAAAATTAGGAGGGAGGAAGGGAGGGAGACGCGTTTAAAAGGGGTATTCGGAAGAGTTTCTCGCTTACAGGCCTCCTCCACTCTCTTTGCTCCTGACCCCCGTTGTTTGCGCTCGTCGCTCGGTCGCTGAGCCGGCGGCCTTGTCGAAGATCTTTTTCCCAACCGTGAAACCTGCCGGCGCCCCATTAGCGCGGGGCTTGAAACTGCGACGCCCGAAAACTTGGCGTGTAGCTGCGCGCGGGGCTTTTTTCTCGTCGACGCAATCGAAGAAGGAAATTTAAAAGAGGAGTCGAAGACGAAACGGTGATGGGATGAGGCAACGCTGCGCGCGCAGCGTCGCCACCGGTGCACGAAGCGAGCGCCTTCTCATCCCGGGGGAATTCCTGCGGCGCCGAGGCGGCCTCGTTTCCTTTGCGCAAAGTTGTCTCCTCGTGGGCTCCGCAGCTTCGCGGCGCCTCGCACCGCGCGCTCAGGCGTCGTTGCTATTGGAGGGGCCGAGCCACCAACAAAGGCTTGTGCTGGTGCTGCGGCAGTGCACGAATTTTGCATAACGTGGCTCCTGTCGCTGCAAGCCAGCCCTTGCTTGGGAGGCGACAACACCGGAACAAGCAACTGGTATAGTTGTGGTGGTCGGTTGCTACAGGTGATAGCCACGTGTTTCTCGAGGCCGGAATCGGGCCCGAGATTTTTGAAGCAGGTGTCGATGCCGCAAGCATTTTTAATTGTTAGGCAAGTTGTTACGAATATATATGACACATATACTACTGGCCCCACTTATAAACAATTATGGCGCTACGAAATATATGCTGTCGGGTATTTCTTGCCACACCCTGAAATATAGCTGGAATTTTCCATCAACTTCGAAAGTCTGAAAATTAAATAATCTCACTGGATTCAAATTTGACAAAGGAATAAAGATACTCCCAAATGTGCTTAGTGACTGGCAGGAATGCTGCTTCATTCGCATTCCTACAGTACGTACTAAACCGATTTTATACTTTTCACCAGAGGAAAGCTTGTGCCCATAAATAATCGGTGGGAGCCCGACGGCACTGGGGATCGCACTCGGCACCTCCCATACGCGAGGAAGGTTGTTTATGCGGTTTCAATGTTTTGAAGATGCCTACTCAGGTGACTACGCATGGGCGTCTGCCTTGTGCAGACGTATACAGACTAATGGTGAGCTGCGCCACAATTGTGCCGAGCACAGGTGGTTTGTGGACACCCATGCACGCTCTTTTTTTTTCCTTCTCCCCGTTTTTAGAGCGAGAGCCGTTACTGGGAGCGTACCGACGTGTGATTGGTTGGTATGTTGGTTGATTAGTCTCAAACAATGCTGGCACATATCCACTGCGGTGAAGTGGCCAAGACACAGGCGGTTAATTGCTGCATATAGGAACGCTTTGACGGGAAAAGGAGTAGTAATAGTATATGGGCTGATAGATTGGAAGACGCAAGGACTGGGGTCTTGTTAACTTGAAGATCGAAGACGGGACAATGGCTTAATGTGCATTATAGTATACAATACCTGCAATGTTTCAATTTCGTACTGACTGAGAGCGGGAAAAAGAAATTAGAATGGGAGTCGTTGCGTTTCTTGAAGGAAATTTCGCACAACAGAGAGCACACTCCTGTCGCTTCGTCCAAGCAAAGACGTGTGACTGAAACATGCTGCAGTTTTTTCTACCGATCGAAGCTGATCGGCGTCAAGCCAATGCAAGCCGATCCAATAACCAAACTGAGTCAAGAGAGAGAGAGAAGAGAGACGGAGAGTTAGAGAAAGAAGAAGATGCGGAAAGAAAGAAGAAGAGTACATGCCTATTTTTCTCCGCGAAAATACCTCATTGGGATTATCTACTGCACCTTGGCCAATCCCCCTGCGTGGGTATGTGCCATGCTTACTAAAGAGAAGATGAAAAAGAAGGGGAGAAGAATAGGGAGAAAAAATTAGGAACACAACGGCTCTCGCCGAATGCCTAAACTAGGCCGTAGCCAAGTTTGGCCAACAATTTGAATCCCTTCATTCCTAACATGATTTCTACCCCAACAGCGACGCTGTTCAGTTGTTCACATAGAGGGCGGCACTTACCGCACCTTTCCTTTCCTCATAAACAAACTTAGCTGCAGGCGTTGCTGTGCGCTCGAACGCAAGGGCCACGATAAGTGGGGCATATGGCAGCGGACTGCGCAAAATCGTTTGGCGAAACCGAAGCCTTTTTATATAGGCAGAGCCACTAAGTTACCGCCGGGAAGAAGAAGCCGCCTGAGCGCTAAGTTCTCGGCGTGGATGATAATTAGGTATTTCATTCCATTAGAGCCCTTTTCGCCCTTCGTCCTTGGCTGAGGTTCCGCCGCGGCGTTGTTACCACCGGAGTTCAGTCAACCGGCCCGGTGGATGATAACAGAATAGAGCCAAATGAAAAGAACTGTTATGTCATACTACGACAGATATAATATGCTTTACTCTTTTCCCCACTGCAGAGTAGCCAATCGGAACACCCTTCTGGTTAACCTTCCTAGCTTGCCTTTGCTATTTTTTTTTCTATCACTTCTGGATATAGGCCCGTCGCTGTGTCCTAGTGGCTTCGGCGTTCGGCTGCTGATCTCAAGGTTTCGGATTCGATCCCGGCATGCAGTGGCGGCCGTATTTTGATCGAGGCGAAATACGAAAACGAACGTGAGCTGTGCTATGTCAGCATGCATTTAAGAACTGCAGGTGGCCTAAATAATCCGGACCACCCTACTACGGCTTCCCTCATAGCTTGAGTCGCTTCGGGACGTTAAAACACCCCCATTAATCCACAAGATGCAGCCTACTTTTGGATATACTATTACTGATATCTTCGTATGGAGTACAAACATTCGGAAAAGAAACACCTGAATTAAAGAATTTAATACTGAAGAATGTCGCGCTTTGTCGAAATCAGATAAATAATTGCGTTTGATTTATATAATTTGCTACGCTTAATGCCTTCTATATGCGAACTTAAAAGCGGTATTATGTGGAGAGTATTTATTTAGCAATACTGTTAGCCTTTGACAGGCCCATGCAGGGAATGGTTTAGAAAGGTATTCACAATGCGCATCACTTTGTACAATATATTAGCCCATCAACGCACTACTGAAGCAGAGCATCATTCCACCCATTTAACTAAAGAATAAGGGGAAGGAGACAAGTGTTTCGTCATCCTGGCAACAGTGTATCACAAGATTCTGCGCACGACTGACTGCGCGCGAAAAATTTTACTCATTCTTAAAGGGATAAAATGTGGCTGTCAGTAGACGTTTTTAGCATACCAGAGACATATTAACGTAGACGTATACCGGTTTACCGGACCCCTCCTGCGCACGGGCAGTGGCCCCGCCTGGCCCCACCCATTGTTACTGCGCATGCTCTGGAGGTGTCCGGTAAACTGGTATGACTCTCCGCTAATACGTCTCCGGTATGCTTAAAAACGTGTCAGAGCCCCCAGAATGGAAAGACGATATACGCCGGCAAAGAGCGCTGACATCGAAGATGGCGTGTACGTCAAGAAAGCAATGTATATATCCACAATGGCACACATCTGGTTCACACGCTGGTATGATTATCGCCGCTAAGGATAAAGAAATCATTGGGTGTGTTATTACGCCTGCATATTCGGTCAAACCCGAACATTCCTATATACCGAATATCAAGTTTTTTAAAAAGACTTCGAATCAAATGACAAATATTTGGTTAGCTGTCAAGTTGTCAGTTATATGCAGTGTTTTGACTCCAGGATTGCTTCATTCAAACATACATAGGAACCTGACCAAGCAGCGGCTCGAGTACAGAAAACTTGGAGAACATTGGGGGTGGTGATGACAATGAGTTTCAATGGCGAAAGGGCAGCTTTCGCCTAAAAGCTACATGGCACAAGACAGTTACTGCGTCATTTCCTTTAATAATAATAATTGGTTTTGGGGGGAAAGGAAATGGCGCAGTATCTGTCTCATATATCGTTGGACACCTGAACCGCGCCGTATGGGAAGGGATAAGGGAGGGAGTGAAAGAAGAAAGGAAGAAAGAGGTGCCGTAGTGGAGGGCTCCGGAATAATTTCGACCACCTGGGGATCTTTAACTTGCACTGACATCGCACAGCACACGGGCGCCTTAGCGTTTTTCCTCCATAAAAACGCAGCCGCCATTTCCTTTCCTCAAAACCAATTTTTTTCAAGGTATTTTTTTCTTTGACAATGGGTGGGATCAAAGACCAGTTCTCCAAGCGTCTCACTGCATAGAAGCTGAGCACCACGCCAGGGGAAAGCTGGCACCCATTGTATCACCTGTGTGTATCCGGTAGCACTGGGGATCGAACTTCGCACCTCCCTCATGCGAGGCGGATGCTCGAACCACTAGGCTAATTCTGCGGTTGACAACTTTGGCGAAACAATTATTCATACCAGGATAAACGGTCGGATACCAAATGGTTGGTCACTAGACCATCGATCACTAGGGGCACTAGTCGGCAACTAGGACCACATTTTCAGCCCTTTGCAGCACAGGTCCATTTAGGTCAATCTTCTTTGCCCTGTACGCCAACTGGGGGTCATTGGCTATGGCAGGTCATGACAACAATGTTGCCCCAATGGCTACGATAATCCAACCATTGTAGTAAAGATCAAATAAGTCGACCGGGCAAGGAGCTGTCAGCATATAAGCCGGCCCACATTGGCCCGGAGCTAGATTCCACGAGCGCGGGAACAACCGGACATCCGACGAACGGGAAGCTCGTCATGCCATGCCACCTTTCTTTATCGTGGCCGGCACAGCGCGACAGGAAGCAGAGCCAACGTCTCCTGGCTGCCCGATGACACTCGGGCGCCGAAGCACGCGTTTCGCACCGCTGGGCGATTTTATTGCCCAGAAAATGGGCACACACGAAGACGCACGGGGCTGAGCTAGGCTTAGCAGACCGCTACAGTGCCCCCTCTCGCCGAGAGCAGGCATCACGGCGATGCGTCGAGTCACTCGGCGTTGTCCCCTCGCACTTGTTCGCTGCTCCAGTTTTTGTCGTACTAGTGCCGCTATGTCTACGACAAAACTGTGCCTTAGTTTTTTTTTTTTTTCGGAATCGACGGTTACGCCGGTGACTTAGAATGATAAAGAAGAATAAAAGAAGGCTGAGAAACCGGGTGCCGTCATAGATCTCTGTGCGCGCTGAGTTGGACGGTCCGACGCGCCGCGGGCGAGGAAACGAAGCAGCCGATTGCACGGCACTTCGGAAGCGATGGCTGGCCGTTATTCGGAATGGCTTCCCCGAAGCGAACGGCATTGTGCGAGACGGCCCAGTTCTGGCCCGCCGCTTCCCTGCAAACCAAGCCTCTGGATCCGAATGGCCGCTGAGGAAGAGAGTGAGGAAGGAACAGAAAAAAAAGAGAGCCCGAAAAAAAAGGAAGCCGGAACTGCACTTCCGATGCTACTCTGCGTCAGTGCATTGTCTTTTCCAACGCGCTCGGAGCGACAACAGCGGTATTAAACCACGGCTCATGTTTTAGTGCCTCGGGTCCGGTGGATAAAGGGTTCTTCTTAAGCATCTGTTCGTCGCGTCCACTTTCTCGTTTTCATTTATTTATTTTTTCCTGCGGGACCTCTTTAAGGCGCTCACTATTGAACGACGAGAGTAAGATCGAGAGGCGAGTTTCTCGGATGCGTGGTGCTTTTGATACTGCGCTGTTTACTCGTCCTTCGGGCCAAACGCAGTTCCTTTCGTCCGAATTTATTTCGTTCGCGTAACTGCGTCCTTTTTTCTCGGCGTAAATGACTCGTGTCCCTGTTTCGGCATCATGCTGTGTTTCTATTGGTTGAATGGGAAATGACGCGTTTTCGAGCCAGAACCCACGCATCAAAAGCTTAGTTGGCACAGCAGGAAAGGTGGAAGCTCCCATTTTTTTAAAGAATAAACTACGACGCTTGCGTGCGATAGGTATCATCTTATTTATTTTATTTAACGCATCAATTGAGGACACACACACGCACACGCACACGCACACGCACACACACACGACTAAAGTTTGGCGACTCTTAACCTACCCTTAAGAGTAAAATGCGATAGCATCAGGGGTCCCTCCCGCGCAACTACTCCTCTTTCATAGATTCATAGATCGCGGGAGTCCTCATACCGCTATTGGCGCAGCAATGCGGTGGTTAAGCGATGCGCCACGGTCTTGGCAGGTGGTTGTTTCAAACATGGCCACCAGTTGGGCTTGTGAGACCCTGGTTTCTCTTCTCGGGCTCTACATTACATTTGATTTGAGAAATCGACATTAGAAAAAAATTAATGTGGATTAGCTCAACTAATCCAGGATATACAAGGCGAAAGCGAGATTGAGGTCTCCACTGACGCACGGAGCCGGTTGTGCGCCTTTCCTTTAGTGAAAATGAACGGCCTTTGCAAAGTTGTCAACGCCAATGAACTCTATGAACGCAGTCAGCTCACTTGTTTCGTTTGGTTTTTGAGGAAAGGAAATGGCACAGTAACCATGTCACATATCTCGGTTGACACCCGAACCGCGCCGTAAAGGAAGGGGTAAAGGAGGGAGGAAAAGAAGAAAGAGAAAACTGAAAGTTGGGTTTTCGAGGAAAGGCGTGGCGCTGCGCAGCGGCGGAACACCAGTAACTCGGTGCTACTAGTGGCGCATGCGCAGTAGTGGCTAGGGAGCGAGAGAGAGAGAAACGAAAGGTCAGGCGACAGAGTCGGCGGCGGTCACCTGCGCGGTGCGTGACGTGACATACGTCGGCTCGCGCGAAGCGCGGTGTTGGCTAGCGTAGTGAAGCTTTGCGCTTCAAAATATTCAGCAGTGACTGAATATCGCACATTTTCCTAAATTACGTGGTGGAAAAACCACGCGCAAGATTCATTTTAATTTATCAGGAAAAAAAGAGTACAAAGGCGTCCTCTTTAGTTTTTTATTTGTCGTTTATCACGTGAACCGGCCACATTCTGACGCTGCTAAACCTAGACCACGCGCGAAATAATAATAATAATAATAATAATAATAATAATAATAATAATAATAATAATAATTGGTTTTTTGGGGAAAGGAAATGGCGCAGTATCTGTCTCATATATCGTTGGACACCTGAACCGCGCCGTAAGGGAAGGGATAAAGGAGGGAGTGAAAGAGAAAAGGAAGAAGGAGGTGCCGTAGTGGAGGGCTTCGGAATAATTTCGACCACCTGGGGATCTTTAACGTGCACTGACATCGCACAGCACACGGGCGCCTTAGCGATTTTCCTCCATAAAAACGCAGCCGCCGCGGTCGGGTTCGAACCCGGGAACTCCGGATCAGTAGCCGAGCGCCCTAACCACTGAGCCACCGCGGCGGGTGCGCGAAATTCCGCAATTGGGCTTTCCCGCATAGAGAACTTTATGAAAACAGTATGACCGACCACCCGCTGTCAACAATCACAACACGAAAGAGCGCGGTTTCCCGTTTTAGCCTTCCATGATGTGTTTCATACTTGATAACCACACCCATGGCATTCGTCCTGTCGCCTTCATAACTCTAACGCGAGCTCAGAAATCTTGTTTTGGTCAGGTGTGATATGTGAAAAAGCCCGCTTGGGGAATTTCACATGGAGCTCCCGAAGGGGAGCTGAGTCGTGGTGTCACCGACAGGTCAAGCGATCTTTTAAAAGTCCCGCCTATTGCATTGTGCACTGCAGCCTGCGCACATCCCGTGCGCGTAGTGGCAGGCGTGACGACGATAGAAGGGGCCTCTTCGCTGGGACGAAAATAGCCTATAATCTCGTTGTTTCACGGTCTGAGCCCCAGCTAGCTTCGAGCCGCTTCCGGACGGTGACTGGCACGTCGCTGGTCGTTTTCTTACCTCTTTAAGAGCAGTCTCGCTGTTTCTACGGCAATGTGCGTTCCCCTCGCTTACGTTTGTGTTGTTTTTCCAGTACGCGAAAACTGCGTGCTCGTCATACGGTTTTCGCTGTCTGTGCTATGGAGTTCAGAAGAGCAAGGTTGCGGGCTAGTTGGTAATACATTGTACTCAGTAACCGCGCGACGAAACGCGGACAACACGAAAAAACGACACACACGAGCACTGACTCACAACTGAGTTGTGAGTCAGCGATCGTGTGCGTCGTTTCTTCGTGTTGTCCGCGTTTCATCGCGCTGTTACCGTGTGCTAATAGATGGAGCCTCTTCACAAGGCTTTGCCGCACTTTGGAATCTTCGGCAGTTCCTTTCCTTCTCGGAGGGAAAGAGGGGGATAATTTGGCCACTTATATTCCAGTTCTGTAACTCTGAACTAATGATTTTTTACTACCCTTAATATTATATGTAGTTGCCAGTGCTGTCATTTCTTGTTCAGTTTTTTTTTTGTAAGGCATTTTGCGTCATTACATTATAGACAGTGTACTATTATGCCGTATCATCAAGCAATATGCATTTCTGTGCACATCATTTCTTTTTGTATGATGCTGAGTTGATCTAGTTTTCTTCAATTGCAGCTGCGCAGACTGTAAGCTATTTTGAAAAAAAGAATTGAAGTAATTACAACAATGTTTATCTATTTACCTTTTTCTGAATTTTTTCCATACTCAGAAGATATTCGATTCGATATTCAAAGGCATTTTTTTATATTCGTATTTGATTCTTATTTGAAAATTCCGATATTCGCACTTGCTTAATGAATGTACTTCCTACAGAAAAAAATGTATATAATGAAATAAAAGAAATAGCCGGTCCTAAGTCAGCACAAAAGATATATTACTCCAAATTTTTACCCCTACCTACCGAAAGCGACGCTGACCTTGATTATTAAGAGATGCAGGACATGAAATTTGCACTGTGACGCCAAACAAGACACTCGCGCTGTGATGTGCAAAAATGTCGAACCTGCAGTACCAGCATTAGTTGGTTGAGAAACGTGAAAGCATGAGGGCATCTAACCCTACTGACAGAATACAGCTAGCAGAGTTATCGAAGTTAATAAACGAACGCAAGGTAGCCGACATAAGGATGTTTAATATGGAGAGAATCGAGCATGCTCTAAAGAACGGAGGCAGCCTAAAAGCGGCTAAGAGGAAACTAGGCATAGGTAAAAACCAGGTGTATGCGTTAAGAGACAAGGGGGGGGGGGGGGGGGGGCAATGCCATTAGCAATATGGATAAGATAGTTAAAGTAGCCGAAGAGTTCTACACAAATCTATACTGTAGCCGATGTAATCAGAACGTTAATTATAGAGGCAGTAGCGCACAGCAATGCGTCATCCCACCAGTAACTAAAGAAGAAGTAAAAAAAGCCTTAGGAGCAATGCAAAGGGAAAAAGCAGCTGGTGAGGATCAGGTAACAGCATACCTCTTGAAGGACGGAGGGGAGATTGTGCTAGAAAAACTAGCCACGCTGTACACGCAAAGCCTTATGACCGCGACCGTACCAGATGCTTGGAAGAACGCAAATATAATCTTAATTCATAAGAAAGAAGACGCCAAGGACTTGAAAAATTACAGACGGATCAGCTTACTGTCCGTTGCCTACAAGGTATTTACTAAGCTAATCGCTAATGGAGTCAGGGCAACCTTAGACTTTATTCAAGCAAATGATCAGGCAGGCTTTCGTAAAGGATATTCCACAATAGATCATATTCACACTATCAATCAGGTGATACAGAAATGCGCAGAATATAACCAACCCCTACAAATAGCTGTCGTTAATTACTGGAAAGAATTTAACCCAATGAAAATCTGAGCAGTCATACAGGCATGCGGAATCATGGTGGGGAGGAGCCTTATGTCAAAATAACGGGATATATATATATATATATATATATATATATATATATATATATATATATATATATATATATATATATATATATATATATATATATATATATATATATAAACTGCTCAGCTACCATAGTCCTTCATAAAGTCAGCTATAAAATTTCAATAAGGAAGGGCGTCAGGCAAGGAGACACGCTTTCGCCAATGCTATTCACCGCCTGTTTACAGGAGGAATTCTGAGGCCTGAATTGGGAACAGCTGGGGATAAGAGTTGATGGAGAATACCTAAATAATCTACGATTTGCTGATTACATTGGCTTAATGAGTCACTCAGGAGATGAACTGCAAATCATGATCAATGAGTTAGACAGACAGAGCAGAACGGTAGGTCTAAAATTTAACATGCTGAAAACCAAAGTAATGTTCAACAGTACAGCAAGATAACAGCAGTTCACATTTGGCAGCGAGGTGCTGGAAGTGGTAAAGGAATACTTAGGGCAGGCAGTGACAGCTGATACGTATCATCAGAGGGAAATAACTAGAAGAATAAGAATGGAGTGGAGCGTGTGGCAGGTTCTCTCAGATCATGAATTAGCAGTTTACCAATTTCCCTCAAGAGAAAAGTGTACAACAGCATAATCTTACCGGCACTCACCTACGGGGCAGAAACATGGAGACTAACGAAAAGGGTTCAGCTCAAGTTAAGGACCACGCAGCGAGCTATGGAAATAAAAATGATAGGTGTAACGTTAAGAGACGGGAAGCGGGCAGAGTGGGTGAGGGAACAAACGCGTTTTAATGACGTCCTAGTCGAAATCAAGAGGAAGAAATGGGCTTAGGCAGGGCATGTAATGCGAAGGCAAGATAACCGCTGGTCCTTGAGGGTAACGAAGTGGATTCCAAGAGAAGGCAAGCGTAGCAGAGGGCGGCAGAAGGTTAGGTGGGTGGATGAAGTTAGGAAGTTTGCGGGCATAGGGTGCGCGCAGCTGGCAAAGGACAGGGTTAATTTTAGAGACAGGGGAGAGGCCTTCGCCCTGCAGTGGGTGTAGTTAGGCTGACGATGATGATGATTCATGCTACTGTTTATCCTGTTAATTGCTGCTACATGTCTCCTAGGTTGTCTATAATTCCTCACCAGCATTTCTCATTTGTCATTTTGGGACTGATTGTACACAACCTGAATAATCCGAGAACTGAATAATTAGCCAACGTTTCAACAAGAGGACTTGTCTTCGTGTGGGTGAAGCGATTATCATTGGCGGGGTTTAAATAAGGCCTTTACTCTCAGGAGGAAGCCTCTGCGCGAAGGGAAACAGGGTGTGATGTGGGAAGGGTGTTAGAATGGGGAGCATGAACTTGAAAAATCTTGCCCAGGCAGGACGGCTGCTAAAGGGTTGACCTGGAAAACTGTCATAAATAAATACGCCACATCAACAGGAAGGAATGCACGGTGCTAAGGGTGGAGAAATAGCGAACGAATATGCTCGAAAGGTTGTGTGCCCGCGCATTCGGAGCTGCGAAAGGTGGAATGGCATGAATGTTTGGGTTGACGTCGAAAAACTAGGAGAAAGCCATTGAACAGCACGGAAGAACGAAATACAGGGGAGGGAAAAATTACGGGCGTCGGGGAAAGGGAGAATGGAGGAGAGAGAGGAGGTGGTAGTGTGCGAAAGCCAAAGATCTCCTAGAAGTGACAGCAGGATGTTCAGAACATAGGTAAAAGTAGGTAAGTACAGACGATAATAATAAAAAATAAAAGCAATAATAACGACAGAATGGGAAGAGGGCAAGTCGGGAGGGGGTAGGGGTAGGGTAAAAGAACCGATAAAGAGGCGAGATTAAGTACTACGAAGGAAGGCCAGGGTGATGTGTCTTTTTCTATTTGTGTTATTTTTGCGTGACCAGGTTTGAAGAATTATGTTAGTGCCGGAACGCCGGGGAGATTCTAAGTTTCCTTTGCAGATGCTGATTCCTTCTGGTTGCAAGGCTTAAAATTTATGGATTAGGAATGCTTCTCTGATTTTCTAGCTTTAGCACATTTGAAGCCTGATTGAAGAATCAATAATAGTTTAAGTTCATCGAAGTTGTGACCACGTTGATGTTCAAATTTTCGGGAACTGCGTTTTAGACGTTCTTTCCTGTAAGCACGGAGGCAGTTCAGTCTCACGCTTATTAATTGTCTGGATTCTCTGACATATCGTTTCTGACATAACGATACTGAAGCATTTTCAAACTAACCCACCAGAAGACACTCATTGAAGCATGTAGATAACATTAGACGACGCGCAGTTAACCATTTACTAGCCAATCCTGAGCTGTAGTCATCGTGAGTGATTGTATCAATATCGCCAGTGACGAGTCACACTCGTCCGGCACGGTATTACGCTCGCTGCTTCCAGCGCCAAAGACGAATTAGGATCGGCAATTACGTTGGTTACATTTTTCAACTCCAGAAGGCTCTAGTTGTCCATGAACGCCTTTCTCGCTTTAGCGCTTGTTTGAAGTCTGGCAGCAGTCATTTTCACCAAGAATTTCAATTAAAAAAAATTCGTGATTTTGGTACCTTTCTGTACCTAATTTGGGAGTTAAAGGTTTAAAGCTAGTATTTGTATTGAATATGAAGTTGCTTGCAGTACTTTTAAAAGTTGTGTCGCTTTGTAAATGTTTGCATATCGTGCATTCATGTCTCGAGCATGAGTTAATTGTCGCTGGGGTTTTTTTAGAGCCTATAGCGTGTACAAGGATGTCTCTCAGGTTTGTGTTCCGTCTGTATGTAACCCTTGGTGTATCAGGAATTATTTTCTTGAGGCGGTCGTTGCTAGTTAAAACAGGGTGGAATTTCCGTTTGAGTTGGGAAAGGTGTTCGAGTATTTCGTTATAGGTGCAGAGGACCGCTCACTGCTTACTTTTAGTCGTATTTTAAGGGCATCGCCTCGTTTCTGACTGGTTGCTGGTTGGAAAGCATTATTAAGAGAGCTCTGGGTATGGTTAGTAACAATTAGAGTGTTTTTTTATTGAGTTGAGATGTTTCAAACAGTCTTCATCGTCTGTACATATCCTTGCAAAGCTTGTTGCCTGTCCTACAAATATGCCTTGCTTACAGTGTCTTGGACGATGGCTAGGGAAATTTAATTTTTGCTGTCGGTCCGCAGGCTACCTGCAGAGCGTAGGTTTAAGCTGATGATTTTCTAAGAAATTGACTTAGGTAGCATAAGAGGGTTCTCGCACAGCGTCCGCCCCCACCCTTCGATAACGTTCCTACGTGGCGCTCGCGGTAATTACAGGACGTACTACGTCCGCTGCTATGGACGAGGGCGGCGCTGGTGAACACTTTCAAGGTTCGCTTACACGAAATAAACATAAGTACCCACGAGAGCAGCAGATTGGAAAGCCGTCGCCGTAGCTTAGTAGGTAGAGTACCGGGTACTCATAGGTAGAGTACCGGACGCGAAATTCGGAGGTCGTGGCTTCGGATCCCACCGGCGGCATGTGGTTGCTTTTCATTCTGCTTTTATTAATCTCCCATTGATGGAAAGCAACAAATTAAAAAAAGACATCCCCTATGCTCCTTGGTTTTGGTAGCTGATGGCTTCTGTCATGTATGCCGTAATGAGCACCTCTTTTCACTTCACTTGTATGCTTAATAGCGTACTGGAAGGTAATTTAATGCTAGAGTACAACGAATTAAGGTGCGAATTAAGGTGAAAATGTCATTTGTGTAACGCAGGTATATGAGCGTTTATTTAACAATGAATTTAGAAGTTTAGGGTCCAGTAACGCCATAAAGATGTTTGCATAAGTTGGTGCGAAGTTGGTGCCTATGCTTGTTCCAAATACTTGAAGATAATAAGAAGAATCGAACTCGAAATAGCTGAGCGTGAGTACTAACTGAGATACACTTCATTTTTTTTCACAGCTTAAAAATATTAGAGCGAAAGCTCTACTCCTGCCATGCAAAGCAGAAGGTCATGTGGCTCCGAATTATGACCTTCAAACCAGGAGGAGCGGAGGCTTGGTTTTGACGTCATGCCACGTTACTCGCCACACCTCGCCGCAGCTGCGCGCGTTGAGCCGACGCCGCTCGCTCGCTTCGCAACCATCGAGTCACGTGACCACCCGCTGCGCCTCGCCACAGCTGCGTATGAGGAGCCGACGGCACTCTCGCAACTGCCGGAAATTGCGTGACGCGCCGTTCGCTATATAAAAGCGTGCGGCTTGTGTTTGCCTTCAGACAAATCCACGGCTGAGACACGTGCCGAAACTAGTGCTTCAACGATCTATCGTCCCCGTCAAGCGGATTCTGATTATCTTTACGATAAAAACAAGAGTAAGATTGGATAACTATGCTTAACAGCGCTTTCGCTCGTCTTACTAGTTTCAGCTGGGCTGAACCACAGCTAATTTTTTTCTTGCACACTCTGCCAGCTTTTACCTCTCTTTTGCCATATGATATATTGTTAGGCAAGACCCTTTGAACTTTATAACATAAAAAAACAGACAGCTACTCCCACTTCTTCCTGTTAAAAGGACTCACTGAATGGGGCCGGTTGATCAGCCGTCACTTGTCAACAAAGAGGAGCGACGAGTAATTTCTAGCATGACAGCAGGAGAATGTGCAGCTGCAAATATCTTATTTCAGTCACTTCAGAAGAGAATAAAAGAGCTGAATATTGCGTCTCGTTAGTCTACCCGCGGCGGTGGCTCACTGGTTAGCGCGCTCGGCTACTGATCCACAGTTCCCGGGTTCGAACCCGACCGCGGCGGCTGCGTTTTTATAGAGGCAAAACGCTAAGGCGCCCGTGTGCTGTGCGATGTCAGTGCACGTTAAAGATCCCCAGGTGGTCGAAACTATTCCGGAGCCCTACACTACGGCACCTCTTCCTTTCTTCTTTCAGTTCCTCCTTTATCCCTTCCCTTACGGCGCGGTTCAGGTGTCCAACGATATACAAGACAGATACTGCGCCATCTCCTTTCCCCAAAAATCAAATATTATTATTAGTTGACCTAGCAATGAACTGTGAACGTGCAATTGAGGGCAATAAAAAAGAAAACTCAGGGTCAACTCCTGACTCTGCAGTTTCAATGAAAGCTGATTTATTCTTTCCGGTTGATCTATCTTTATGCACTGTAAAATATCGCCAAAGTTTTCGGACGCTTGAATAAAAAGTAAAATTTTTTGACATCAAAGGGCAGCCGACTGTTTTCTGCGTGTATTGTCGCCTTCGCTTGGAAGAATACTCGAAGGTACTTTCAACCATTTGAATACGTATACAGCTCGCTCAGGCGTAAGAACTGAGACGTGTTCTGCGTCTTGTCCCAACCAAAGCGCCCCTCTCGTTTCCTTCTGTTGCATACGCCTGCTGGCGTCATCGTTGCCTTCGCCTAAAGGTGAACTTTACTGCTTCAGCCTTTCTAACAACGGCACAATTTCTAAACTGTGCTCGTGGGGGGGAGATGATAGTTTGCTCACTTCGAAGTGCAACACACGTCAAAAAATGTTACTGCAGTCATGATGGCGTTCTTGAAATGGCGCTTTTCTTAAACACCCCAAGCTTATCTCAGAAAACTGCTGAGTCATGAACAGAGTCGCTTCTCATAGGGATTGCATTTGCAACACCAATTTTAACGAGACAGTTTGCTTCGGGAGAAATTCTTGATTCTGTTAACACTAACAAAGCTCGCGGCTTAGTCGGACGCCATACGCGAGCTTTAACTTCTCGCACATAAACAAAGAAAAAACTGCGCCTATTTACGAAGCGCCCCAGTGGTCATAAAAAAGCCGACCGAATCTGCATACTCCTTCAGCGGCCGGGAGTGGTGGCGAATTTAAACGGAATTGATTGTGAAGACTGTTTTCGCCCGCATCGCTGTAGGGGGAGGAATTCCGAGAGGATCGGCAACTGCCGCACCTCTCCCAGTCCGGCCCACATCCATCGGGCGCACACGCTGAAACACTTCTCGCACTCAATTCATGTTTCGGTAAATTGAACCGGGGAGCCAGCGGGGCTCCCTGGAATATAAATCTAGCGCTTTAGACGGCTTTTCCCTCCGCTAGGCGGTGCTGCGGACGCGCGCTCTACCCGCCATTCGCGCGGCTTGAGTCTTATTTCTTTTAATGCCTTTTATTTTTCATGCTCTTGCTCTTGGATTGTTTAACGCAGAACATTAGTCTGCTCTCGGAGAAAGTTGCCGGCCGAAGTCAATGACCCCGGGAATACCCCAGGGATCGCGCTGTTGCGAGGCAGCCTGTGATGGCGCACCAGCGCCCTCCCCAGAAGCCAGCTGATAAGGCGCCCGGCTAGAGCTCGCCGGAAATGAAGGAAAGCAGTCCACTTCCGCTAGTTCCGAGGCGGATGCCCGATGCGGAGTAACCGTGCTCGCGAGCAGCTTCTGCGCGCTGCGAAAGGTGCGCGCGGGGTTCACTTCGTCCAACATCAAGCTTCCCCCAGCCCCGGCTCTGCCGCGCTGCCACACCGCCCCGACGTGACTGGAAACGGGAGGGTTCGAGCCGCCCCGCAGGCGTGGAGGCCCGCTTTGCATAGCGCCCCGCTTCTGAGGGGCTGGGTCATCGGGCCAGTGTTTACCGCGTCGAGAGTGCGTGTCCGCCCTGCTGCAGGTGATTGAATGGTTGCGGGGCCCGATGTCGATAATGGTTTTCGCCTGACCTTTTACACGGCTCGCTTAACCTGCACCTCCACCCTCCCGTGACTTTTGTTTAAGTATATACTGGGGAGCCCGGTACCGGTGTTTTGTCTACGATGTCATTCTTTTTAAAGGAGGAAAAATAATTCAGTGAAGTGGTCATTTCTAAGCAGACCGCGTCTTCCCCCGGGGTTTCATAAGCTCCACTATAATGTTGCGTAATCGTCGAATTTTTGTTTCGTAATTATTGAATTTTTCTAGTCCACTTTCAATGATTCAACCTATGTTAGTGGTTTATCCGCTAACTGCAGCTTTAATTGGTGCAGCAGCCTAGGGTAGCTTAAGAGAGTGGCAGAACTCTAGAAAATATCACCATTAATCGGATATCCATGGATGGCTTAGCGCCCCGATCCTTAACCATGAGCGTTGAAAGAGCTCGAGAAGCAATAACTGTATGTGACCTCCGTTCTTGTTGCGTGAAACTCTGAAACGGTAGAAATATGCGGGATTACGAAACAAAGACTGGTCGCATGCTCCGTGTTATCGCTGTTGTTTTCGCGGAGCGGCTAAGCAGCATCGACACGCGATCACGTGAGCCCACACAGTGCGGTTGGTAGCTCACCTTAAGAAATACGAGAAAATGAAAGAAGACCTTAAACTAACAACCCTACAATACCAACTAATTATACTGACAATCCGCGTGATTTTTGCATCTCTTTTTACAAACAATATTTTCATGACGAAACATACAGGTAGGAATACCGGATTCGATAAGTTCAAGCGATTTAATTTGTCTTAATTTGCTAAAGACAGGAACCATTCTGCGCACGCAATATGCGACCATGTCGTTCGTTGCTCTGTGCCCGTTATGGCATCTTTCATAGCGCTATAGCAATGTTTGCTTTTCGCGATCTGTCCTTGTGGACACAACACTCGGTCATAGTTGCGTGATGCAGTTGTAAATGAACGAGATAACGGGACAGAGCTGCTCTGTTAACTGGTGCTCAAGGCTTCCTGCACGAACGCACGGCTGCGTGGATTCACGCATGCAGTTTGTCAAAAGAGCGTGGTCGCACTGGCGCTCCCGTTTATTGGGCTGCCCGACTCTCTCGTTGTCATGGATACATACCGAGTGTTGACTTGGGCGGACTCGAGTCACTTGTCGCGATGTAAATAGCTACAGCCTGTCTCGCAATAAAACGTAGATGCCAGCGTAACAGGGTTACGAATGCATGGCCACCACCTAAATTTCAACAAGGTCCAAGCTTCCGTAGTCATCGCCTTTCTCACTGCAATGTCCGATAACTTTATCCTTCCTTCTAAGCGCATCGAGCCCTGCAACAGCACGCCCTCTGTCACTTCGAACCGCTTGGAGTCAAAAGTTGCAGGTTTTCCTTCCCGGATCGCTCAGAGGTTCGTGGTCTTTGATTTATAACCCGTGATGCATTTGTTTAGGCCTGGCTCTGCAAGCAGCTCGACACCCGTCGAGGCTGTGAATTCTCCAACTTGTGACCAGTGGCTATGTTTAGGCGACACAAAGGGATTCCTGCCCGCATTTGGAACAATGTGCAATGCTCTCGGACAGCTTGGGCCAAAACCCGGTTTACTCGCTTTAATCGGTTGCTCAATATTAAGCACCAATAATCATTATCATCATCAGCCTGACAACGCCCACCGCAGGAAAAAAAGCGTCACATATCTTTCCAATTAACCCTGCCCTGTGCATGCTGCGGCCCCCCTATCCCCCCAAACTTCTTAATTTCAACCGCCCACCTAACTTTCTGCCCCCCCCCTCTCCTTCTGCTACTGCTACCCTTCCCTTCCCTTCTCTTGGAATTTAGTCTGTCACCCTTAAGGACCATCGTTTATCTTGCCTTCGCATTACGTGCCCTGCCGAAGCCCATTTCTTCCTCTTGACTTCGACTAGGATGTCATTAGCTCGTGCATGACCCTTGACTCACTCTGCCCTCTTCCTGTCTCTTAACATTACAGTAATCATTTTTCTTCCCATTGCTCGCTGCGCTGTCCTTAACTTAAGTTGAACCCTTTTCGTTAGCCTCCACGTTCCTGCCCCATAGGTGAGTACATGTAAGATACACCTGTTGTATACGTTTCTTTTGAGAAAAACCACAAAGAAGTAAGTTTTCAGACTTAACGACTGTTGGCGCACTGTCGTTTCAGAGTCGCCCTTTTCCTGGGCCTCCATAGTGGACAGGGGAAACCTATAGGATCCCTTCGTGAGCGACAACAGTTTGGAGAAGAAATGACACTACCAGTATGCCGCGCTGTGTAAGCGAAGCAAAGCGCACTTTTGAGGAGGATACATGGGTAGAGGTAAAACGAGGATGGAGAGCCAGCTTGAGGCGGGGGTGTGAAAGCGGTGCAGCTTTGGCGCTTCTATTCGAGTGTGTCCATCGTAAGGCGAGGCAGAGCCGCCGCACAAGAGTGCGCTTCTCTCGCGCGCCAATGCCCGTCGGCGCAGTGAAGCGCGATTGGTGGCGCCGCGCTGACGAGCATTCGAAGCGAGACCCGCTGCGCTTGTGCCAGGCTCTCCCTTCCGCCTTCTAACCCGCATCTGTTCCTCCTTTGCGTCAACTCTCTCGCCGCAGAAAACGATCCCGGCGAATCTGTTTTGGCGGTGGCTCGTTTACGTACAGTCGCTCGGCAGTGTTTGCACGGCGGCTGCACACCGATGTGTCGCTCTGCAGTTCCGTGCAGCACGGCCGTGGTTGGGACGAGGCCCTGTGCCATATGTGGGACGTTTTGAAAATCGAGCCGAAGGGTGTTAAGCTGGGACGGCTGCTCTGTTGGGAAACATACAGCAAACAGCGCGGATTAGGGATGACAGAATGCGGACAACACGGAGCGACGACGGCGTCACACGTTTTCGTCTCATCGTGACAGCGCCGGCATATGGTTTGAGGCGCTAGCATGTGCGCACTGCTGCAGGCGCATTCTGTATGGAGGGGGGGGGGGGGGGGGGGGGTATAGGGTGTGCTGTTATATAGGGTGTGCTGTTACCATAAGCGGGCCCTTCCGGCAGCTCGTAATGGCGCAGCGTATTCTACACGTTACCTGTACTTTCTCCTCTCTTCCTGAATAGCATGATAACTTTCCTGAATAGCATGACAAGGCACTGTAAGACACACAGCGAACTCCTCGCTTTTGCCTCCACCGCTGATTGCCTGCAAAATTCAGCACTCAGGGGGTAGAAATGGCAACGCACAGTAAAGGCACACTCTACAGCAAGCAGAACAGAGGCAATACAATTGTGCCCTCACATCGGCTTCCTGGCTTGGCTCGAAGTTCGATTTAACGTGATTTAGCATGTGCTATTGGTACATGAGATGGCGTGATGCCTATCCAGAATGGGCACAGCAAAGGCGATGGCCATATGAATTAAAAGTTTGGATCTTGTTTGTTTGTCATACATCAACGCGAACAGGCGCGGACCAACAAAATCAACCAACAAGAAGGCTGACGGCCAGCAAGCGTTCAGCGCTGTGTCTGCCGCGCAAGGTTTCTGTCGTAACAAGCACTATGCCTTCGGAATTATTGTTGTTAGAGAACAGTGATGGCAGAGTTAGGTTTTTTGGAGTAGGTATATAATTTTTTTAACCCAAAAACAGCAATAGTTCTGCTATGTCGGTGGTCTAGGAAGGGTGGTTCTAATCCTTCCTTTTTTTCTGATCGCCTGCCACGTCTCGGCCGTAGTGTCCGCGGCTAAAGGCATGCATAAAATTTTTGTTTCATCACTTTATATTCTTCCGTTATTTCTACGTTAGTGTCGCGCCATATGTCTGGAACCATGGCCTTCATTCCGAATAATGGCGACCATAGTTAATCGTCGGGATTACGCTAGCAATAAATATAAACGCACTTTCGCCGGAAGTAAACTAATACTTCCGCAGTTAATCCGAGCCGCGCGTTAGCGCGTCGCTCCTAACGGGTCGTTTGGCTCGCTTCTGATTAAAGCGTCGCTAGTAAGGTCCTGATATGGGCAATTTTATCCTTTCTTAGAGAGATTTTATAGCTTCGTACGAGGGCGGTGGAAGAGAAAGGCAGACGACGGCGGTAGATTTTACGCGAGCTGGCAGCGCTGCACCTAACTACCGTGCAGGCGAGGACGAAACGTGCAGGCGTCCGTAGACGTCGCATCGCCGCGATGTCTGGAGGCGGGCGGTCCGCGGCACTGGGTGTCGAACAGCTGCGGTGTCGGCGACGTAGGGCTACGGGCTTTGTCTTTGTTTCGCCAGGAGAAGAGCCAGAAGAGAACGGAAGATCGATGGCCCCGTGAGCCGGGAGGCTCGGCGAAGAAAGAAGAACATCCGGGATGCTCGGAGACTGCCGCCGGTGTTGCGCTACGAGAGAAGGCTTGCAGAGGCGGCTGCAGCCCCGTCTCACGAGAAACGTGCAGTGCTCAGGACGCCAGAGCCGTCGCCAACTTAGTAGGGCTTGAATGCCCAATGGCACTCACGTGCAGGAACCGTATCATGATTTTCCGGCGTTCCAATGATGGCCTCTTGAAATGTTTGGAGACGCGAAAGCCGAGTGGCAACTAATCACGAGAGCCAAACGCGTCGTGAAGTGCACCCCTCATCAGCTGATGCCGGGCTTACCGTCCGTACCGCTGCACCTTTTCTAGCGGAGCGGAGCACGGGAGCCGGGACTGAAGGAGGGGGACGGTGCAGCCCAGCCGCGGGAGCTGCGCCAGTGGAAACAGGAGCGGCTGCTGCCTGCGCGACTTGGCTGCTGCGAAGCGAGGACGGGGATGCGGCTCGGGCGGCGGCCGAACGGGAAGCGGTGATTTGTCAACGGCATCGTCATCGTCACCGCCGTTTGAAATTCAAATGGCGCGCATTTTGGGTCGTTGTGGCGGCGTCGCCGACTAGGAGAACAAGCCGACCGAAAAGCGAGCGCCCGCTTTGTCTCTACCACGCCGGGCTCGGGTTTTTTTATTTTTCCAGGTTGGTTGTCTGTGCCGGTGGCGGGACGGGGGAGGAAGAAGTGCTTGGGTCCTAAGGGAGGCCTCGCTTTTCCACATTTCTTTTGTTTTTCCCCTGTCAATGTTCTTTCTTCATTGCGGCTGTTTCGCCTAGAGCCAGGGACTGCAGAGGGGACAGAGCGCCAAGGCCGGGAGCCCCGGCGGTGGCTGTCAGACCGGGTTTAGCCTCTCGTCTGCGCGCAAAGGGGTGTGCTCACTTCTTCCACCGTTATTTTCTTTCTGCGACCTATCTCTTTCTTTTTCTCTCTTCTTTTATTCCGCCTGTTCTCCGAGATAAGCAACTGAAAGCTTTGTCTGTTTTCTCCCCCCTGACTTTACCACTTGGCGTTTACTTTTCAAGAGGGGCAGCATTATTACGGGAAGATAAATGAGCGGCTCTTTAGGGCGCGAAAATCTTAAGTGTCTTATGTTGGTTTTATTTGTTCCTTGGCCCCGTTTATACCTGGTTACTCCAGAGATTTTAGATACGAAACGGCCCCTCTTACTAATGTCCCACCAGCGGGAAGCAGAAAGAAATGCTGACACCAGCCACGTGTATATAAGCCTTTCTGATAGTTACTCCAAAACGTATTAATGAACGCGGTGCACATACGAACATTAACTATTATTCATTCATTTAACATTAATTTTACTTTGGAGACACCTCTAGGCACACTGAACTGACATCGCTCGTCTTTTGGATTATTATCGATTTCGCCTCATCTTGACGACTGCTCGTAAATCTGGTCAGCTAAAATTGTTTTGAAGGATATTCCACGTAAAAACGGGCATGGGATAGTCCAGGAAAACGTAGTCGATAATCACTGGTCTCAAAAACGATCAGCAAAACGCAAATTCCGCTATAATCTCGCTTTTGCACAGCGACGCTTTTACGGGGAAAATTCAAGAATGTGGGAAAATTAAACGTGTTTAATGCGGTAGAGGAATGCGTTTGTGCTGTAAGTCGAAACGTTTTGCGGCGCAGAGCAGCAGAAAAATACGTACTGTTAAGCCCCTGCTCACATTCCCTCTAGAATTGGACGTTGCCACGAAGTATTCCGCCCTTTCATGCACACTTCCTTTTCCGTTTCCACCTCGCCGCTGACAGCAGCTACCAAAGAATGCAATAACGGTAGAGAGAAAGCAGGGAATGTGGAATCCCTGGCAGCGCAAGATGCGGGAGAGTCCGAGTATGCTAGACAATGTCTCGGCAAGATGGCTTGTCTTCGTTCGGGCAAAAAAAAAAAAGCCCCTCTTGACGATATAGTTGGTTAGCGCACTGAGCCATCCCTTCCGACTCTTGTCCATGCTGTGCTGCAAGGAACGGAATAAGTTGCATGACCAACTTATTACTCTTTTTGATCCGCACCGCTTTTGTTGTGTACTCTCTCTAGGTCCTTGCTAGGTTATTGCTTCGGTTTTTTAAGTGCCCGTATTTGCTTGGGACTTGCAGCCTTTGGTTGGTATTCGCAAGTCTGTATTCTTTTATTTGGAGACGAAGTGAATGCTTCTTCCTGCGTCCTTTGTATACTGCCCCACGGTCTTTTTATGGCACTTATATAATGAAAACTTATTCAACGTTGTAAATTCCACTTAACGACAAAACGCTTTCCCTGCAAGAGTCCTTATCTCTTTGTCGCGCATGGTATGCAACTATAACATGACGTATATGTAGATGACTATTCTTAGGCTATTACCATTAACGTAAAGCTTTGATCAACCTCTGAAACGATTTATTTTGTATGCAATAAAGATTATAAAATTTTTCATGACCACAACTTTGTGTTTTTTGGTACATTCTCCAGATGACTTAGAAAAAAAAAAGATATCGGCGTTTAACCGCACCAATTCGATTTCTGGTGCTTAGTGAAAAGCTAGTGTGTCGTGCGACCCTAGTGCGCTCAGTGTGGGTCTGTTCGGAAGAGCCGCATGATAAACCACCAGGCGGAGCCGCCTCCGCCAATGATGCCTTCTGTGGCGAGAGGAGTATGCATTGGTATACGTAGCAAATATGCAGCGCAAACTCAACTTCCTGAGTAATGCCCTTTCTAGACGGGTTAAGGTCTTCCGCCGTTTTTATAAGAGCAATGAGCTCAATGTGTACGGCGGGATCGTAGTGCTGCGCCCTTGTCATATCAGGAGCGAACGGCCACGTAGGCGAAGCCGTAATGTTTATTTTTAGTGCTCTAACACGAGCTGTCTCGCTAGCGAAAAAGCCGTCCTGTCTTTGGATAAGTCTGCCAGCTTCCACCTGCCACGCTTGACAGGTGGCAAAATGGAAAGGAAAATCTATAATAATAATAATAATTGGTTTTTGGGGGAAAGGAAATTGCGCAGTATCTGTCTCATATATCGTTGGACACCTGAACCGCGCCGTAAGGGAAAGGATAAAGGAGGGACTGAAAGAAGAATGGAGAGAAGAGGTGCCGTAGTGGAGGGCTCCGGAGTAATTTCGACCACCTGGGGATCTTTAACGTGCACTGACATCGCACAGCACACGGGCGCCTTAGCGTTTTTCCTCCATAAAAACGCGGCCGCCGCGGTCGGGTTCGAACCCGGGAACTCCGGATCAGTAGTCGAGCGCCCTAACCACTGAGCCACCGCGGCGGGTCAGAGGGAAATCCAACACTCCGCTTTCAGAGGAGACAGAAATGCAAGTGGGAGAGAGAAAACGATATAGAGGGTGACAGCCGACGGGTTGCGGGTGGAAAATCAGAGAGAGGGAAATCCTAGTTGTCGCGCGCTAGAACTAGATAGGTCACCAGTGAAAAAGCCATTATGGGTCTTGGTTAAGCCTGGTTCTGTCCCGCTGAAGGAGGAAAACCGCTTTCGGGACAAGTGGAAAGAAAGAAGCCGCGTCGCCCCAGCTGCCGTTTACATTGTCTGTAAAACCTTCATGAGTAGCCTATGCGAATGGTTCATACATATTGTTCTAGCGCACCTACGTCGCATTCCGTTTAACGAAGTTAGTCAGTGCTTTTTTTGCATGGAATAAATAGCAAATGTTTGTTTACTTCAGTTGGTGGAGCAACCACCCTGCAGGTTCGGTGATTGCCTACTCAAGCACCAGGGCAGAACACATTTCTTTTTTTAACTTCGAATATTAAATAAAGTTTCATAAGTTTCCTTTGTAGCCTAATAAAAGCAATCCAGTGAAGGATAATTATAGTTATCAACTTCTTGGAAAATTGCGTCTATGGCACCTTCCTCCAAATGTTATAAATTAAGTGCAGCTGCTGTGACATTTATCAGCTGGCCGTGTCCCTAGCCTTGAGCGAAGAATTTGCAAGTATTGTGCGAGCAGGAGAACGGAGACCAAGCATGCTAGTTGCAGGGTGGCCATAACTTTTTAGGCCACATTTATCATTGCAAATGTTTTGCCACCCGCCTTAGTTAAGTCTTAGTCTTAGTTAAGAACTAAGAAAGTCTTAGTTAAGAACTAAATGATTTTAAGCGCATTTGCTACAAACTTCACTCAACAAATGTACAGCCGTGAGCAATGTGAGAAGAACCAAACATTTTTGCACATAATTCCGAATTTTTTCGTTATTTCCCGCTAAATTTGATAATGGCTTTTCGGTGCTATAGACCAACAGTAAAACTAGTTATAAAAGAGAAAAAAACGCGCCTGCCTTCGTGATTATGGAGTAATCAATAAATTAATGCTCAAGCTTTCTTCCCCCTTATATTGCTCATGACTGTACACTCTAAACAGAAAGTAGTAAAAACTGAGTAAGCTGCCCTGTTGCACACTCTCATTTATAAAAGTGCTCTATAGGACAGCCTACTCTTCTTTAATCCCGTATAGGCGTATTCGTGCTTAGAGTGTATACTTGATCATTTCTGCATTCAGCCCAGTAGCATTAAACTCGGGACACCAGCATTTCCACGTAGGATTTAAATATCCTTGTTTCCTCTGTAAGTAATCCGCATATCTCATGCATGCGGACTTCCATAACATTAATTTAAAAATTCCGAGGCAAAATCCATGAATTTCTTTAGCTCGACCAGCCAAAATGATTGAAACATGAATGCATTCGGATTTCTATTATAATTCGTCGATATAATACATGTTTCCCACAAACTAGGCTCGTTCGCTCTCGAATCACTCAAAACATTTTGAAAATGATTCAAGTTTAACAATCTTCCATGGGCTTATTTCGGTTTCCATTTTTCTTGCTGTAAAAGTAGTTAGAAAAAGTATTTTCTGGATGTATGGCACAACTGCTTAGTGCACACAGGGGTAAAGATAACTGAACGATAAAAAATAGAGACGCATCAAGCACACATTTGCTCTCTTTGGAGTCTGTTCAGGATACGAAACTGACAAGCGCGGCTGGGGCATCTCGTCCTTCCACCGATGAATGGGGAGGCAGCTCATGCCTCCGCACATGCATGCAAGTCACCGAAAGCCGGTGGCTGTCACAACAGGCTAACGCCGCCAGCGTTGTTGTTTGCTGTACGCAGTCTTGTACACAATAATGAACCTTAAAGATTATATATATTTTTAGCCCATGCCCACCGAGTGGGGCTACGCAAGCATTTCCACGTGTTGATGGCATTTCAGTGGCCGCTACGCAGGAACGTTACGTGTGTTGAGTTGTACGCTCTCAACTCTATTCCTCTTGAGATCACCCCATGGCATGCAGGCCACAAGTGAATGATCCTTCGCTGGGCAGAGAATACCTTCGTAATAAATTAACTACTCCTTGTCGTTTTTAAGTTTTGAGCTCGAGCTATGAAAAGCAACCTCGTTTCTGTTGCAATTTATTTTTTGTCACGTGCTACGACCAGTGTTTCCAGGTCAACGCGGTAAGAATAAACTGAAATCAGAAACTATTGATGAACATCCTTCTAGAAATGAAAGTTGCACCAGCTAGTAAGAGAAATGTGAAAGAAGTCGCACTAGATGCAGGCGTGCAACGTGCAAGTTCCAGTGACACATTAAAAAGTCATGAAAAAGCGGCCGAAGTTCAGCCTTGCATGCCTTGCAAGTTCAGCGTCCATGAGCTGTTGACTATTTGCTTGCCATGTGGTCAAGGAGGGTGAAAAAATAGCTAGGGGCCATTACAGGCGAAATCGACCGCTTATTAAATGATTTCGCTGCAAAGGCTACCTTGCAAACGATGTCCCTAATAAAAACGTGGAGACTTCCTCCACAGAGCATGACAGATGTCTGTTAGCGAGCAACAAACGAGGCTTGCATACGATGCCGTCAGCGCTCCTTAACGAGAAATTTATTCGGACGTTGTGAAAGAGCTTTATTAAGGCGGGGCCATTGAGTCAAGAATAGGAAGGACAGAAGTGGCTTTGTGCAAATGACCGAAAAGGCCAGATCCAGCTTGCTGGGAGTCCTTACAGGGTTACTGAGGACGACTCGAAGTTGGCCTGAATCGATAGACTGCTGCATTATAACAACAAGCAGACCACTCTTACAGGAAATGGAGCCTTTATAAACGAAATGCACGTGTCACCATCACTGGCGGACTTCTCAAGTGAAATGCGTGCGTCGGCACTGAACTTTTTTGCGGATCCCGGAGGCTATGCTACAACGCAATGCTCCTCGAAATAATTGCAACCCGTCATTCTTGGTATGTATGTCACGAGTTTGAATCAACAGGCAGGAAGATAGATTTATAAATCTTTTTTTTTTTCTGCCAAATGCGTCTTTTGCTGCCGAACATTTTTTGCTAGTAATAATGGCATTAAGTTACCCTCAGTGTCCCTTTAAGTTGTCACCGCAACACTTCACTTCCGAGATAAGGTTCAGTGTCGTGTCTGATGGTTTCCACCTCCAAACCTTAAGAAAAAAGATTCCTAAACCCTACTAAACCGGTGGCAATTGAAGCAGTCGAAGAAATTCAGTTAAGGGCCATATTACTCTTATTGCAGTCGAATCCGGATATATGGCACTCGAACGAGAAATAGTTGGATATATCGATGATTCGATGTACAAAAAATGGCAATAGATGGGCTTTTTGTTACCTACAATAAATAATGCATTGCACCGACGCCAGTGACGCGCTTATTGCAGCGTCGTGCCGCCCAATCAGCGCACTGCTCGCTACGTGTTTGTAGGCCTAACCTGCTTCGCATCGAAACCCCCCCCCGGCAGTTCTTTGGAACTCGCCTATCATAAGATGTCTAAATCTGTTACCAGTACACTGTAAACAGAATAATCGCTCATTAAAATTAAGGTACGGTAGGCTTCCGCGACGTCTTCGGCAGCGGAGTGAAACAGGCCACCATGCTTTAGTTAGGTTGACTTCACCGCATGACAGTGATCCGTTATGGAAAGTGAGTACAGGAGATCGAAGCTACGCCACCCTCAAGCGCACCTCGCGTTCACCTCGACGCACGGTTTCACCGTGGTGGCGCGTTGCCAGCAGGTGCCCAAGGCCGCGCAGCCGATCCGTCTGTGCGCGCTAAAAGTGATCGAAGTGCGTCGTAAGAAGAGGCGCCACTTGCAGGGCCGCAGCGCGCAGTTCGATATAACGAATGGCCGATGAAATTGTAGTTAGTTTTACTGCTTGACTTTCCTGTACTGTAACACAGGATATTCAAAGGGATAAGCTGTCTGTTAATACAGCCAATAATTCAAAATATCAACGTTCTGTATATCCAGCATCGACTGTATATTTATTGACGCCCCTTCCCAAGGCAGGCTCAATATTCAAATGGCTTTATTGCTTTATGTAAATTGTTTCTTTTATTGAATTCCACATGATGAAATGCTCGAGTCCGTGAGGGTATGTAATCCAGTAAAGCTCGGCAGGAAATTTGCAGATCGAGCGCGATTGTTTGCGGGTTTACACAAATTGCGCAGGGCTTCGTTCGACAGTGGCTTTGACTTACAAGAAAGGTCCCAATGTTGGCTCCTGCGCCGCCTGTTTTGTCACTAGTTGACCGAGCCCTGAGGCATGTCTTTGACGGCAAACGTGTTCTCCAATATATACGTTGAGGGTTCTTAATAGTTTTCAAAAAGAAAAGAGACTTTTAGCTGAGCGTAATTACGTTCCGCTCCGCTGGTAGTTCCCCAGCGGAGCACCAGCAGAACGTAGCGCGTGTAAAGAGTTTTAGCGCAGCGTCTAAAACGCCCGAATGAGCGTAGTAGCGCGGAGCGCTGTGCAGCCTCACCTATTTTTAAAAAGCTGAGTTACGCTGAAACTAACATGAATCGCGCTTGCTGTTACTGTTCTAAAATTGGTAAATAAAGGCGTTATTTGTGTTTCTGGTATATATTTAAACATTAGTGGTCCTTGCAATCCAATATAATGTATGTTGTGTTAGAAAAAAAAAAACCTTTTGGCACTGTGATGGTCAAGTCAAGCCGAAGCCCCACGCCGCAAGCTCGCCCACTTGGGCTCGTCCCCGAATGGCCTTGTCGCGGCCACTTTCCGCAGAAGGGAAAGGCCTTCTTGCGTGCTAAAACATTTGCGCGGCTTCTTTGCTTGCAGGCGTACTTGCGCCGCGTCCGTGCTCGATGAAGCCGACGCGCCAACGTTCGCACTGGGGGCCGTCATGTTAGTCCTCGATGACGCTCACTCGCTGGGCACTCTCCGCTGGGAAGACCAGACGAGCGGGCTTGTGTTCCTGTATATGCTCCCGCATATACAGGAACACTAGGGCGGGCGAGCGGGCAGCGCCGCAAACCCGCTGGCCGCCTGAGCGTTCTGCGCATGCGCACTGGCGCCCTCTCTCGTCCGCTCCGCCCCGCTGGCCGCTGGCCCGCTCTGCTAAATGTCTCTAAAAACTGCAACTCAAAATCACATTGCTAAGTTTTTGCGTTAGTCTCGGCTTTCCACTAAGGTGAGTTTAATAGGGCCCCTCTTGACGTTCGTGCCAACTTTGCTCAGGCCGAACACAAATGCCTTTGACGGGTACCTCAGAATTGCTCCAAATTAGCAGACGGCGTTCATGACCTCTAACGCTGCGTGCGTCAGGAGCCTGAAGGGACAGACATTAATTTGTCCTAATTATTATTGAACTTTGGCCGAATGAAGGCAACAAGTAACAAGCTTCACAGGCTCTGCACACATTGCTTTGTTTGCAATTATTTTTGCACCTTGTTTGTTGATTTGCGAAATAAAAAAGTAAAAAGAAAAACGTAAGGGTGGCAGCAGTACTGCTCAATAACGCTTTCGGAAGTCAAGATGTAGAATGTTATGAACGATGTCCAATCACGGTGTGGCTCCAGAGAAGCTGCATTTGCTCATGACACACACCTGACGCTTAGAAGCATAGTCAGTCACAGCAGGGGCAGAGATAGGTGGTTAAATAACAAAAAAAATACCGAGAGTCTAGCGAACCAAGCCAGGATCAGACGCCCGAAAATTACTCCCATCAGCTGCAAAGACACGATTGTAGTCAATAATTGCTATTTATTTATTCTTTCAATATTTTTTTGCGTGTGTAAGGATGGAGAGATAATACGGAATACCTTAGGAGTTAGGAGGTCGTAAAGTTAAGGCACTATCTGGAATACCTCCATCCTGTACTAAGCGAGAGATTTTAATATAAAAGATCTATCAAACACTATAAACAGCTAGTAAAATATCACAAACGTGAAAAACTAATTCTATAAACCTATACAGCAAGACCCAGACATACAGTAAAGCAACAATTTCTTGAAATTGAAATATAAGTTTCGTGAACACGACCTTCGTTAAAAAAAAGGCTGGCAAATTAACGATACAAATTTACGATGCAATATTCGAAGTAAGCCTTTTGGCACCTGTTTTTGTTTTACTTTTATGCTTTTTATAATTTGCGGTAAAATAATAATGAACATATCATTGTAAAGCACGACTAAATTCATTAGCCTTAACGTGGTAAGTTATTGAGTGAACCTTTATTAATAACTCGATGGAATGCATCGGAGAACTGTATTTCAAAAGGCAGGCTTTTCCACAATATTCCGTCTAACGACTGCTGAAGGGTACACTAAAGTAAATTTTCAGTTCGTCTTTTTATCATGTAAATTCGACCTATACGCTCCGTGTGTTCTTAGAAACTTCTATGTGTCCGATTTTCCTATTAAATTCGATTAAACTTCCCGACTCCTGCCTTTTCTTTTTACTCACCGCGAATAGTAGGAGGAGTCAACCAACATGAATGTCATGGCGATAAGCATAGCAGAGTGCCTTTCAGCCAATAGCGTGGAGGCTTGCTGCTCTGCCGTTGGCGGAATAGCACGCGGAGTGATTTTCAGAAATGTGCGGGTAGCTGGTCCGACTATGTTCAGCCGGAGCAGACGGTCGGGTTCATCATCCTTGCGGTTGCAGACGAGGAGAAAACATAGACCACTTACTTCGGGTTTGTTATTTCGAGGATAGTTTTTCTGAACAACAAATATGTATGTAGCAGTTTTATCGAACTGTTACTTACATCGTGTCGAGAAAGAGCAATAAAAACTACTTTAGATGTCCTCACGTGTTATCGTATTTTCCTTAACCATTGAGAGTGATGAGGTTGAGTTTCGAGAAAGCAAATGTCCCACGCGTACTTTTTTTTATTTCTTTGGGCTTCATTTGTGGCTGTGTTCTTTGGGACTGAAAATATTTATGCACTGAAACCCAAAACACACACAAAAAAACTTTTTTTTCATTTCCTTGAGCTTGAATTGCGGCTCTGTCGTCTGGGACTGAAAATATTTATTCACGGAAGGCCAAATTAAATAAAACAAGAACTAAAACTATTTTTTTTATCAGAAGTTTCTTAAGTGCACCTTCAAGATGCACTAAGGTGCCTTCACGGTATACCTTCAAAGTGCACTCTACAGTCAACCTGGCCAGGGGTATGGTCGAATCACGAAGAGGGGCAGACATTTATATATATTCAAAGCCATTCACAGAGTTCAGGATACGCCGTGGGCCACAGAACTTATTCTCGCCATCCTCTTCTTCGCTTTTGTATTTGTTTAGCATCGGCGACTATCAACACGAAACACGTGGCTCTCTTCGGTAAACGTGCCCTCTGATTCCACGTGGCTATCACCGTCGGCCCCGGTGATCATTTCAAAATGTGAACCGCAGTGCCAAACTCGGGCACGGCGCCGCTGCAGAGACACCCACACAACGTGTGTACGTCATGCTGCTGCGAGCGCGTTAAATGACCTGTGTCCAATGCATGCCTGCCTCCCGTGTCTCTGCGCGCTCACTAGGCTGCTTCATGTAGCGATACGTGTGAGCCTTGCTCCGCTTGGCTCTGTACGAAAAGTTTGGTGTCACTGCAGGGTAAACATATTTTTTAACGGCTCTTAATTTTGTTCGGGGCCCTGTTGGGTCCCGTGTGTATGTTGCTGTCCGGACATGCGTTTTTTGCGTATATGCATATGGCGTACAAATAGCTCAGGTGTGCTATTTGACTTGCTATGTATTTTGTCATTATCGTGCACCACTCCGCCAAACACACCATGGATGGTGGGAAGCATCGTCCATCCACTGTTATGCTACCTTTTCTACTATCTTCTCAAACATGTACACCTGTACTGTGTGAGACAAGCGTTGACTGTGATTGATTGCGATTTATTTATTTGCGATAACCTTGAGACCAATGGCAAAACCAAGGAGAGTAGTTAATAATATATAAATAGGTGTGCAAATTTTCGGTTTGACTCGGAAAAAACACGGTGAAAGTACCCCGAATTCAATTTTAGGAATTCACTTTTAACCGAAGAAATTGGTAGGGTTGTGAAGAAATTAAACCGAGCAGACGCGCGAAATAGTGTGCTTAGCTTGGTTGGCTCATGGGTTTGCTTGTCTGGGTCGTCGGCACGTCTGGCGCCGATATTAAACTCAGGTTATTCTCTGATCAAGGTTAAGCTGATCTAATCTGTTCGCGCCGATGACGGAAGTTGATAAAGACGACGATGTGCAATGCACGGCGCGAGAGTGTGTTGCAGTTTAACACGAGACGTGATCGGCTGCGGCGACATAGTATTTATTAAGCGTCCTCTGCTGCGCATCCCAAAACAAAATCAGATCCTTGCAGTTAATAAAACAGTGTTCAATGATATCAAGTAAACTGCTCATACGGCAGTTAATAGAGGGCACAAAAATGTTTTAATTCCTACAGTGTTCGTTACCTTGCGGCTACCCATGAGTAGAAGAGATAGACACCACATCAACACCGCAAAGCAGTGCGATAGAAAGTCCATCTCATCATAAATGTCCCTGAGTTGGAACATCGTTCGAGTGAAATGGCTTCTGGCTGAAACAAGAGGTTCAGCGTTGTGGTCCAGCATGCGCGTTTGCAACCTGAATACGAACCATATGACATGTTTTTTTTTTCTCATTTGACTTCACAGCCTGCGGAAAACGCGAATGCTGGATCACTACGCTGAACCTCTTGTTTCAGCCAGGAGCCATTTCACAGGAATGATGTTCCAACTCAGGGACATTTATGACGAGATGGAGTTTCTACCGGACTGGTTTGCGGTGTTGATGCGGTGTCTAGCTTTTTCGCCCTTTTAGCTGTGTTGTTTTCTGCCTAGCTAGTGCAGTGCCGTCACTAGCTGTGTGCTTTGTTAATAATCTGTATATATCGCCTTTCTATACATACATAACCTATTGTAGTAAATAACGTCCTGATCCGGAGTTCCCGGGTTCGAACCCGACCGCGGCGGCTGCATTTTTATGGAGGAAAAACGCTAAGGCGCCCGTGTGCTGTGCGATGTCAGTGCACGTTAAAGATCCCCAGGTGGTCGAAATTATTCCGCAGCCCTCCACTACGGCACCCCTTCCTTCCTTTCTTCTTTCACTCCCTTCCTTATCCCTTCCCTTACGGCGCGGTTCAGGTGTCCAACGATATATGAGACAGATACTGCGCCATTTCATTTCCCCAAAAAACCAATTATTATTAAAAAAAATAGCTTAGTGCCCTCGTACAGTGGTCAGCGAAGCTGATCTGTTCGCGCCGCCGCGGGTTCGAAACCCAATCGCAGCAATATGAATTTTTTTTTTGCACACGATTAGGTACACCACAAGATTTTTGGTTGGGTTTGACCCCGTGAAGTAATGTTTTTGCACTAAATGGTCGGTATTAGTGTGCGTGTAATTGAATCATTGTTAAAAGGTATTGATGAAACGAAGACACCTGGTCCAGGTGGTATTTCTTCCCGCGTGGCCAATCGCATTTACGTTGATCTCGTATACACCGAATCTATCTCAACTGGCGTGCTACCGGATGATTGGAAAATGACGCATATAGTCCCAGTTCACAAGGGGTTAATATAAAGATGTAAACAATTATAAGCCTACATCATTACCATTTTTCTTGCAGAATATCAGAGCATATATTATACAAGGAAATAATGACATATTGGTTGGAACAAGGTCTATTAATTGAGGAGCAACATGGTTTTCGTAAGGGGCTATCCTGTACTACACAACTGACTGAGATTTAGAACGACTTAATAACTGAGATAGAAGAAAACGGGCAGACAGACTGCTTTTTTTTTAGATTTTAAAAAGGCCTTCGACACGGGTTTTTCACCAATTGCTCCTTCACAAACTTGATGTGACAAATATTAATCGGGAAGTGTGCAACTGGGTTGCCAATTACTTGTCCCATGGACAGCCGACAATGTGTCATACTAAACTGTGCTACTTCCCCTTGGGTTGAAGTGACATCGGGAGTCTGGTCGGCTCACTGCTTGCATAGAATGTTCGTAAATGTTCTTGTGTCAACGTTAGCGCCCTCGTTTCTTTCATCCGCCGCATCGACCTCACCTGAAACTCGTGACACACTTGGATAGTAAATGAAATGAAAAAGAAACGCTTACGCCGCGACGCCGATAACGAGCGATGATTCTAAGCAGACATGTCGCACACCTCACGTCATCGCTGGGTGTTTACAAGTTACAAAATGAAGAGCATTAAGTTTTATTTAGTGACAACATTACTTGTGAATGCATGAGATGAAAGCATTGAACAGTACGAATTCATTCCTGCAGTGAGGTAATCTGGGCGTAGCACGGATGTGACAGCTATTTTTTTTTTTTTTGCCTGGTGATTCCATAATTTCAGTTCCGCTGGTTTATTAAATGTGTATCGTTTCCTTTCTGGTACCAGATGCGCATTAATTACTGGTAAATCACTGGTAGCGACGGAACGGTGAAAATTTCCATTAAGTGACTTTTGAAAGCACAGCAATACTGCGTTATATAACCGAGAAAAAAACGGTAATTCATTCAAATACAATAATATTTAACGAAAAAACACCGAAAACTGCGTTCTGAAATAACCACCGAAAAAAATCCATAGGATTAAAAAATATTGAAACTGTACAGCTCAGTTCCTTCTGTATGTAAATACCAAAGTGCAGCAAGCAATGATAAAGTGAAACACGATTGTGATTGCGCTACTTTCTTTTTTCCAGAAATGAGGCTTGCCCGATGTCTTTTTCCTGAATTTTTCATTACGGATCTATTTTTGTCAGCTATTTCCCACTGTGCAGCTTTATCGTCATTCGGTAAAGCAGCATTCACCCAGCCTCGCAACTTATGAAATCGGCACTCTAAAAACTGAGAAGATTGTAAGCAGCGTGGGGGCTAAACATCAGCAAACCCCGGAGGAGAAACAGGTTTAAGCGCCGATTTTTCGTTTCTTTCCAAGATATCTTAGTTGTCTCATGACATTGCAATAAAACCAGTCGATTAAGGCTTCGTGCCGGCTCACGGGATTGTAACCGATTTCTTTTCTTTTTATGAATCTCGCAAACGTTGGGAGCACGTAGCACCGAAAGATGGCTGCCGCGGATCGTTCCCAGCCCTTTTTTCTGCGGAAGGGGGTGAGGAGCGAAGTTTGATCCAGCGCACGTTTATTGACGTTCGCAGGCACCAAATCAGTTCTCGTGTTGACTTAAGGGCGAAGGCGCTAATTGCGGCCGCCGAGCACCAGCCGTCCCCAGTGCGCTGCTGCCTGTTTGTCTTGCATCGATACCTTAGCTCTCCTACAGCTACGGCGCTAAAGCCCCGCCAGGGGGTGGCGGTGGTTGGGGCTTAACGCCGAAGCCTCCTGATAACAAATCAAATCCTCAGTTCTGATTACCGCGGTGGGGCGTTCTATTACAAGCAGGGCTGTTTGTTCTGGCAAAGGCCATGGAGGGGTATCTGGTTTCAAAGGATCAACCGCAATCGGCAACGAAGAAAGGAAATTGAAGAAAAATACCGGTTGTACGACCGTCCTTGCTCGATCACTCTTCGTCCGAACCGCACCCAGTCGGACACTGAAAAATGGCTTCGCCCAGCGTACCTTAGCGCACGCACCTGCTTGCCCCCACAGCATTCTATATCAGGCCCAAGCGTCGAGCGGAAGAACTTCTGTTTGAAGGATTGGTTATGACAATGTAGTGTACTACACATTTGTATTCGCAGACTCCAGGCGTAGCTGGTGCCAATGGCTTTGTAGCGAAAGCTACATTGGCCACGAACTCGCAGTTCCGCAGTGCTCGCACCGCACCACGTGACCAACCACATTACTGGCCACGTGACCAGCCGCGTGACGCACCACGTGATCAGCCACGGCGCCGCGCCGCCGGCAGCTGCTCTGCACCACGTGACCGACCACGTGGTTAGTGGCGGGAGGCACTGAAACCCCGGCACACTCACTGAATAAAAAAAAAACCTGCGTCGAGGCTGGGAATCCAACCAAGGCTTTTGGCGTTTGAGGCGAGGGCGCTACTACTCCGCCACGACAGCACAAGGTATAATCACGAATAAAGGCGCTTGTAGTGAATGCGCGCCTTTCATGTATTAACTCCTCTGAACCAGATGCCGCTACGTATATCCTGGCCTAACAGAGCTAGGCCATCAATTTTCTTTTTTTTTTTTTGGGGGGGGGGGGGGGGGTCGTGTGCCAGTTCTTGTTTATATCCAAACGGTGGTATGTGCGTGGCATCGAGTGGCTTTGGCATCCGGCGCAGAGCACGTGATCGCCTCAAGATGAGTGTGCTACGCCACCGCTGGACTCTGCCCTTTCTCTCGTGGCCCTCCTCCCTGCTTTCGCCCCGAGCCAACACGTTCTGTAGGTCTCCTCCTCACATCTCTTTCCATGATTATTCCTGCAATAAACAAGTGCGAAATGGACATCTGCTTCAACAAATTCTTTTAAATAGCCACGTCTCCCGGAACACACATTACAGACGACAGTCACCGAAACCAAGGAGCGTAAGGGCTGTTTTTTTTTCATTTTGTGGTGTTAAGTAATTGGTGATTAATAGTGCGATTATTTTACCGCTTAACGGTAATTATTAAGAAAGCAGAAGAAAAACAACCACATGCCCCAGGCAACCATGTGCCTCTCGTGATCCCACCTGCAGCATGTGGTTGTTTTTCTTCTGCTTTCTTATGAAGATAATGAAAACCGTTCTAATGACAATAATGAAAAAAAAACAGCCAGCCTTGAACTACATGACTTCGCGTAAGATTTGATCGCTATTCTTGTTCGTTATTCATGGTTCACGTTTATGTATTCGTGGACGTTACTCGTGATCATGATCCATGGTTCGTGTTCAACCCGACGTGTTGTTGAACACGAATAATAAAACAGGAAAGTCTCTCCCCTTCGTGCTAACGCAAGATCCTCTAGCTCCAACTTCACGTCTCAACTCCGCTGCGTGTCAGCGTTGGGGAAACGCAAGCATCTTGACTTGGTTATTTTCTGGCCAGTGCCTTTATCGAATTACTTTCCTTCGGATACTCGTCCTGCTTGCTTTTCACAAAGTGTTGCTTCTCTTCGAGCTGACGCTGTCTCCCGTAGTACCCCTCGCCATAGTACGTGTCGTTTTTTATCCTCAAGACGAGGAGCAGCGCAAAAAGGCCCAGCGGACCGACGCAAACGACATTCTGCTGGGTTACGACCGCAATGGCAGCCAAGGCAGCATTTCGAGACCGCCTATCGGCAGCAAGACGCCAGCGACAGCAGAAGAAATGAATATAGATAAACCTGTCGTGGCACCGGCGCCCCGCGAACGGCAGCAAGTAACGCGCGGTATGTCTTGTGGTGTCATAAACGCCATTATTTTAAATTCTGCGAATGACGCATGACTTGTCCGTTGCCTGGTAGAGAATTTCGCGCCTTGCTTAGCGTTCGCGAAGCAAGCTTTACTTAGGTTCTATCCGTTTTTGCTGAAGAAAAACAAACATCCGGAGCTAACTTTGGGAGGTAAGAAACAAAAACAAATTGAGAGGAAAACTTGGCTCGCTCTTGAGTTAAGCGAAGCGTTTCTCTAGGACGGTGGTGCTGTTAAGGCGGCAGCATTAAGGGGTGTGCTTTGGGCGCTTTCACTGTTGCTCTGAAGCCGAGCAACCCTTCTGTACTGTTGCACCACCGGAATAGAAGCAGCCACGAGCGGTGTGTTCCGCGCACTGCTGCTGAGGCTTGTCAAACGGCTGAAAACTAGTGGTTTCGTCTGCGAAACGAGCAGGACACTGCCGCGGCGCTCCTGTGAACACGGATGAGCAGTCTTAACCCTTTTAAACTGCTATGTATTTACGTAGAGAACCCGCAGCCTTTTTCTGAAAGTGCGCTACGGTTAGCAGTGATTTCTATGTTTCAGGAGGAGTTAGCATCCTAGTGCTCTTTTTATGGCACATCTCAAAGGCAGTAAGCAATATATCCCAAAACATAAGCTATGGTATAGCACGTCCTACACCACTTTCTTGCAAACAAAATCAGTAATTTGCTTTTCTGAATTTATAAGTTCATATGCATCTTCGAAAGATGAAGTGATTGCAGAATCCCTCAGGCGTTTATTTAGCAACTTCTTGTATTTCAAACTAACGATTTTCAATAATTGTACCCCTTGTACACCGTTTCACACATGCCTGCAAAAAATTACCGCTTTTATTTTACGTTAGAAACTCATTAGGTGGGTTTTTTGAGACACTGGTTACTGTTTAAGGTAAAAACACTTTTTAATCGACATAACGAATGGTGCATGAAAGGGTTAAGAAAAGGCAGAAGTGGTATTCCATTTGGAATATCGAGCGGCATTCAATAAATAAGATTGCCGCAACGTTAAGTGCCTGTGAGCTCATTGTGAACAGCCGAAATAATAGCGGATTTTTCACCAAGAGGGTAACTATCTCCTTGATGGACGGCGCTAAGTTTTCTAGCTAGTACTTCGAGTGGATCCTGTTGGCGCCCCATGGCGGAAATACTACTGCGTCTTGGTGACGGGAACACAGAAGCAAGCTAGTGATGGGCATGTCAACTAATTCTGCATCAATAGGCATCTCGGTTGCTCTGTTAAAGAAGCTCCGCTCGTTGCCATCTAGGACTTCATTTTAAACACAAAGGCATCTGAAGCATTTTTTTTATTCGAGAAGTGGGCCATGAGGCATAAGTTGAGAAAGGGGGAAGGAATGCAGGAGATAGAAAGTTAAAAAAAGGAGTGCAGACCAGTTTCCCTGAGGTATACGCAGAGGTTGCCGATGAAGTGATTATTCATAGTCCACTTCACATAGTCACATTCGCGTTTCCCCCGCAGGCCCACCTTCCTGACCAGCCGTTTTCTAATAGGAGCCGTCGCTGGGCACGTCCACAACAAGTGCCGAACATCACAAATGGCCGGTGCAGTGCCATAATGAGGGCACCCATCAGTTGCTGGCAGATTTTTGCACGCCACCGATGACAGGCAGAAGGTGTCACAGCCGCCCCTGCCCGAATCCGGCGTGCGGATACCTCCTGCTGCCGAGTAAGACTACGCAGGACAAGGTGCGAGCAATTAGAGCGCGTGTTCGCCGCAGCAGAACTAGGGCATTTAGAGTGCAGAGCTTCGCACAATTCTTCGAGGAATGACGCTCGAAAGAACCCATCGCCACGGAGGACAAAGAACATTGACCTCTTTATGGACGCTGAAGAAAGTCCGGGGAAGTCGCATGACAGTTCCGCAATCGCTAAGTAAAGCAAGCATGCAACACAATTTAAGATTCATACTCGCGAACAAATTCATTTCTACAATCGCCAAGAATCCACGCCGTGGTCGAAAGAGTCAGCCTCCGCAAAATCAGCCCCACGAAGATCGCATTTCGATGAAGCTGTGCGAAGCGGGTTCTGGGGTCGGAGTTCACCTACGTAAGTTAAGCTAGGGACTGGCCGTGATAGGCTGGGATCGGCACGTGATTAGCAAGTGTTCATGCATTATCTAGTCGTTATAGAGTAAAATTCCCGAAAAATCACGAAACAATCTCACATATGAAATGCACAGTGAAAGCGGCCCAGGTTCGTGAAGGTTTTTGCACGTACTAAGACAGGTTTGAGGCTAGTTAGAGCCGTGCACGTCATCGCTTGAACATGGAGTGTCGAAGTGAATAGAGGGTATCGATGAATTTGTCAGCTCCTTTAATGGACTATAGACACGTAATTTTATTGCTCGTTATCGTCTGCTAAACGATGCGTTAGACATTAGGATACATGGATTACCGGGTGGTATCTGCTTGCTGGTTTGGTTTATGGAGGTTTAACGTCCCAAAGCGACTCAGGCTATGAGAGACGCCGTAGTGAAAGTCTCCGGAAATTTCGACCACCTGGGGTTCTTTAACGTGCACTGACATGGCACAGTACACGGGCCTCTAGAATTTCGCCTGCATCGAAATTGGACCGCCGCGGCTGGGATCGAACCCGCGTCTTTCGGGCCGGGTATCTGCTTTCAACTACTAGATAATTTATAATTCAGTTTCTTTTCTCATGCTGTTTCGATTTCGGTTTTGTCGACCGATGATGACTGTGACGTCATGTTGACGTTTTCTTCACGTGATCCTTTAGAAAAACTGTAATGTAATCCCTCGTATGTAGTCTTAATTCACTACGACATTTAATTCAGCCTCTACCAAGACCTGCAATGACAAAAAAAAATAATTTGTCAGTGATTATATTAGTTTTTCTAGTGGATCGCGTGACCAAGACATCAACTTGACGTCACAATCGTCGTTCGGTCGATGAAACCGAAACAGCGTCAAGAATAAAGTCAATTATAAATTATTTAGCGGTCGTACAGGAATACCACAGGGTGATAGATGCATACGATTGTTTAACGCATCGTTTGAAAAAAGAAAACACGCAAGAAAAAATTTGGTTTCTACAATCCTTTAAAAGTGGCAACTGTCGAAATGCAGTGCGTTGAGCGGACTTGAAATTTCTTGTCAATCTGTTATTCCTGGTGGCGGTGATGAGAACTGAACCAGAATAATGGGGCGGGAGTGATGTCTGAGCAGCACAGGCAGAGATAGTGACAGTAGGTGACTTAGGCTGTAATATTTGTTAGTAGTTGCAGAGTGCCGCACGGAAGCACAATGATTTTGTTATTAAAATGGGTACTCTTGTCTCCACGATAACATCCAATTATGTGCTTATATTTTAAAAAAGGCAGCATTTTATACCAACTGACAAAGAATTATTATAATTTCACGACTTTGGGGCTACAGGGGCTCTTTTTAAAATTACTGAAAATGACATTCTTTTTTTATTACCAGTGCGTTAGCATCTGAGATTACTAGTTTTCCTCCTGCTTACCACACAAAATCAGTTCTTTTCTGCAAAGTGATCGTAATATAATATTTGTAAAATATTTGCGATCTAGAGCTCATTAAATGTTAGGGGAGAATTTTCAGCCAGTGCCTGGTCATTATCATTCCTATGAAAAACGATTTCATTGAACTTGGAAGGGTCACCACCTCCGAAAATAACCACATTAATTAGCTCATAGAATCAAAAAGCAATGTCACTTCTTACGTGTGACTTGGGCTCCTTAAGGTTATTTTTACAGTTGTGGCGTAGAATCTATAAAAGAAAAGGCAAACAGCAATGATTCCCAATATACGCTGAAACTAGGTCAATAGAAAACCGAAGTTTAATTCGCTCTTACTCTTTTGAGTTCCGAGTAGGTGGGACGCAATATAAAGCACTTTCTTGTTTCCACTATTGTCTTCTTGTCCGGGGCACAGCACCTAAAACAGGCATAGAAAACATATACTTACTTTAGCCACACAGCGCCATTGTTTAGAAAACACGAACTGCTTACACTGTGGAATGTTATAAACAAAAAGATAGCGTTAGCTATTTACGTACAAATGCATTCCGGTCCTACCGCTTTTTGTCATCAGTATCTAACGAAAACACACACCTACAACACCCGGCACATATGTTTTAATAAGGAAAAAATACGTACAAACTACGGCACCCAGAAACTTAGCTACAGAATTTACAGTTTTTTAAATGATCACTATCCTGCTGTAAGTATTATTCAGGAAAGTCAATCATTGAAAGCTTTCAAAAACAGCATCACTATGTATCTGTTGTCACTGAAGGCGTGACCGCTCTTTTCGTTTTTATTCTGTAGTTTCTCGCAGTATTTGCCCAACAGTTGTGCATAAATGTTCAATATGAAATAACTCCAGTTTCAATTTTAACCAGACATTGGATTTACATCTCGTTTAGTGTTTATTTTATGCGCTGAATGTCTTGCGCTCTCGACTGGGAGCAAGAAGGGCGCAGACCTTTTGTCAGGCATCCGTCTGCCTTTTGGTCTGCGCCCTAGGCAACTGTACCACACGTTGCCTGAATAAACTCTTTGACTTTGACCTTGTGGTGCCTTGAAGATGAGACGCATAAACTAATGCGCTCATTTGCCCGAATCTCTGAATAGAAATTAGGGAAGCGGCAGGAGGAGCTATCTCTAATGAATCGTTATGGCGGGTGCTTGACTGAGGAATAAGGCATTTATGGACACACTCTCGGTTGCCGGTAAGCACAAGAGTGATCTACCAGTGGCCTAAAACGAAAACATTGATTGTGTGCTCGAATTGCTAGTGCTTGCCTTCCCGAAAACAATGTGTGCTGCTCAATTTTAGAGGGTCCGCTATCGCGCATCTTGAAGAATCGTACGGAATTGCTGGCTTAGAAGAAAGTAAACTCCTCTCAAGGACCTTTGTGAGTTTCTCTGGAATTAAAGCAATGTTGGCACATACTCGATCGATATTGGTTCTCTATATGGAAAAAAAAGGCCCCGTCACGGTGGCTTGGTTGCTCAGTGGCTTTGTCGTTGGACTTCTTGATCCCAAGGTCGCGGATTCGATCCCGGCCGCGGCAGCCGTACATCGATGGATGATAAATGCAAAAACACCCGTGTGCTGTGTGGTGTCAGCGCACGTTAAAGAATCCCAGGTGGTCCAAACTAATCTGAGGGCCTCCACTGCGGCGTGCCTCGTAGCCCATGTGTAGCTTAAGGAAACCTTACATCCCAAAAATTTTTTAAATGTTTTTTTCCTAGGAAAAAGTAAACAGCTTTGTTTGCTACAGAGGGAGGTGCATTACAGAAATTCTTGGATTTTGCTATAAAACATGTCTCAGCATTCCTCAATAACACTTGCGCTTAAAATTTATGACGCAAAAGTTTAGGAATTATTCGCTACAACCTGTTTAAAAAAAGAGACCCTGAATGAAGCACAATGACTTGAACTCTACTCTAGTTCTGGTGACTGCACTCAGGATCAACCACTACTACTACTACTACTACTACTACTACTACTACTACTACTAGTAGTAGCAGTAGTAAATATAGTACTAATATTACTAGTAGTAGTACTGATATAGTACTACTAGTTCTACAAGTATTGTTAGTACTAGCAGTACCAGTCATACTATGGGTACTAGAACTAGTAGTAGTAGCAGCAGCAGCTGCAGCAGGAGCAACATAATGTGATCTAGAGCCATAGACCAGCTATTTATAGTGAAGCGCTCGTTTTGAACGGTGGAAGTAACAAATCGTATTCATTTCAATGTTTGTTAAAATTGAAGAAAAAATAGCCTACTCTCTTTTTGTACAAGATATTTTGACCTTTCTGTATAGTATTACTTATCACTCCCTTTTATAAATAATTCTATATGACTTGCGCGACAAAATGAATCTTCCGCAGGTTCTTTTTTTCAATTTTTATGAGGCAGAAAGTGGTCTCGGCTTTGATTTATTGGGGTGGGGGAGGAGTAAATGATACGGGTTGACGCGCGCCTCGCTAAAGCCACCGATTGTTGGGGAAAGTATCGCTAGCGTCACAAAGCAACGGCTTGAATTTTAATCAGCAAGCATGTTTCCGCTTTACTGTGTTTCATACGCGGCTGCGAGCATACTGTGACTGATTACATTAGCCAGCAATGTCAAAAACGAAGACGGTAGCCAAATAATGAATTATCATTCGGTTGAAACAGAGGCATCACTTCGTATATGTAAAAATCACCAGTTCAAAGCAAGAAGACTGGATTTAGCTTCCATCGGTGCTTATTGCAGCTATTCGCCATTTCGGCTCCCGAATATAGCAAATACAAACTGCAGCCTTCGCAAGGCGGAATTGATTTAAGAAGACGGAGAGCACACTAGCCTACGAAAGGAGAGATTTGACGATTTCATAACCGATGGGGAGGGGGTGATCTTTATCTTGCTGTCCTTAATTTGTGTGATAGAAAGGATGCGCTACGGGCTGTGTTCTTTGTATCTTCGTTGGCTCTTCTACCTGTATTCGTAGAACGGCCACTATACAACGCGTTTAACGCCACATAAATTTCATTTGAACATCGGGCGTCTAATGTTCATTGCGCACTGTACCCTCCTGACTGAGGGCAGATAAAAATTCACGCTAGGCGGCGAACGCAAGGTTTCTCGTCGACTGCCCCCCCCCCCCCCCCCCCCCCTCCAAGCTTGGCTCCGACAGGCCTTGGGAGCATGGGCAGCATGGGAGCGCGTCTTCGTGCGCTTTCTTTTCGCGAGGCAGCCCGTCTGCTTAGACACGAAAATGGGCGCTGTGGGAGGCATACGAGTATGCCGACAAGAGTGTGCCGTCCTCCGCTACCGACCGCGTGGCAAAGGGGTGGGGAGAGGGGGGGGGAGACGACGACGCATCTCCACCCTCCCGGCGGTCCCCTTTCGGGCCCGGCGTTCTCCCCCGAGAGACGTTTGCCGCCGAGTGAGAAGCCTCGCAACAAGCCCAGCGCCGAGGCCCGGGGACGGGCCGGGGTCGAAGGAGCAACTCGTAAGGAGAGGCGAGCCCTGTGCGCAGCGTCTGGCCGCATCCCCGTGCTCGCTTTGTTACTAAAGATTTCCTTGTATTATACACCCACGTATCCTGAGTTTTTTTTTTGTTGTTGTTGTTGTTGTTTCTGTCGTGTCTTAACGTCGAGCCCTGCATGTGAGCTTGCTATTTTACTTGTCTACCTGCTAACATAAGGCGAGTGTTGAGCGGTGTGCTTTTCTCGTTATCGCTGCCCATGTACGGAGTTCGGATAAGCTTTCTTGAGTGGCCTGCTAGGCTATACGCTCCGCACTAAACTTGGGTACCAGCCTGGATAATCTTTCTAGCCGCTGCCATAAATTTTGCTACTCGGTGACGTAAACAGGGTGCAGTTGAAGTTAGTTGAGCATTATTTTAATAAACCCTGCTATCTCGAGCCCTTCTTCAAACTTTTTACTGTCATATAGAAACATAGAAACAGAATGGAATTAACTACGATTGCACTCGGTCCCATCATATCGAAGGCAAGCGATTATCGAAGTTTTTTCAAAGACCGTGCATTCCTATTGCTTAGTAAAGTTGTTATTCTTCTTATTTTTTGTATAAGAACTTAAAAACTATTCTATTCCCGTTAGAAACCTCGATTTATGTCCAACAGTCCTTCTAATATAAATCACACAAAAGAATTTTTTATATCAAAACTACAAAGCATGCTCAATTTTTGAACATACATGTGTTTACTGTTGAGCAGTTTTGTCCGTAGAAGATTAAATGGGAGGCAACAATCTTCGAGCATTTTTATAAGAGGGTGAACTTTTCTTTTTTTACTAGCATGGACTGGAAAAAAGAAGTTGGTACCTGACAACGCATAACAGCGCATACTCCTTTTCGTATATGGGAATAAAACACACTGAAATTGGCGACATAATGCACAACAAAACACAGCTGTGACACACAGAAGACAACATTAGGAACATAATCCACATGTTAGAAAAACTCTGAACAATAGAGCAAGCATAATCGCATAAAATACTAAGTAATCAATAAACCCAATGAATGAATAATGCGCGATAGGCGCTATCGGAAGACCACTAAGAGCTAGATAGAGTTCTTAAATTTGACAGTGATATCGGTCGTGGCTGAAGCTAGCGAGCAAAGGAAGCGAGGAAATGCCCACGAATATTTCAAGTGTGCTGTTATTTTAAAATCAGTGGCACATATTCTTGGCATGTTAGCATTCCTCTTACAATTAAACATGCTGGTTGGTCCTTCAAGGTGAATGGCTTAAGAAAAAAAAATGTTTTACGGCCATGTTTTTTCTCGTTGACTACCATACCCAAAGACGATAGATGACGGTCTGAAATGCGGCTCTAAACTAAAGCTGTGAGTTGAATTAATGAGCATAATTCGCCATTTGAGGTATTTACCTGGGGCAAATGCAAGAAGTCAGGCACTTCCTGTTTTCTTTTCTCACTGTGTGGGTGTGACGTCAAGCTCCGTCTAGTGTGCTCTAAATGCACTGACAAGGTTCACAGTGAGCAACGCAATTTGGGCGGTGCGCAGAAATTATTGTACTGTATGTATTTAAGGTACGAGTGTATACGCATGATTTATGTCAAATAATGTGAAATTCCTTATGGCCATTTCTGTGTTGTGTTTACGAGCTGGTCGTACGCTCCGATAAGGCGAAAAAATAAGGTGGAGAAATTCTTTTTCTCTGCGGTGAACCCGGTTTATAACGAGTGCGCCTATTTCTCCAGTAAAGTCGTCCACAGACCTGTCTATACAGCGCTGGAACTCCGTGCCGACTGCTCTCTGCAGCGCGCTCAGTGGCGTCTAGCGACAACGCCTTGTTCGAGAAGGCGCATTTCTCAGTATCGTCTGAGCATCAGACATGCGCGATCTCGAACCAGGCGCGCTGTCGCTAGACGTCGCTCTGCGCGCTGCGGAGAGCAGACGGCACAGGGCTCGAGCGTTGTAGACAGGTCTGTGGACGACTGTACGATGCATGACACACTGCGCTCCTCTAGTGAACGAGTCAGGGAAAAATAAAACGAAACTAAATACAGTTCTCTAAACAGGCAGGTTGCCTCCTGGACCGGTAAAGGAACCGAACGCCGAAGACGTAATTGGCAGAGGCATCATTGAGGGCACTATGCTTTCAAAATCCGGCTGAGTATCGTCCAGAATGTGTACTCTAAGAAAAAAAAATCATCACCCACGTTCATATTTTCTTTCACCCGTGCATCTGCCGCGATCTTTGCCTGGTAATAGAAGGTAAGAACTACCTTCCTCCGACCTAGTGTCGTCGGACACTAAACCCTGTCATCCTCCCGTTTTTGTAGGCTGATGCAAAGACGAATGCGCCGAAATTTTTAGCGAGTGCGCGAAAATTACCAAGCGTCTGCTTGAAGCGCGTGTTGAGCTTCCCGATGCTTAAGTGTAAGCTGCTGAGACTACGTATATCTTACATATTTGCGTTTTTTTTAGTAGATCTTTAATTCTTCTTTTCGCAAATTGCACTCATAATAAACGAACTGACGCTACGAAATAAAGAGACCTATCAGAAAAAACGAGAAATGAAGGTCCCGTTTGGAGAACAAATATTTCGACCCGCCTCGCCCCGAATAGAGACGGAGAACTTGTCGACATTAAGCAAGCTGCGTCCCAACGCCCACCGCAAGGACGCATTTATTATACATGGCGTTTGACTTGCGCACCAGCTCGGGAGTGAAATGTTCATTCTCAAATATGAATCGCCCGCAAGGTCCCCCTAGTCAATTTTTGTTCCGAGTGCTTCTCGCGGAAATCTACCTGCGTTAAAAATGCATCGCAGCCGTGATTGGATGCTCTTCGCTGATTGAAAGCCAAGCGTGCTTGTTGGGCGGCGCGAGCGTCTTCATTTTGCCAACACGCTTCTTCCAGGAAGATTTTCCCTCGGGCACTCTGTTGTTGCTCGGGTGCAACCTGTCTCAATCCTTCCCGTCTTTTCCACTCGCGTATTCAAGACGAGAGCGCAATTTCATTCGTCCTTTTGCTGTTCGGCAGGGTCGCCGGGGATTTAGTTGGCAACAAACTTGTGCCTGTGTGTTCTCCTTTTCGCTGCGGCGCAGCCACTATCTCAATCGACTCAATGCGACGCCGTTCTGTCGAACACAATGCATGCATATTGATGCCCCGTACTCCCGTGCCGTTCCGTATCCAGCAATTCGAACTCCATTACCGGAAGTTAGTTGCCGCATCCTCCGGAAGTGTAAAAAAAGCTGGGCCTGAAAACTTCCGGAGCATCTGCCTCTCCGTACTGCCCAGGCAGTATAAATCGAGACGCGAGGACCGGAAGACATGGGCGTCTGAAAGAATTCGCGCTACAAGGTAGCTTATTCAAACTGCATCTCGGTGTTCGGTCCAGCGCGCAATGTATATACGCTCGAGCGAGAGAAGACAAAAGAACGATTCAGAAGGAGGAGCGAGTCAGAAACGGCGGGCCCCGCTATCCGGCTGTCTTTGCTCTTACGGCTGTGCCTCGCGCCCTTCCAAACCTTCCGGCGGAGGACGACTGGAGCGCTGAAGAGCAGCAGCTCCCCACGTTCGCGAAGATGTTAGCGCCGCACTTGTTCTGACCCGCAAACTTCCTGCGGCTGTTCTCTTTGCTGCTTCTTCGGTGCCCTCGGCAGCTGCCTAACGGGCTGTGCTTATCAATAATTTGGGCCGCACCGTCGGCGGAGAAGAGGCGGCTCCGCCGGCTGAGGTGGAAGGCGCCCGCTTCGTACAATCTTCGGGAGCAACCGAGAGCGGAGCTGTCAAGTTCTGCCATGACGAATGTTCCGATCCAACCCGCATGTAAAAGAGAGGAAAGCGGGGAGAGAGGGGGGGGGGGGGGGGGGGGGCGCTTACCTTACCCGCACTGCTTCCACGTTTTTTTCGCCTTCTCTCTAGGGTACGCTTATTTATGCGTGTATACATCCTTACTTTATGGGCCCTAGCGCTCTCGTATTCGGGTTCTTCTTCTTGCCAGTGCTTCTACATCACCCAATCTCTTGAGATGGGTGGCGGCGAAGGCGGTACGAAAAAGATGCCCCGAGAACGTGGAGGTAAAAAGGCGAATGAAACACATTTGCACGTATCAGCGGGCTCGGCCAGGCGCGTATCGACAGATGCGTACCGGCGCAGCTCTCGTCTTTGTAAAGGAAGGATGGTTCTTCTCGATACAGACCGTGCCTAAATGGCACGTCCCGTAGTTTAGGGGTTTTGTTCGAGGAGTGGCGCTGGTCCTAGCATGCTTCGTATTAGTGAGCGATGATCGTGCTACTGCTCACATAAGTCTGACATCAAAAATCAAATGCCTGAATGGCTATAAAGTGGTACTGTGCTTCTACATTTGTGCTACACTGGCAGTTCTGCATTTTTTCCTGGAGGCCATCGTACCTCTTTGCGAAGATGATCTTCCTCTCAAGCCGTTAAGTCCACTTTTAAAACCTCTCTGGTTTTAGAGGCCTTAAATTTTGTTTCAGTATGGGGCCTGCTAAGGCAATGTAAAATTTTATTTTCCCACAAATCACGCCTCAAAGTAAAGCCATCAAAGGGCTAGAGTGTATTTTGAGCTTTCCAGCATATGTTTCGGGCTTTTGCGGGTTGTTATAAGGGCTGCTTTTCCTTCTAAATATCAATTTAGTTTTGTGGACACGACTGCAGGGGCAGTCGAAAAGCCCCTTGCGGGGGCTTTTCACTGCGGTATATTCTTTTTCGTCTTTTAAATGAATGTAACCCTCGTAATTTGCATGAAAAACAGTCTTAGCGACCTCGCAATCCTCGGGTATTAAATTTCACGTTTCGGTGCTTCCATTTCTTTCTTTTCTTTTATATAACTGGGGACTTGCGAACGCGAGGGTGGCGCAATAATTCTTGTTCTATGGTGCAAACGGATTAGGCTGGATTTTGACACTTCTCACTTCTTCACTTGCGCAAAACACTTCCACGGGGCACTCCAGAGCAAATATAATATCCCCCTAATATGGTGTCTGTGAGAAGGGTAGGCGTTGTAATCACTAGCGCTTGCATCAGATGCTGAAAGTAAATTCTCTCTTTTATTTTTTTTTTAACTAGACCTAAAAAACATAAAGAAAGCATCTTCAGAAGCACCTCGACGTTCACGTAAACGCAGCCGCGAGAACCTCGACACTAAAGGGTTCTCAAAAATGAAAAGGGAGAAGAGATGAGTCCTGAGCAAAGAGTACGCTTCTAGGTTTGCATCACACCTCCATAAAGGTGGGTGGCACGAATACAAATGCTCTGAAAGGGCGACAACAGGTGATTATTTTGGCAACTGCAAGCTGGTTTTTTTTTTGCTTTTCTTTTCAGCAAAAAGCGCTACAGCCTGCCTTCGCATTTATTTCACAAGAAAGCAGACAACGACGCCATTTTCCAGCAAACAGGACACATTTCAACTTGTACAGTTGCGAAAGCCTTTTTTTTGCGCCTTTCCCTATACTCCACAGGTTCTTTTGCAATTCTGTGGCGATTGCAACGGCGGACAATCTAAAAACCGGTGTTATTAGGTCTCTTGAGATTTAAGTAACACACGAGTAGGCGAAATTTGAATTTGCTCCTAAATCGTCCTATATCCTAGTTTTGGAACCCCGCCCCCCCCCCCCCCCACCAATTTATGACCATGGGCATTAATTCGATCTATATAGTCGCGTTCTTAAACATGCATATCAGGCGTCCTAGCGCAGTGAACAACCAGAAAAATTAACGACTCGGGGGATAAGGACAAAAGAGACGAAAAGAAAGAAGAGGTAGGTGAGAACGGGAAAGTAAAGACGGAACTTCAAGGGCCCAGGGTCGTTGACGTAATCAGCGAACTCCGCGGTTCTTTTGTTATTTCCCCTTTTCTGCCCACTGGGCCCCCGGGGAGTCAACACCCGCTGACCACCCGCGCGCACATTCTGCGCTCGAAGGAAAGCAGATCCCTCTTGGCTCAGCCGGAAGAAGGACCGCCGCGATAACTGCTCCCAGCAATGCGATCCTTCGAGGCGCACCGACAAAGGGGCTCCCGTCCGAGAGACGGTGGAGGGGGGGGGGGGGGGGGGGGGGGGAGAGGAAAAAGGGCGGCCAGCTTCAACAGAAGCTTCGCATAACGGATCGCCGCGGGATTAAAGGATTATCCGGCCGCGCCCTCCGCTCCGTAGGCGGCTCTGTCCCCCGCGGGCAGTGGCGGCGGAAGTCTTTGGTTTCGCCGGGGTCCCTGCGCCGTCGGCGCTGGGCCTCTCCCGTGTACGGCTGCTCGTTAGCGGTGGAGGTTTCTTCCTTCCTTTCGCCCTGCGCATTAGCGCAGTCAACTGACCCAAGGCCTCCCTTTCTCGGGGGTTCGGGACCCTAATGGAGGAACGAGCGCCGGTGAGAGCAGCTCGCTATGGACGTGCCTGCGTGTTTGTGTTGTGTGCATTTGTGTGTGTGTTCTTGCGTGGGCACTTGTTCATCCACCCCTGTTCAACGAGGCAGTGTGCTCTAGCAGCACGCGGCGGTGGGGGGGAGGAAGGGAGAATCAAAGAAAGGAGGAGTCGAACTGAGGAAGGAGAGAGGCGGGGGGCAGAGCGTCCGGCCGGCTCAACGTCCGGCCGCGGCCCCAGGGGACCCCCCGAATGGCCGACCCAGAGAAAGGCAACAAGCAGCAGGCCCAGAACTCCAGCAACAATATATAAACGGACTTGTGCTTGGAGCAGAGAGCTGTTGCGAAAAGCGCCGTTGCTCGCGCCCCTCTCCCTAACTACCCTCGCTCGTTGTGTGTGTCTCCCGCGGGAGTACCCGCCGCCTTTTGAGTTAACGTCTCTCCTGGCGGTAGCGGTGCGCCGTTGACCGTATAGCGTGGGCCCGAAGTGCGGGACCGCCGTCTGTGCGTGGTGTCCGGTTCCGCTTGCCTCGTTAGATTTCCAGGCCGCTCGAAATGAGAGCCCCAACGGTTTGGGATTCTCGCCATTTCGCGGGAAGTGGTGCAAGGCCAGCTTTAAGTTAATTCGAAGGACCAGGGTCTCGCTTTTTTGTTTGTTTTATCATTAATGTATTTACCGCAGTCTAAATGAAGATCACCACGATGCCATTAAATCGCACCTCGGTGCCGTTTGGTAATTTTGATCGCGTTATGTGAACACGTTTATTGTCCGAGTGAACCTTGCAGAGTTGGTGAAGAGAGAACTGGTGTTAGATGAAGAATGAAGGTGTTATCAAAAGTATTAGTATGTATAAACTAAAGCACGGATTCAAAAAAGTGGGATTCGGGGGGTTGGGTGGCGCGCAACCGCAAAGTTCCTTCTCAGGAAATACGATTCACCCTGGCCTCCCGTTTATCAGTGATAGAAGTTAAAAAACGGCACGGCCTTTATGAGCCGAACCACCAAGAGTTCCCCGCAAAATCCGGCTGTCTATGAGCCGTTCATTACTGCTTTCACTCTATACACAGTCCAATCGCGACATCTCACGGTTGAGTGCAAAATTTTCCGCAGCTGATGAGCCATCCTCATTAACATTATCAAATAAGGACCTTTTACTTGGCACGAATTCCAGCCTTGACAACGGTGTACATTTTAGTAAGCTAGAGAGGAAAAGGTGTTGGCCATTTTTTCGGGGTTTATAAGGTATTGCGTGAGGCTTACGCGGCTCAGTGCACTACAAGAAGAAGACAGGAATTGAACGCGACAGCCTTGCAGATTTACCAGGGGATATTTTCACTCTTGCTACTTATTAAAGTTAAATCCTCCCACGGCACTGACGGCATACCGAATTCATTTCTTAAACGATACTCCGAAATACTATCTCATTATATGTTTCTTATTTTCAACGCATCCATTAAGCAAAGTGCATTGCCAATCGACTAACAGCTAAAGTGATTCAAATATTCAAATCCGGAGACAAATTAAATGTCGCTAATTATAGACCAATCTCTGTATTTTTCACTTGCTGTAAAATACTGGAGCACGTTATAGCCCACCACATATCTCATCCCCTAGAACTAAACGGCTTTTTCGCCACCTATCAGCATAGCTTCCGAAAAAACGTCTCCAGCGTTACGCAGCTCTTATCTGCCATTCATGGCTTTGCTTCAGCCGTTGATAGTGGAGAACAAATTGATGTCATATTTCTTGATCTATCCAAAGCTTTCGACCGCGTGGTGCACACTTTGTTGATCGACAGAATAAGAAAAGTGGGTATTCCTGACAATTTGATCAGCTGGTTGCAGGCATACCTAATAGGACGCAATTTTGGGGATGTTCGGGGACTAGATCAGTTGTTACAGATGTGTTGACCGGAGTGCCACAGGGATCTGTGCTCAGTCCCTTGTTGTTTTTAATTTATATCAATAGCATTGCCGACAACCTCGATTGTAGAGTAAGGGTCAAATTGTTTGCAGGTGACTGTCATGTACAGTGTTTTAAACAGTGCCTCACAACAAACATTGTTGAATGAAAATTTTTGTAAACTTGTGGACTGGTGTGACGAGAGCGGTATGAAAATGAACTTTACTAAAACTGTGCCTATGTTATTAACAAGAAAGAAAAGGCCCCTTCTTTACAATTATCATATACAGGACCAGTTTATTCAGTCTGTTTCTGCTGTCAAATATTTAGGACTATTTCAGACAACCTTAAATGAGACACGCATATTAGCAACATTTGCACGAAAGTATTCAATAAGCTTTGTTTTCTTCGCCGAAAATTAAAAGGCTCTACTCAGGCGTAAACCTTGAGGCATACCGCTCTCTAATCAGATCTGCTCTCGAGTATGCTTCTATAGTATGGGATCGTTGTTATAACAAGTACATTGCTAAATTCGAGCGCAGCCAACGCCTTTCTGCAAGATTTATTTTATCTGACTATCGGTCAACTTCATCTGTTACCAATATTCTGAGTCAGCTCAATTTGTAGCTTCTTCATGTACGCCGTCAAGTTGTTAGGTTAAAATTTTTTTATTTGCCCTATCACAACAAATTCCGATTGTCACGTGACACGTATATTTTTGCAGCGCCCCATAGATCAAGTAGACTGAACCACTCCAAGGGGATACGCCTTTATTTCGCCTGGACCAAACTCTATCATAATTCGTAGTTTCCCCTTACAACGCACCAGTGGAACTGTTTACCATCATTGATCGCCGAATTATCAGATAAGAAAATCTTTGTCAAATTGTTAATGCAACACATGTAACCCGCTCCTGCTTGGGCAGCGCTGCTGCCTGCAGTATTTGAAAGCAAATAAATAACTAAGTTACTCTATATACTTTTCATAACTGTTACATTATCATTACCTCCTCTCAAACTACTGGACCATTTCGGCATGTCCCTGAAAAATGAGTGGTTGCTGTTCCTGCTCAGTTCAAGTATCAGCGACGTATGCATTTCCATAGTTTGTCGATTCAGTCTCATCCACATCCCAGAACTTTGTTAATAACTTTTGTAGTTTCTTTACAATAGATCGGCTCAGCTGCGCCGAAGGGAATAAAATTTAGGTGTTTCTGCGAACCACAGCCATACCGTCATGTCTGAACATTGGCATCTCCTTTGAGGGAGGCGTGTAGTACTTTTAAGGAAACGCGAAAACATCTCGGCATTTGCCCAGGAAGACTATGGTTATTAAACCAGCTCATATCTTAGTTAAGAAGTCTGAAAATAAAGTATAAAAACAAAAACGCGTTGCTAATAAACGTGCTGGTGTATACAAAATTGCTCCTATGCCGGAATATTTTGAATTCAATAGTATATCTTTCCTTTGCATGGAGCGATGCGATTAATGCGCTGAGGTTGTTCATGCGCAATCCGCTATGCGAAAAAGCAACTTGAACAAAACCTTAACATCCATGTTAACGCGTTGTGAATGCTTAGATTAGCATAAATAAATCCAGAGAATATGTAAATTAAACTGAGACTGGCCGCCGACTCCTTCCCCTTTCTTTTATTTTTGTAACTTCACTAGCGCCCCAAGTGGCCGGGCAGCTAACGCTGTTTGTCGTTTACGATGATCGCGAAGGAGGGCCGAATTTTATCCGAGTTATCCGTAAAAAGGTTATTCTCTTCCGGTATACGCAGCTCAAATTTGGTTTCGTTTACAAGGCACCTGGAAGCAGCTGCTGTACATCCAACCACACTTTACTAACACCTGTCACGGCAGCTCGGCTGCTGAGCATGTGTTTACTGTGTTGGTGGCAAGTGCATTTCGTTGCAGGCGAAACGCAAAAACGACGGTGTACTGAGGCCCCAGTGTACGTTAAAGAAGCCCAGGAAACCGAAATCGATTCGGAAATCCACGCTACGGTGAGTCTCGTCTTCCACAGTGTTGTTTCGCTACGTTGAAAGCCTTCATATCAAAGGCATAAACTTTGTTTATGCCGCAGCTGTGGCGGAGTGGCTGAGCATCTGGCTCGCATGCGGGAGGTGCGTGGTTCGATCCCCAGTGCCGCGGGGTACCCACCGGTGATACAATGGCTACAAGCTTTCCCCTGGTCTGGTGCTAGGCTTATTTAGGGTGAAATGCTTGGGGAAATGTGTCTTTAACCCCATCTTGAGAAATCAAAAATACCTTGTGCCATGGCGCTTTTGGCCGTTGCCATAAAAATGCATAATCAAAATTCCTAATCAATCATAAACTTTGTTTATAAGTTATGTATAAGTTACAGAAGTCCGGCCCGAAATCAGGGCGTCTTTAGCGATGAACTTCCAGATGCTAACAAACAAGGCCGCCGCCTATCCGCTTTGGAGCCAGTTATTAGAGGCGCCTTGCAGCTTGTGAGAAGTATATTGAGCAGTTTATTTTACAACCACTGATGACGTGACAATTTGCGGAATTCGAATGGTTCGGGGGCCAACCAGTCTCATATATTATATTTTTAAAGCCATGCAGTGAAGCATTTTGTAGTGCCGCGTGCAGCAAGCTGCGCAGAAAGCATGGCAACCAATTAACGCGTCCTGTGTATTGGGCACTCTTCGCTTATATTTATCCGTACTATTCTAACCATGGCGTTACCCATTTTTGTCAGCGTATACAAGGACAATAAAAGAGAAGCTTCCGCATAAACTTGCGAATAACTTTCTTCTCTATCGCATTACAGCAAAACCGCTATTTTCCATAGCAATTCTGAACAGGCCTGGAGGGTGCAGTCATGCCCACGTGCACATCAGAAGGATGGCATAGCTCTGCGACCTGCTCTTACCGGCCATTCCCTCTTTATTCCTCTGTCCTTCTCGCCGCTTTATTGTGTGCATGCATAAACGAGACGTGCCTCCTGTATAGCTTACGTTTCTAGTCGTTATGTTCTGACATCTGCGGGGTTTGTACTTGGAAGCTTTTTATTATTCACCAGTAGCGTTCAGGTAAATCTGCGATGTAGCGTGCGGAAAGCCCGTAACGTGCATTCTGGTGGCCGTAGCCGTCTTATTTCCACGTCTAGCACAAGGAACGAAGTGAAGCGGGCTATATTTTCACCTTTTGTTTGCTGCGCGTGTTTACGAGACATCCTTCACCTTTCCACGCCCAAGGCGCACAAAGCCGAACTGTACGCGTTCCACAGGTATAAAACTGTGGACGGGCCCAAGCAATCTCCTCAACGCTGTGCAGTGCCCGCGCTTCTTCGTCTTGGAGGAGAAAAGAGAGAGAGAGAAAAAATATTGGAACGCATGAAAGAAGAAAAAAAGGAAAAGAAACTCGTTTAGAGTATTCACTGTATTATAGGCCGCTGCCTACCTTGTTCCAAAAAAGAAGCGGGCCGCGGGAGGAAATAAAATGCTGCGAGCGCAATTTTCGTTACCGCCCAGGAAAAAAAAAAGAAACGGAAAGAGAGAAGGAATGCCACAACCGAGCCAAGCAAGGAAACCTTCTTCGCAGCCTCCTCCCAAACTACTTCTCGTGGAGGAGGCTCGTTTAATTCGAGTTCCATTATCATCAGGGTAGCAGGGGCGGCGTTACTCCGCTCCAAGTGAGAACGAAAAGCAATTGAAAGAAAAAAGTGAGCCTTCTTTTATCTTCGTTCGCTTTTCGTCCCCCCCTCGCCGCCACGACCGCCGTGTGCCGGTCGGCCCAGAAGAGCAACTCGGGCTAGCGTGTTTTCGCTAGGCTCTCCTTTGCGAGGGAAGCTGAGGGATGACGAATTTACCTCCGTCACGCCAGCACCAGAAATATCGCTTGTGACGTCATTAGCGGGGGCGTGGACGAGGCTCGTTTTGTTTTGAGACAAAACGTAGGAATTAAGGAGGGCCGCAAAAGACGTTCGTCCAGCGCGCCGCGGCCTTTCCCGCTCTCCCGCTCCTCGTCGGGATGGTTGGTTCCGACTTGAAACTATAGGCTGTTGTGGAGTAATTACGTATTCTGTAAGGAAAATGGGCAGGAAGGAAAGAAGACACAAGTGAGAGGACAAGCAACCATTTTCTGTATGCGATGTCGAGCTATAAATGTCTGCTCGATCTCGCGTCTCTCTTTCCTCCGTCTTTCAGGGAAAGTGCGGAGTAGACTCAATAAATCACGGAATAAACTTTAGACAAGCGCGCCTCATCTCACTGTAGTTACTGTGTCATAAGCAAGAATCCGAAGTGTTTCACGCGTGGACAAACTGTTTCCCTGAAGGAAACAGTCTTTTGTACATTTTTGCGCTTGCACAAGAACGCTTGCTGAGCTTAATTTAACTTACCTTAGATCTTTCCCGCCTGCACCTTCAGAGCCACAGCCTTAGGCTGTTACTGTTCACACGTGTTAAAAATCTTCTTTTCCACCAAACCTCTTCTTGTGGACGCGCGCACAATGCGAGATAAAGAGGATTCACTCGAAAAAATATATAAGAAAGGGTTGCAAAATGAATGGCACTTCATTGCGTTAAAGTGAAGTCAAGGAAAATCACTCTTCTGCAAAATGCTTGAGGAGAATACTTTCCGTTCGTGAAAAAAAAATACTATTCAAGAATCGTAAATAAGAGGATGTCTGCGAAGCTAATCCGTGGGAAGTAATGACTGATTTGTGAATACATGTTGGATTCGCATGGCCGCCGGTGAGGCACGCCGCACGTGAGGGCTCCGGACTAACCACCTGACATTTTTATTTTATCATCTAGCTTCCCTCAAAGTAAGGCTTCGGCGGTGGTAACTGAACCCATGAGTCAGTACTCAGCAGCCGAACTTCACACAGACAGCTACCACAAGTGGTAGCCACGGGAAGTAATAACCTGATAACTCAAGTATTAGGCAGAAAATATACGTCCCTAAATTACAACCGTGCTGTTCACTCTGCGATGGGAAGTGAAAAAAAAAATCGCTTCGCTCAGTCCGTCTTGTTAGCATCTGCACATCTTTAAACAAACGTGAATAATAGCCTGCGAGACTCAAGCTGAAGAGAGCGCTAAGCTGCCTACTCACTGTACCGCATTTGCTTCGTAAGGGCGCCGCATTTGCTGAGGGAGCAAAAATAAAATATTAATTTTGCCCTCTCAGGCAATAATCAAAAATAGAGTAGATTTGAGCCCACACCAAGCACTTTATAAGCAAATAAACCTAGCACAGTTTCTTTTCACTAGATTACTCCACTCAGGATATGTGCGTAGCTTCGTCATAATTGGAACCCCACAAATGACGAAGTATACGGAGAACTGCATTCCTAACTTTGCGTGAATCGGTCCTGATGGTAGCGTTGCCACGCAGGTGTAATGCTCACGCTCCTGGCGACTTGAGGGTCGGCACTTTTCTCTGCTGTGATCTGACACGTGAATCACGAGGAGATTTCTTGCACCACAGCTGATCTTGCCGAGGAGCAAAGGATTCACGCGCATGGAACCGAACATTGCACAATACCGAAAGGAGGCTTTTGAAGAAAGCTTTGGTCCAGTAAAGAAGGCACAAATAGTTTTGCTCTGCACAGACAGACGGCTACGGCGGTAGTACATACTCGGTCGAAGGAGCGACTAGGCAACGCGAACTCAAAAGAGTGCTGCAGGAAAGGACGCTTTACAATTTCTGTTTGTTTCAGGCACGCGCCACGAGCTTAAGAGGCGGCTCCAGCTGCTCAATATGCGCTCGAGCATGGCGGAGCGCACCCGAGGGAATCGCGTAACGCTTTCTTTTACCAGACTTCACGAGAAAAGTTAAGGACATTTCAATACGCTCAAAGCACACGTACTACGCGTGCTGTCACGCAGGAGCTCGCGTGGGTTTCCTGCGTCTGAAAGACTTTCCCTCTCTCCCGCGTCTACCACCCAAAAACAGACGGCGGGAGGTTCACGTTCCCGATTGCATCGAAAATTGATTTTGAACTGTGGCGCGGAGCTAACAGCGGCATTGCATACGTGCATCTTTCGCCGCTTCCGTCAAAGCACGAAAGCGTTGTGTCGAAGCGAAGGAAATGCCTAGCGGAAAACTGCAGCCGACCTCGGATAGAATGTTAATAATAAAACAAGAAAAAAAAAGCAAATCCGTTTTGATAAATTTGCGGCCAAATACTTTTCTTTTTCACTTTATCGTTCCGGTTTTCCATCCCGCCAGCTCGAACGACTAGGGGGCGACGTCGAGCTGCTTTCGAACCAGATTGAATTCTGCCGCAGCAATCCACTCCAGAAGACGTCAACAGATGACAAAGAAACCAACAGAGAGAGAGAGGGCGAAAGAAGCCCGGCTCGTTGTTTCGCTCGAGGATTTCTCTGTTCATCGACCAGCGCGCGGTTAATAAACGGCGCTGCTTGGTCGGCAAAACACATCGGCAAGTTTGCTTCTCAATTTGTCAGCATCGTTGGCCGCATCTGTGCTTACGCTTATTTGTTTTTTTTTCGGGAGGGCTCACTCGTACGCATGCTCTCCAGGCGTATATTTACCTCTGCTTTATTTTTTTTCTTTCCTTCGAGACTCTCGGTGAATTATAAATTGGGCCGCTAGTGCGGTCTGAGTCGACGTTGTTGACCAGTCCTCTGCGTTTGATACGTCGTTTATCAACGGAGGCGATCGTCGCGCCGGCGTCGCTTTCCCGCCCTTCCCCCCGCGCTTTAAGCGTTGCCTGCGCTCTTTCCCCTAGAGACGTTTGCTTTTCTTTGGTCACGTGGCGTTGGGCTCCTAGATACAATGTGAGCGAGGCTTTTGCTAAGTCAGTCAGCAAAATGTCGAGGCCTGATCGAATATATTTATCCGCCTCCACTATGCCTGCTTACTTACATCACTGCTACCCTTTTAGCAAGACTACAGCAGAGGGCAATAAACGAAGCGAAATTAAAAAGAAAAGAAATCAATAACGAACGCTTCGCGGGTAGAAAGAACATTTTCTTAGGAAATATTTTATAGTAAAAGAAGGCAGATTAGCGATAACAATATAAAGGTAACAGGATAATCGGCAAAGGCAACTCCCACTTCCCAAAGCAACCTGCACATTGTACACTTTCAGAATGTTTCAGTATTGGTGCCTAGTATGCCTATCACAGTGCTACTGAATGCCAATTAGACACTCTTTGATGTGAATGAAGATAAAGACTCAATGCTAATAATAGTGCGAGCCCGAAAATTTAATTCACGAACGGTGAGAGAGAAGATCGAATGCCTGAGCAAGTAATTATGAGAGACGTAATATCATGAGCAAGTGTAAGAGACCACTAAGCGTGCCGAGCCATGCCGCACTACATACTGGAGCCACGGCGGGGGGGGTGATAAAAAAGAGAATAAAAAATTTAGGAGGCCACAACTGCTAGAATCACGCATTCTAATTCCAGCTGTTTCATTCTCTGAAACCTGCGGTTAGTAGGAAATAGTCCTTAAAAATACCTTGGACGAGCGTTGTTACCGCTGTGAGTTTTTTTGGCTCTGCCTGGCTTCTGATCAGCTCAGTTTGTAGAGCTACTGCCTCGCTGAGATAGATGCGAAGCTGAAGCTCCGGCTTGAGGGGAGTGTTTCGTCAGCTGCGAAGTCTCGCGAAGGCTCGGTACATGTTTTGCAACCGTGTATGTTTTCTATGGATTCCTTTGCATTTTCTTCGTTGGTCATCCAGCCTTTGATATCTTACCCGGCAACCGTCATTGCTAGCTATAAGCCTTGATATCACAGGTGGCGGCCACCAATGGTGGAGGGCAAAATAAAAATCGTAAAAGGAACTGCATCAAGGCACGGCTCCTTTATAGCGACTCCTCTTCGTGGCCCTATGGCATCAGTCGTGTGTATGTGAAGCGTATACGTATTTCCTAGTTTTACCTCTTGGGGCTGATACTGCTGGGGTGCCTGAGAATGGGAAGCCACCACGACGCTGTAATGTCCTAATTTATTTTGCCGTGAAAGGAACACATTGAAAACAAAATGTGTGAAATGTTTCGGTCAAGTTAGGCTTCATGTCATTTTTTCCTCCTTTGCGTGTTAAAAAAAAAAACACTAGAGCACACCTTTCGAATGTTAAGAAGCACCGCCAAGTAACAACACTGCGTGGAAACGCCTCTGTTAGCCATGACTGCGGCTAGTTTTGTAAACCCACTGCATGATTCGATAATCAACCTTATTTCTGGCGGTCTTCACAAGACATGCCAGGGCGCCTGCAGGTACGGGCTCTCTAATTTGGGAAATGGCGTGAAAGGGCCGGCATGTGCGAACGGTCTCGCATTTTTCTGCTCTAATGAGCGCAGTGTATAGTGAACATGTTTCGGATAGAGCACTTGTATTGTCTCTGGAACGCAAACGAGTAGGTTTAAAAGCTTGAGTCCTGTTTCGACTTTTATTACTTCGTAAATACTAAATGACTATGCTGACAAATATTGCTTGAACTTTCGTCGGAATGCCTTCACTTTCCCCAACTATGGGCAGTGGGCAGCAACCCTTGAGCGTCAGGTTCAGACGTCTTGTCCGCATAGCTTTTCAGTTTCCCTCAAATTCAGGGGCTGCGACATGGTTTCCGGAAGTTAAACATTTACCGTACCACAGGTTCATTCCTACACTAGACATTTGGTTGAATGTTTCCGCTGAATACTAGCGGCTTTCACATGGTCTTCGATTAATAGGCCTATGCGCCAATGGGACCGTTTCAGGCCACTTAGTGCCGGTGGGCTGGGTTTGGTGCATCTACATGTAAGCTAGCTTCCCGTTGTTTTTTCATTTTTTTTTTCCAAATAGTCCTAATCGGGTCCCACAGTTCGAACATTACATCAGGTCAATAACGTCAACTTATTGTCTAACTTATTGATTGCGTATACCTCTTCGCACCCGAGTTTGTGTAGATTTATGTGAGAAATTTTTATTTTGGTATATTTGTGGCTGTCAGGCTTTTCAGCGGGTACTTTCAATCTGTGTAAATTGAAAATCTCGTCAAAAATTACATCTACTCTGCTTCCACTGCCATTGTGCCATTCTGCAAACTGTGAACATAAAAAATATAGTCTACGAATACAGGCTTGCAAAATGCCCATTTTTCTTTGCACCAGAGCAGTCTTCTAAAAGTTAAGCGATGAAACATAGCGCGCGGAACAAGTCTTTGCATAAATGTTGCATTTGTTTCTTATTTTATCTGGAGGATTCGTGATGTACAGGTAACCGTTTAACGCTTTCATATTAACGCCGAAGTTGGCATTTTCTTTTCGGACGGCTTAATGCGAAAATTTTTAACACACTCACTTGAGTTCTCACATACTGAGATGCTGCAATGGCTGTGAAGTTTGAGGATAACACATGCAGGGGCCGCGTCGTTTGACCAACCGTACATCCAAAACTACACATAAGACAGACGGTATTATAGCTGAGTTACGCTTGTGATTGAAATGGCTTCTGTCCTGAGCGATTCGATAGCTTGTCCATTGGTTGCTTTTTCACTTGCTCGAATTAATAAAGTTATACTCGTGGCTTCCAAACAATCAGGTCAAGATGAACAACATTGGTACGGCGTGCGGCTTCTATGCGCTTTATGCCAGCGGATGTTAACACCGCTTGCTGGTCACCCTGAAAATGAACTCTGCCCTTATAGCAATGCTACATCTAGGGCAAGTTGATTGGAGCTAGTCGGTTAGTTGGCGCAGTACGTTTGTGCTTGTTCTTTCTGTTTCAAGGGCCGAGTTTCTACAGCGTGCAGCAAGAATGAAATTCTGCCCTTATACCATTTGCTTACTCTAATAAAGCATACGAAGATTGTTGAATTGGGCCGGTTTGCACATGCACGCCATTTCCCCGTTTCTAAATATCAATAAAAAAGTAAAAAAATATGAGCCCATGACTTAGAGTCAATCGAATCATTTTCACTGAGAGGTCGATAGTAAGATTTCCGGATATATCTGACGTAAATGATTCTCGGGGCTTTTTTATATGTTGGCATGCGACAAGATATGACTGAACCGTATTGTGCAAGAATTTGGGAGCTTAACCTAATGCCTTTGCTAAGGTGGGAAAATGCGAGAGTTGAAAAATAATCTGGTTGCCTGTTTTTCTTATCAATATTTTGCTTAGAAGGCGGCCACGCTTTGTAGAGATCGAACCGGTGACCTGCCGCTAAAAACTGAGCCCACCAGCAATACACCGGGTCCTTCCACGGTGTAGTGAGCCGATCGTACAGCACGTAACAGTCGCCGCAGCGGCGCCATGTCTCGCTCTTTTAGAAAACGAACTCTGACGCAGGCCTTCCATCTTTTGCTTCAAAGAGAAAGTAATTACAGCGAAGTTCAAGAAACTTGCTTCTGCCATTTTTGCAGCGTGCTTCGTTTTTTCTTTGTTTCAAGTCAGGGCCACGTTCACCTGCCTATTGCAAGGAGGGTTATATCTGGGCCGCACACGATTCCACTTTTCTTTCTTTTCTTCCTTTTTTTTTGCCAGCTCCAACTTTAACCGCACAGTGTTTCGTCGATGCCTTCTACTCTCCGACTTCTTTTTAAACATCTTTCGCCCCGAGCCATTAGTCCGCAATAAATCTGCGGCACCTCTATACGGCTGCGTCTCATCGCTCTCCTTCAATATCGAGCGAACAGCTCGCCGGGACGGTCGAAGGCGATCGAACCGCTCTCCGCGCGAAGAGCGCACCCGCTTTTTTGTGTAAGTGCACGCGCGCTGCTTTATTGGCTTCGGCCTTTCGACATTTTGCACTCTTCCAGAAAACGAGGCCGAAGGTGCCAGGAAAATCCAATGGTGCAGTGCACTTTAGAGCGACGGCTTACGTGCACTACAGCGGAGCTGGGGTCCGAAGTTTGTCACCGCAACTACTCGCAGGGCAAATTGGGTAAGTTGGAAATGGTTCGTCGTAACCGTCATCATCAGCAGGAACAGCAGCAGCAGCAGCAGCTGTCCTGTCCTGTGCCAGCCGCGGCTACCTCATCCCCGCAAATTTCTTAATCTCACTCGCCCACCTAGCTTTCAGCCCCCACCTGCTACGCTCGCCTTCTCTTGAAATACAGTCCGTTGCCCTAAACGACCATAAATGACCTTGCTTCGTATTGCATGCCTTGCATGCCCAAGCCCATTTATTTTTGTTGATTTTGACTAAGGTTTGATTATTCTGTGTTTGTTCCCTGGTCCACTCTTCTTTCTTCCTGTCTAACAAGCGCTATCTGCATACATCTCAGTGAAAAATGGAAAACCGCCACCAAATTCAAGCGGTACCGTCGTAATAACAATACAGCCGCACAGTGATGTGCATAGCGCGAAGTACCCAGCAGCGCGTACCCGGCTGCCTGTCGCCCTGCATTTAAATGAAAGTGGGGAAGGCCGCTCGCAATAGGGAAACGACCGGTGGTGGGTAATGATCACGCGACGAGTAGTCACTGAGCGGGCACTCTGTGGTTTGGTTCAAAGCAATTTTGAATTTCCATTGCTTTCTAATGCTGTAGTTATCGCCGTTAATTGTAACTGATTGCCATAAAGCATACATATAGAAAACTAAAAGAGGTAAATATAACAAGTAAAAATGGCCCCGTGCTTTTTCATAGTCACTTAAGTTAGAAAAACTTAAGTAAACCTGTAGCTTTTCACACTAAAGAGTACGGCAATACCAAGTGCCACAAGTTATGCTTCCTCACACTGTGGGTATTTCCTTACTTCTCCATGGCTGAAGGCCTCGTCTTTTAAGGAACGGGGTCCGTGAGCCATTGTCTCGCCCGACGAGTGACACGCCCTCAGTCAGCATGAATGACACCGGCTTATTCCGGACCAAACAAACGCTTCCAATGGGGCACAACATAGAACGTAGCGGCGGAGAAGAACCTGTGGTCGAGGCTCTCGAGAGCGCGGTGCTACGGCTACAACAAAATGAGCGCCAACACCTGAGCACGGCAAAACAAACACTGATGCGTGGATGGGACGAAGATAAGGGCTCGAAGCAGTAGAAGAAACCAGGCTGCTCGTGTAGCAGCCACTCACGCCAAACAGCTATTCCATCCTCGGAGATGCCGCTTCCACTTTCTGTCTTCATCCTGATAAGGTGCCGCCCCATCGCCAGCGTACATCCCGACGGCTCGTGCCGGCCGCCGATTGCGTGACCGGGCCCAGCAGCGCTCCCGCTGTGATCACCTGCGCGCTGCTTTCGCCGCCCTAACCAAGCCATCGCGGCAGCGGCCACATGCCACATCTCGCAAGCAACAGTTCGCGCATGCGCAGTTGCGCTGCAAACGCACGCACCTAGGTGACTGCAAGACAGCGGGCGCGTTTGAAATGGATAGACATGCCGCAGAGGCGTACTTTTCGCGGCAACTTTCGCAACAATTCATTGGCATAAAACGAAAGCTGTAAATTTACTGAAGGTTATGTGATGTATGACAATAGCTGACACACGGGCTCCTGTATGCTGTTCTGCGGGAAGTGCTGAATAAGTTTTTCGTTGCGCATTTTAGAAGCAGGCCACCGCTCCGCACAGTCTTAATCATGTGGCACAATGCCAGGTGCCGTTTCTTTTCTACTTTAACGGGGCCCGCAGTTAGCTGTATCGATTATTAACTTTGTCTGGAAGATAGAAATCTTGGGCCTCATGGCTGTGCTTTCGCAAGCGCAGATTAGGTGAGGAGGAATCGCGCATTCGGAGTGCAGCGGGTATGCCCAGAGCACATGCTTTAGAGAGGTTACATATGTTTACTTCGAGTTTTTCAAAGCTTTCGGTGCAATGTTTTTTTTTTTTTCATCGAGCATCATGTGCCAACTTGACTTCTTTGGCCGTTTTGGAGTGTTACTTTAGTCTATAAGGCTCGATTCTGGGACATTCCATCAGCATAATCTAACCTAATTCAACCGAATAATGAGTAGCAACTTGTTGGCTTGATCGACAATTTCAAATTGTTATCGCTAAGTTTTGTCAAGCACAGACAATAATGCTTGCATGGATGGACCGCTCACCTCCCGGGGCTTACGGTAGATTCGGAAGCAAAAAAAAAACATTTTTTCACTGTCTTGAACCTGTAAATTGTTGGGAGGGACAGGTCGCGACGTGCCAGTCGTCCCCGACCGCACCGTCTCTTTCCGTCACCACCTTCCTTCATTGCAAGTGCAAAGAGGAAGGGTTTGCATCGTAGCCACACTTGTTCGATACTTATTGAATCGCAGAGCAAGTCATATACTAGTGTGGGTTCATTACAAGTAGAAGAACGCGTCAGAAGGCGTTGTCAGCGGGGTCCTCGAGTCCAAGCACTGTTCTGCTAAGACCCGGCTTAGTGTTTATGGTGGCACGTCATCAATGTACCGGGTTTTTTTCTTTTTTTAAACAATATTTTATTGAGTTATCATTGATAGAAGGATATTTGAAGGATATATAGAAGGATAGAAGAATATTTGACAATGGGGATAGTGAGATTCGGTGTCTTTGTGGGAAACGAAAACTCGAGCGGATGAGGGGCTGTTTATGTGATCGGCTCTTTAGTGACATTAAACGAGCCCCTCACAGCTCCTTTTCAGCTCATTGGTTTTCGGAGATCTAGGTTCCGGGTGTCGTCGTGCCACCAGTCACGCATGTTGGCGGCTCCCGCTCGCTTGCAACAAGCTACGATCACATTGTAGGAGGCAGCTGCGGCTTGAGTTTGGTGCCAGGTGAAATACGGCACTGGCTCTTCCTCCTCCTGGATAATCTCCTGTCTGGCATTCATGGACAGCGACTTCTCCGCGGTGCAGTTGCTTCGCCTTCAGTCTCGGGAGTGCCTAAAAAATCGCGAAGGAACAGCCTGCCCATACACTGTAGCAATATGAGCAAAAACACGGTGCTGTGATGTGTCCCTTCTTGTGATTCATCCTGTGTTATCTCTGTTTCTACTGTTATTCATATGAATTTATGTTCAAGACCATGACTCAGGAATGCACATGTCACAGCGCAAGCAGTATAGAGCTGCATGGTTTTGGTTAAAAAAAAAGTTGTAAAAACTTGCTCAAAACGTAGAAGCTGTCGATAAATAGATATTTAGGCGAAATTTTGAAGTTTGCTTTCTTAAAAGTTCAAACCGAAAAGCCAATTTCTTGCCAACGATTCCTCTTTGCTGTACAGAGAACTGGCGACGCTAAATAGACGGGCAAGCAGCCCCGGGGGATTTTAGTACAACGTTCTACTTAACCAACTGCGATATCTAACAGGGCTCGACAGTATTTTAATAATTCCGCATTGAATACATAAAAATGATCAATACCTTTGTATGTAGCCTGACAGATTCTCTTAGCAACGACGGTTTTTTAAAGCACTTATTCAGGTTCAGGAACGGTGCCTAGGGCTTGATAGAGCTTTTTCAAGACGCCTTCTTTATCCAAGTCGGACATTAAGAGAAGATATTTCAGGAGACAGATATTTGCTTCACTTCTGAAGCTATTTTAGTCCTGTTACTTAGTTCTGCACTTGTGTTCCTCGTTTCCTTGTTCAATAATACAAGTCGGAGCTCGGCGGTGACTAGAACAGGCTTTCAATCCTGCGCTATCGATCGACGCGAGCGAGGTTCGACCCAGTTTCCGCTACGCGAGCAGGACCTGTTTTTTAGCGTCCAAAATTAGCTATCGCCCTCTGCCTTTATTTCCGTCTGGCCTAGCGACGCTACGTGTCGTCAACTTTTACCTTTGCAGGATGCGTTTATCGAATGGTCGGGCTCACACTAAAAGTTCTCTCCGAAGACGCCGCGCGGCACAGCAAAGTGCGGAGTTGTGTCTGTTTCCCAATTTGCTTTTTGTCTTTATTAACTCCGAGAGAAAAGTTTCGAATCCGCTAATGCAATGGTATAGAGGGCAACATTTATAAATATAGCTGTTTGAACAAAAGGAACTCACAAAGTGTAAATTACAAAAAGAAAAGAAGACGTGGCCACCACAAGTGATATTAATAGCTAGAAAGTATATAGTTTTCAGTTATGCAATATAACCGGTGTCCTCAAACAAACTAAGACACAATGACTCTCAGTTTAGGGCGTTTACGCCTTAAACTGTGCTTACAAGTAATTGAAAAAAAAATCGCCTCAACTCGTTACAGCGTTGCTTCACGTTAAACGTCGCCAGCGGACAGAGCTCACGTCGTTGCACTAATGTTTCGAAACTGGGAAGATCTTGTCGCCAGAGATGGCTCGGAATTTATTTTAGGCCTCTAGGCAACGACGTCCACGCGTTGCTGAGCGACGACGCTTCGCGGCTAATGTCCTCGTGACGAACCTCTCAGAGAAGACTTTGACCCTTGATTGTAAAATGTATAACCTTCGTTCTCGTGCATTCGCAATGCTGTCAGGACGTTAACACTGATCGAACTAAAAAATTACGCAGTTTATATATATATATATATATATATATATATATATATATATATATATATATATATATATATATTATATATATATATATATATATATATATATATATATATATATATATATATATATATATATATATATATCGAGGAACGATAGCGTTAACTTCTCCAAGGGGTGTCGTCAGATGTCAACGCTATCGTTACTCGATGAATAAAAATCTGCTCGTATTGCACCCTGAAAAGCCCGCATTCACTTTATTGATTTATTGTACGTAGACGTCCTCCGTTAAAGTGGGCACTTTGTTGTTCCGTAGAAATTTCTTCAGCTGCAAAAAGCCTTTATTTTGTCCAAATTTCAATTTTCTTTTAAAATACATTTCTCGTAGCTATGATTAAATTTCTTGGCGTCGGTGATGACGTCGAGCCCATCGTGGGCTCCGCGATGGCGATAGGAGAGCGGAGACAAGCTTCAGAGACCCGCGCAAAAAAGACTTTGAAATCACTGAAGTCTGTTTGCAAAAAGGGCCTGCGGTGGCGATACTTGTTTTTTATCACTGTTTCTTTTTTTTATAGTTCATGAAAGCTTCGTTTTCTGTGAAATTCGCCTACCTGTTATTAAAATGTGACACTATATCGATATAGATCAATACAATACGTCCTCAGTGTGTGTTCGAGGTCTTCAACTTGCGTTAGAGCCGCTGACTTAATAATGCCACGTGAAAAAAAAAAAGAATTGAGGGGGGGGGGGGGGGGGGGAAGACACTTAAGCTCCCCCTTTAAGGGTTTGACGTGACGGCGTTAATGAGTCGCGTCAGCAGTTCCTCTTTCTGACGCAAACACAACTCTCTTTCCTTTTTCGCAGTCACAGCCACTATGTGAAAGACCACATGACGTATATATAATGATCCCGGTTGAACCAAGCCGTATGAACGTCCTTGCGTTGGCTAGGAGTAACGTGTCTCACTCACAAGCCCAAAGGTCACTTGCTCGTTTCCCGACTAAGCATCCCAATTCTCTTTTAGGCGTCGTTCATATATTTATAGTACACTTACATGTCCTAATGACGTTTCAGTCACGTACCGGCCTTCAAATGACCAATATTCTAATGCTACTTTTTGATATTGGGGTTTTCGCTCACGCCGACGACAGCGCCGGATTTTCTGCGCAACGGCTGCCTAACGCTGGCGCGTAAAGGCTTAGGTGGCCCACAGCTCACATATCCTGAGTGCGGCTGTTGGCGGCCTAAAAGGCGGAGCGGCGAATAAGGCGAACTCTTCGATAGAGAGTTCACTTCTTGATTTCATCAAATCAGCCCTCCTTTTTTCATTTATTTAAGCATCTTACTCATCTATCACTTCATAGTTTTTATGCTCTGAGGCAATAAACAGAGCTTCAAAAAAAAAAAGAAGCAGCTCGAGTTGCGTTCAATCAAAGATTCATTCCAATCGTGGAGGGAACAGAAGCAAGATTTAATTGAGAGGTGTTTCAAAAGGGCCGAACATTATCAGGAGTGAATACGCGTACTCTTGGCATATCAAGGGTTCTCCCAAGGTTTTCCAAAGCGAAGTAAAGGCGGTTGAAGAACTATTGTGCAGGTCATGAAATGAATTGGAAGGTAACGCGACTGCTGAGAGCACGCAGCTTTGAAAAGTCGGACTTCATCCGACTCTTCCCCGACAGTGCTGAGAATCCGCGCCATATTTTAAAATATTTTTCGTTTCGTTATAACCTAAAGGCACTAAAATTGAATCAAAAAATCTAATAAGTTTTTTTCTGCTGTAAGCATTCTTTTAAGATGCTTGTCACACGCTGTTAACGTTCTCTTTTGAGCGTTGTCAAAAGTGGACGTTTATATTTGTGTGACCGCTCCACTGCAGCACTGACGGCAACTGTGTCGATTACCTTTCATTTACTTTTTTTGCAGTATTTAGTACACTATTGAAGCGAATTTGCGTCTGAGCTCCATGATCGATCTGCTTAAATATTACATCTTTTGAAGATTATGGCATACCCTGCCTGCTTAGACTTCTCAGGTGCACAATGCACAAGCGAAATTTCTTGCTGCGCAACCCGGCGTAGCAGCTCTGTGGACGCTAAGCCCGGGGTTGATGGCTCGATTCCCACATGCGGCCGCTGCGTTTAGATACAGGCGAAATGCTGAAACGCATTTAGGCTCACGATAGAGAAATCCGAGCGTTCGAAATCCATCCGGAGCCCTCCTATACATACGTGCCGCATTGTAGTCCTCAGTGTTGTTAATTACCTTCTGGCGCTATGCTATGGGGGGGGGGGGGGGGGGGGTGCTAAATTTAGAAAAAAAAAGCGTAACATGTTTCAATACAAAAATAGCCTCGTTTCTACACCGGGTTTCAGAGACACGTTTTCCTCAGTTCGCCATCGTACCAAAGTCTTTTATAAACAAGGCTGGCTCAACGAGAACCACCTATAGCGTTATCGCGCTTGTATAGAAAGTGCCCGAAGACAAATACTCTCGTGCAAGCAAGTAGAAGGGGCGTGGCTAAGGACGACGCAAAGCACCTTTATGAGGTTCACTGCTCGATTTCACAACGGTTTCTTTCGAAACCCTGTGCTTCTGAAACTCGAAGGCGAAGGTCGTATACACGAAGAACAAGCCCCCTCGCTCGTGGAAACTCTGCGCACCGTTTCATCACGCCAACGTTGAGCAAGCGAGGAGTTGGCCGTTGAGACCTGGTGGGGGAGCACACCCGCTGCCTCTCACTCACCCCGCACGCACGCACGCACCAGTGTGCCCCCCCCCCCCCCCTTGTTCACAGGGGCGCAGAGGTGCTCCGCGCTCACCAACGGCCCATCGACGAGGAGCCGACTGATCTGGAGATTTCGGCCGCGGCGCGGTCCGCGTGTCCGGGGCAAAGATTCGATTCGCGAGGGCTCCGTCCCCGAGGACGGCGCGTCCCCGCCGGGCCGACCGGACAACGCAGACTTGAGCCCGCGGGACTCCTTTTGATCCCGGGCCGCCGCCCCTCGAGCTCGTCAGAAAAAGGAACCCGCGCCGAGAACTGTACTGCACTGCGCCCTCTTCTACACCCCCACCCCCCTCTCCCTTTTCCTTTCTGGGTGCCCTCGTCGACGCACGTATACCCGCACAGGGCTCTGCGCGATGATGACGGCTTCGGATTATCAGTGCAGCAGGCCGCGGCCGCCCCGTTACGAGAGCACCCCGACAAAGCCCGTTGCCCCGCTGATGACTGCTCATCACGGCGGCTCTCAAATTAATCAGCCTGTCTGAGTCGCAGGGAAAATAAGAGCAGGCAACACACGAGCCAAAACACTTCTTGCCAGCCCCCTTTTCGCTGTTTCCCTTCGTGGGAGCGCGCCCAGTTGGCTCTCACCCGGCCCTGATTGCATCCTGGCCCTTCCCACACGGAGAGAAGCGGGCCACGTAGAGTTTTCCTCCCTGGAGGGTTCCACCTTTGCACTATCTCGCTATCTTTGCGCGCGGGTGAAGGTCATGTCTGGAAAACAAGCGCGAAGTAATCGAGGAAACTGCGCATGACCTCAACTCGTACGGCGCCATTATGAAAATGCGTTCGTGCTCTGCCTTTCTCGGATGTGCGTGAGTGCTGGCGAACATTTGGTTATTTTACTTCGTAGTATGTGCGTGATGTCACATGCCGCACATTTTCTGTACTGGAGAGAAAAAAAGTTCCGCAATATCGTTGAATCAATTGTTCACTCTGGACACCGCTGCTGGGGTAATGCTAACCTGCATTTACAAAATGTTAAACCCCATCATCCATGTTGAAAACTCAACTTTAGTTTACAGTAACAGGTTTTAAGAACCCGTTCTTAAACTTGTGTCAGTGTAGTAGCAGTAGTAACGGTAGCAGTAGTTAGTAGTCGACGTAACAGGTGGGTGCGTTGCCATGGGAACCACTGGGAGGTTGGTTAGCGTGGAAGGAGGAATGCGTAAACGGAGGATGGTTACAACCGGAACCATCTGGAAGGTGGTTCGAGCAAAGGGAAAAAGGTATGACCAGCGGTGGAATGCGCAACCGGAGGGTGGTTGTCACCTGAACCATCCCGAGAGGGCTTGCTGTCGGAGGAGGCGGGTATATGGCAAGAGATGGTTACCGTGAAAGGAGGAGGGTATGGGGAGCGCGAGGAACGAGCAACCGAGTATGTGGCTATCGCGAGAACTGTCCAAAGAGTGGTTAGGGGGAGTATGGCGAGAGCGCAGGAATGTAGCACGGTCGCCTTCGAAGTTCTAAAACACATATATTATTTTATACTGCGGTTGATAAACAGCGCCTTACACTGCTGGCCTTGGGCAAAGTAAAAAAAATGGAAACTCTGGATTTGTGGAGATAATAGCTTCTGTATTACACGGCACTAAATCCCTGCGTGTGAATGAACTCTGCTAGCACTACGCTGCTGAAACTCTTGCCCTCCTGCCTATTCCGGCCTCGCTGACCCGTGTCTCTAGACGGCACACCGGCACGAGTGTCTGTCATCCGTTTTAAATTTTCCATTTATCCTGCTTTCCACCAAAGTTACTCACATAAGACGGCACCTCCCTAGGAGCAGCTATGGGTCTCCTTAAAAGTATTGGACATTTAAAACGCCTCGACACAAAGCATCGGACCATTTGCGAGCTTGATCCCTTCGATGAGCAAAAGCAGGGCTTGAATTTCGAGGCAAAAAGAGGTGATTCGCCCGAGACACACTCTGCTTTTGCGCCGCCTTCGCCGGTGGTGATTGGCCTCCCATCCGCCGAAACTTTTCCCGAAATTTCCCATTCACGTTTCCTACTACACCAGAAGAGTGTTCTTTTTTGTCCTCTTCTTGTAGCTTTTGTCACGTGCGTTGCATTCTCCAGGCAGCTCACGCTCTGACGCGCTTGCATAGCCTCAGTGACTCGTTCCTGCTCAGGGAGCAGCAGCAGCTTTACGACCTTCATAGCTCCTAACTGCGCACCATAAAATCTTCCGACGCGCGTAGTTGCTTCGTGAGTAATATCGGACACGACGCAAAGAAATAGCGGGGGGGGGGGGGGGGGGGAAGGAACGAAGGACCACCCTCGCCACCAGCTAGGACTTGCGTGGCGTTCAGGAAAGACTCGCTCAATGAGTATATTTCGCTCCTGGCTGAGGCAACTGGCCGCACTCTCCCACACGGGCGCCCAGTGCAATCCTATTCGCGCCGTTGGTTCGGGCATGGCCTTGCGCAGGGATCGTATAACCACCTCGCTTCAGTTTTTCCGCATACTTATTTCTTTTTGGGGCTGCGGTGCATTTACTTTGCTGCTTTCGTCTTCCTCGCAGGCTCGTAAAAACGCACTCGCGAAATCTGCCTTTCATCCTACGGACAACCCTGAGAAATAAAGTGCACTATATTTTTAAAAGTTTATGGACTGTTCTTCAAATCGTGTTAATCGGCTTCCCTGAGTGGATTTGCAGGAAAATTGTCTCAAAACTTGATGAAGGCATTATCTCGCTTTTAAAGAATGCGCCGTAGGTACGGAGGCTGAGAGAAAAATCCTGCATAGCTTACTTGAACTGCCAAGCTTGCAGCTACAAATGTGACGGCTTTACCGTTCCAGCACTGCCTGAGGACCAAGATAGACTGAAGCGGTCCTTCGTGGGTGGTGCCTGATTTCTCTGTCGTTGCCTTTTGGCTGCCAAAGTTGAACCGGATTTCATTTTTTGTTGTTGTGTTGCTCTATATTCCTGCATTTGTACGTGCGTGCGTGCGTGCGTGCGTGCGTGCATGCGTGCGTGTGTGCGTGCGTGTGCACCCGTGAAGTCTCCACCTTCCAGAGGCACCCTCCGGTATGTGCCGTTCCGCGCACACCCCTTCCCCACCCCTCGCACATCTTCGCCCTCCAGAACCTCCACACACGGCCTCCTCCAGAACGCCTCCACCCACTACCTAGTCACCCACACACACCCTTCGCAATCCCCCTGCACTGTCTCTACCCACCTACACCCTCCAGGAGTCCTCCACCAATCACTCACCTTCACCCTCCAGACACCTTTATCCACCAGAAGCCCACGCATCACCTTAACGAGAAAGCGACAACAAAATCATATTCAAGGATGCAATGGGAAGGCTTTCAACGTAAAAGGGAAATGTGCAACCAATACTTCTAACGCAATGTTGGCCCATCACGTCCTAGCATGTATTTTGTGCAGTTTTGCATTTTGGACCATTACCTTAAATACAAGACTGGTTTATTTCAAGAAAATAATGTGGCAGCATACACATTCTGAGATTCTTATCTGGTCACTGTTTTTGGGCAATGGCATGTCACATATTTAAATTTAGCATTGAACTATGTAAGCTGCGGTCATCTGCGATGGTGACACAAGTAGTTTATTGTCAATGCAAAAACATAAATACAAAAACTGGACGGCTCATAACAAGAACAGCCTTTGTCAAAAATATACAGCCCTACGGCATTCCGTCGACGTATATATTACACCATCGACATTCCAAACCTCGTAAAAGTGAAAGAAGAAACTCTCTTATTCACCCCTCTGAAGCACAGGGTTTCCAGGGCTCCTACAAGATTCCCACTACGCTACTTAAAGATAAACCCCTTAGATTGTTTATTTTTGACAACGACTGTACATATGAACATAGAAGAGATATTAATTACCTTTGCGAACAATACCGAAAGCACTGACTTGTAAAAAAGGATGCGTTAAACACAGAAAAGAAAAAAAACGCCAAATATCTTTGTAACCAAGGCTGAGGTGGAGCTCTTAGGCAAAGTGAGATTCAAAACTTGTTTCACATAGCGAACACACGCCCAAGTGTAGACTGCAGGCGCTAAAACGAGAGGCTGTGGTTAAAACTGGCCACAAATCACGAACGTTACAAATAAAATAGCGTGTCAATGATTGATGTAGCGACGCAGGGCGAAAAAATTGGCGGTGGTTTAGCTCTGGTTAAACCTGGAGTGACGCGATGGCTACAGCTGGCCGAGTGGCTGGTCACGTGACCAACCACGTGACGAACCATGTGATCAGTCACGGCGCCGCGCCGCAGGCAGCTGCTCCGCACCACGTGACCAACCACGTGACAGCATGGTGGCGTAGCCACGCTGAAGGCTCGAAATGCTACCGTAATGTAGCTATCGCTACAAAAGCAATCATTTCATGAAGTTTCAAAGCGTCTGTACAAACACTGCAAGAATGAACAGCACAATGACATTTCTGAATCCTCGATGAACCGTTCTGAATGAAGAGGCGGTTGAAACTGATCATAGCACACACTGGCCCTGTACTGAATGCTTGCTGTAGCTGATGTTTTGCTCAAATCTGTGCGCCTTAAAGCTTTTGTTTTTATAAAACTCCACTTCGGACGCCACTTAACCTACGTGCCTGCGCTGCATACCATGAGCGTTTGATAGTTGCTCTGAGGTGAGTACTGGTGACAAACTCCAAGATAAGGAAGTTGGCATCACTTTCGGAGTTCATGAAGGGGCAAACCCCACACTAGAGCACTAGCTTTGCAACAAGGCATTAATCGCGAAATGTGGACGCCGACAGGGATTTACTGAATAGTCTATTGGTTTGTGTTGAATGCGCACTTATTTGCGACATATTTTTTTTTATTGTTGGCAAGAACATGCATGGAAATGGCATCAACTACCTGTGTGGTAGAAACTGGACAAATTCGGATCGGTTGAGCAAAATTGGAACAAAGGTGCTAAACCTCATTTAACGGGCTTTGCAACAGCGGCATTGTCATCGAATTTGACGTTTGAGATGCCTCTAAAGCACAATGAAAAATTACAAATGTGCCTTTGCAGCAAAATTTGTTTTAAAGAATGGCGAAGCTTATTATACTGTGCGTAGAAGCAGCAGTCGGTATATCTGCCTGTACACCCAAGGAGCGAATAAGGCAGAGGGTTGTAATGAAGGGTTGCTATTAGTCCTCACCACGCCACGGCGACCCCCCTTCCCCCTTCCCCGCAATTTTTTTCCTCCTGGCCACAGGGCAAGCTCGGGTCAAAATAAAACAGAAAAGGGTGCATACGCCGGCACTGGCTGGAATAATACTAAAAATAACATAACGTAGTGTAATAAAGTCCGCTGTACTAGAGAAAGCCTAATTGGAGAATACCACCCCGATGAACCTTTAAGCAGTGCAGCCTATTCTTCAGAGATCGTTTGTTAAGCTACCCAACACCCCGTTTATAGTTTGATAAAAGCTGCGCCGCATTTATGCCAAATCGCAGAAGAGCTAATCGAAAATTACTTCCGGCATGTGCGGCTATTCAGCTTGCTTTGCAGTTAACGCCACCCATCGCAGACGGACATCAGTGCAGAGATCTTCAAATGTAAAAAAATTATTAAGTAAGGTGCAGTGCTCGGTTAATGGCGTATAATACACACGTTATGGCGGCGTTTGCCACTCGCTTTGTTATGAGCATAACCCTAAGTAGACGACTACAATCTTCGGGTTATAATGGTATGCATAAGAAGAACACCATCTCGATCTTTATGGACGTCTCTAGAAAAAAAAAGCCTCATCACAAGCTGGCTCTGTGCACATGCGCAGTTTCTTACGCTGAAGTTTCAGCAAAAGCCATCTTCTTTTTACACCCCTGTCGGATCTCATGAAAAGAAAACTATGGAAACCTATTCGCTAAAAAGTTATCTGACCCAGTCTTGATGAAATTTTTTTTCTGTCTTCCTATCCTTTCAACAGCAACGGTGGTTTTATTTTTCGTTGTCTTTTTCCTTCCTCACTTCGGAAAGAGTTGTTTCTCGGCAGGAGAGCCAAAAAAAAAAAGCACCCATTTTACCGTCGCAGGCACGGTGGGCACAAAGATAGAATGATTTCACGTTCCGGAATGATTCGCACCAGTGGGTTCCCGACGTCGTATATATATCCATATATACGTATATGCTTATACGTATCAGCGTCGCCCGTGGATTTATTCCTTTGGCTGTCGTTGCCGCACTAGTACTCCTTTCGTTTTCTTGCTTAGTGACAGCTCAGAAACATTTATGTTCCCCACTCGTCCCTTCCTCTCCAAAACCGCTCCCTTCCTTCTTACGCGTCCCGAGGTGCCTAACAAGTATCGCTCGCACCAAGCTGACATGATGGATTTCGAGGTCTGCCCGGCAACCGGAGTCGCAAGTTAAGTCAAAGCCGGCGAAAAAGTCGAAGCTGAGGCTGTTTCGGGAAGAAACCTGTCCCTCGCACAAGCATTCGATCTAAAGGAAAGGCACCCGGTGCTGGCAAGCCGCTCCAGGCCGCATATAGATTGGCCCTGTTTTCGGGATTCCTCGGCGTCAGTGCAAGGCTCGCTTGGTTGACCCCGCTCACTTCGCGCCGCGGTGCCACTGGCGGATATTATAACGTTTCGGGCGTGGCAGCAGCAGCAGCGGCGGCGAAACACCAATCAGGAACCGCTGCTCAGAAGACGCGAGACAAAGAAGAAAAGTAGAAGGAGAAGTGGCGATCAGCGGCCAAGTGGGAGGCCCGATGCAATAACAAGAAGCCGTGGAGTAGGCTAGAGGCGCCTCTTCGCTACCTTCGCGCTGTGACGAATGGCAGTGGAGTTGAACCCGGATCACGGCCGCAGCCGGGCGCTGGAGATCGCCCAAAGTACCGCGCACAGACGGCTCTAGCCACGAAGCGATGTTTCCATCTGTAGCCCCAGTGAACGGCATACACTCTTCGGTCGTTTCCATTTTGTTGAGGTTTTGGTGAAACAGACGCGAAGGAGTGTTAGCGTTCGGCTTTTTCCATGGTGTTTCTTTTGTTGTTGTCGTTATTTTCAATGCGAAATTGACCGGCCGAGTGGCTAGTGGTCAGAGGAGATGGGAAGGCACGGCCCATGTTTACGTGCTCAAAAGTAAGCTTGAATTCGGGTGAGCATGCAGCCTTCAAACTGACACGAGACGTTTCTTGTCACTTTGTACTTTGTTTGTGCCTAACGGTTCGTGTTTAGGCGATTCTTTTCCTCGAGGCGGGAATTTGGTTAGGCGGCACAGACGGTTGGTAAGAAAACTGAACCTCTGACAACAGAAAAGGGGAAATGTTTTGCTGGGCTTATAGGATTTACCATGACATTCAAAATTGATCGCAAGCTAAATTTAAGCAAAACTTAGGCGAACAGGATTTTAAGCGACAGAATGAAGTGCAAAAAGAGTTCAGGTGTTGACTTGGCTTCGTGTATGAAATCAAGAAAGTTCGGTGCAAAGTAAAGGACACTCTCTTGGCTACTTGCATTTCGAGAAAGATAGAGAGAGGGCGGGAGCAGAGCTCTTCAAGTTTTAGTAATTTCGTGACATCTCCGTGAATCCCCACTGCTCATCTGCTCGCTCGCAAGCAGGCGAGCGGTGAGGATTGCGTCACGTCAGTAGAACAGACGAACTACAGCAAGCACTCTGTGCCCATGCTTGTTAATCTCGTCCGTTTCGCCACTGCGGTCTTTCGTTGCACGCCAAACGAACATTTGATCGACGCTGCCGTGATATTACCAAAAAAGCTGGAGAACTCTACGTTAGGAATGGAAGATGACAGCGAGCACTTCTGCAGCTGCACTGTTGGTGCGGAGACGACGAAGTGGATTGCACCACTTCCAACTTGCGTAGGTATGCTCGTTTTTCATGGCTTTTCAAGGCACGAAGAATGCCAATTTCTGTAACTCTAATAATTAGTAGAAATTCGCACACTCAAAAAGTTTATTGTCTTAACTTTTGTCAACACACCTTTGCCAAATATTGTATCCTGTTGTTTACTGTGCATTTCTCATTTGCAGATAAGCTGCCTTTTACTAATTTATTTGTGTCGTGTTACCATCCTATATTGATCCTTGTTGTATTTTATTGTTTTGGGTTTACATTCCCTCGTTTATTTCTGTTCGCTTCACGCTGCATGGACGTCTCTCGTGTAGTATATGTGAGCTGTGGAACGTGACAGTCGGCGTTCTTTCTAAATGTACATGAATGGTTTCTATTGAGTTACAATGGTCCTGGGTCGCATCAGCAAAAAAAAAAATCCACGAAGCACCCAACACTGTTGGGCATAAGACCGAGAGAGGATCTGCCGATGCTGTCAGATGTGTCTTTGCCGGAGAAGGCATTGCGACGGTTGTTATGGTCTCCAGTGGAATGACAAATTTAGGTTTGCTCATTTAGGCTGTCTCGGGTGCATTTCATCATTTCAGTCGTGCCCTTTTCTTCACTGACTGAACAATAAAAAAAAAAACAGGTTACCACCGAAGACGGTGTGAATTTCCGTGACAGTTGACAGCTCACCCCGCTTTATTATATAGTTGATGAATTAGGAGGTTAATCACATGGCTGCCACGGAAATTAGCGACATTCTTGAGAGCTTATCGCTGACAAAACACACAAAGCCTACCAGATTGACTTGAATTAACGCTGGAACGCTTGAGTGGCACCGTTTTGTTTGCCTATCTTTGTGTCTGGCGGTTTCGGCTTCTCAGGCGCGCACTTCCTGATGCTGCTGCCATTTTCTCATTTTCTCGGCTTCGCGAGCTGGCATGTCGGGATCGCTTGCTTCGCACTCGACTTCGCTGCGACGTTCAGAAGTTCTTCCGAACATCGCTTCGGATGGCCCATCTCCTAAGGCAGGGTAACGAGCGACCGAGAGACGTCACCCTCACAAGCCGAGCGCTACGAGCTACGCGATGATCACGTGATCGCTGACGGCCATGTAAGAAGCGAAACCGAGGGCCGAACCGCTATAAACTATCGCTATCAAAAGGGTGCACCCTCCTCTGTTGCTCCTGCCCTCTGAAGAGGGACGCACATTCTGTTCGCTAAATCGTGCTTCTCCGCAGAAAGAGAAAGCTTGAGGCGAAGACAGCTTCTAGACCCTTAAGAAATCAAAATGCGCCGCTAGGCTCGCGGTCTCATTCACTGCATGGCAGCACTAAATTATCCACTGCGGTTCATGTGAAGTGTTGCAAAAAAAAAAAGAGAAGAAGACTAAAGGTCGAGAGACACCAGTGTTGCTTTCACGTGTAATTTGTACATTGAGTAACGTAATGTGATATATGTACGAACGGCAACCTCGACATACCTAGCGATCATGCCTCTCTCAACCGTTTATCTGATGTACTAAATTTGTTAGAAGGCACTTAAGTGGAGGAATCATGTGATTGACCGCAAACGCACTCTATAAAGAAAAACGCAAGTTTAAATATGTTAACAGTTGCTTGTATCCATTTTTACGTCAGCGCCACGCAACGAATGATCCTTCTTTGCACCAATTTAAGAGCGAAGATGACCATAAATATTCTGTTTTGCGAGATATATACTGCCAGAAGCTGGCACGGCATTACACGAGTCTCTCAGATCTCACACGAAAAAAAAACTAACTAAAAGCTCTTTCTTGGTTCGGGCAATAAAAAAATCATTAACGATGTCGTCCTCAGCGCCGTTTTTCTTTGTCGAAAAGCACACAAATCATACCCGCTGTTAGAAAGCGTTATCGACAGGCAAGCCTAATAAGAATAATACCACTAAAAGAACTTAAGGGAAGGAGACCGATGAGGTTCTTTAGCCAGACTGCCTCGAGTCTTTGGTCCTTCTCATATATATCTATACATTTCTTTTAATCTTCGGCGAAAGTCATTCCCCGGGAGGGCATCCGTGAATCACAATGGAAATTCCAAACATTGCCGGCATGGCACGATGAGACGTTGATTCGGGGAAGCGCGCTCCCCAAGAGGCCCACGCCCGAGAGGGAAACGAAAATGGGGGAGAAGCGGCGGTGGTTCCTTCTCCGGCCGTGTCCCTCTTCGTTTCATTTATAAATGTCGGGGCATTATTATGCTCGAGTCCTGGTTGTTATTTCTCTTGCCCCCCCGGGGAGCTCGATTTATGTTCATAAGCTGACACGCGCACTGGCGAAAAGAATTACTGCCTTTCTCCCCGCTCCCTGGGACGTCTGTTTGGCAAAACTTTCTCGCAGCGAATCTGCTGTTCCGGGAGCTTTTTATCACGTGCTCGCGGCACAATGGAGCCCTGCGCTTTGGAAAGCAGGCCTGTCCTATGAGAGAGTGATGGCGTCAGGAGCGATTTACTTGGCGGCAGGGCCGCTCAAAACGCGAGCGCTAATCGACGTGCTCGGGCGTGGGGAGTGCAGGGATTGGAGTGCTTCACGTGTCATCTGACGAAATCACAAGGCATTCTAAAGCGTTTCAGTGGTGTTCTTGACTATTTTCTATTAAAAAAATACGTTTTAGTTATTAGATGACTGATTTTCCAAAGGCCGCGCATGGTGGTGTCTGTAGCGTACTGTAGGAAAGCTTTTGGCTGAATATCTGGGCAGTGTTGTTCCACAAAGTCATTTTTACAGCTGTTTACAGCGTAATCATTGTATTTCACGAGAGCGCAGTGGCACAGCGCTTGTTTTGTTTCGAGTCTGTAGAGGCCGTCATCGGCTGCAACATCATCTGCTTCATTAAAATTTTCAGCCATGACGCTGCAAACATGCCGCCCACGTTTTTTTTTTTGTTTTTTACTACCCTTATAAAAATCGACTCTAAACAGTCTATAGACTTCTTATAGACTCTATTGCCGTCCTATAGATGTTTAGGTTTGTCTACTCGTAATCTAGAGACTGTCTATAGGCAAAAATCTACTAACACTGTATGGCCATAAATCTATGATTGTCTATAGACTTTCTATAGAATTTCTATGGCGTATAGACTGTTCTCTGGAATTCTTCTATAAAAAGTCTATAGACTTGATAGATAAAAGTCTGTATGGACTGTCTAAAGAAGTTTTTGTAAGGGCATGATACAACGTAATGAAATGTGGGCTTACCTGAATTATTATTCTGATTTCTGTCTCGTTTTTTTGCCATTATTCTACCCCACCGAACATCGCCTGTTCAAGTAAAGGTTGTTGCATACCGCCCAGATTCCCAAAACGGTAAGTACTTTTCTTTCTTATTTTGCCTGCTTTTGGCGACGTATACCTGCAGGCGACCAGCGCGCCAGTTCTAGAAGCCGACCTCCTTAAGAAGCGCACAGGCCTAGAAGATAACGGTTCCGCTTGGGCCTAGGTTTGCGATCCCCGGCGCGAGGATATAAGCAGTAGGCCTCAGATCCCAGCGTCACGCTAATCTCACGGTGCAGCTTACGCTGCGGAGAGCGCGGGCGAGATGAGAGGCAGCGGGTCTTAGTCGGCGTCGTTTGCCAGACGAGCTGCATCGCGAGCTTTCTTCCGGCATCTGCTTCCGGGCTGCGGCGCATCTGCCTGTAGCGAGAAGCAGCAGCGGCAGAGAAGGCACCAGGGGCCCGCGCCATAATCGACTGTCCAACTGGGGCGGCGCGTCGCGTCGCGGAGCGCGGATTCATTCCATCGCCGAGCCGGGAGAATGCCAGGCGTCTCGCGGGATGCGAGAACGGGAAAGAGGCTCGCGCATCCGGCCTCGGTTCATCTCCAGGCCGGTGATAAACTGAGGTATGGACGCGTCAGCTGCGCCTTGGCCGCTGCCCCTCCCCACGCTCCCGCACTTCCCCCGATCTCGTGCCCTCGGGCTCTTCGTTCCCCATAGCCTCTCTCGTAGGGAGAAGGCCGCCGCTGTCCACACCCGACGATATCTATCTCCTTGGACTGAGATGTATGGTGCACCCACTATCCCTGGGCTTCCTCCTTTTAATATCTCCCCGTCGGTGCTGCCACGCCTGCGAAAGAGAAGAAGAGGAGAAGGGCGCCACCGCCGTTTCCAGGGGTAGTCCCAGGCACGCATCCCGCGCTGCGGCCCCGACGTTTCGGACTCGATCTGTCGCTGCCGCTGGCTGCCTTTTATGCGGCTATGCCGGAACCGGACGCGAGAGTTCGTTCGCCTTGCTTCCGATCGGAAGAGCTCTAGCTGCCCCTGTGTCGCTGCTGGAGTCGCTTTGTCGCCACTGCGACTCGTTTCCAATCATGTCATCCAGAGTGCTCTTACGAGAGGCCCCTCACAATAGCCTGGGAGCCCACGGTTTTTTTCTTTTACTGAAACGGTTGTTCTCACTTTGCTAAAGCTCAAAGAATGGCGGTATCGCCAGTGTGAGCGGTAAAAGGGTGGGGACTTGTCAGCGAAATTGTTTTAACTGTTTAGTAAACATGAATCCGGATTTCACTGCCTTTTATCCGATACACTTCTTATCAAGGCTAAATTTCACGGCCAGCAGCGTCAAGGACAGCACAAAAAGAGAAAACTCAAGCGCTCCTGCTGCACCTTCTTTCTCTTCCTTCTGTTTATTGCGACTATTGTCTTTAACATGCAGCGTCACCAACTAGGGCTTAATAGGCAGTTCTTTCTTACAACGGTGGTGATGTCAAGAAAAGTATTTCAGACCATGCATCGATAAGCCTCACATGAGGCTAGCTCAGTAACTATTAATTCAATAAAGATAATTCACTCGCTCGCTCGCTCGCTCACTCACTCACTCACTCACTCACTCACTCACTCACTCACTCACTCACTCACTCACTCACTCACTCACTCACTCACTCACTCACTCACTCTCTGGCTGCTATGTCGGGAATTAGTATCTTTTGTGAAGTCCCTGGTCTTCTGATGCCACTAATGTTTGAACATAAAAGATCGGGAGCAATTTTTTTCTCTTGGCGTTCATGTTTTCTTTACGTTTACATTTCTTCCTATAAAGCCCTGATCTTTGATATCCATGAAAGTCATCTGTAGACCATCAGCTGCTTAAATTTTAATGCATAAACTGATTAGATATTTAGGGAGCGTGTACCATCATGTAAGCCTCATTTTTACAATAACTGAGTGGACTTGTAGATGCTGTTGTGCTTCCCGTGCGAAACTTGTTCGTGTTCCCTTCTTTCCATAAAATCATTTGTAGTCCGCTTCCATTGAAGTTGCAGTCAATTAGCAAACAACACGCCGCATCGAAGAAAGCTGCCGCCAGTCATGAAGACCAAGCGCTTTTCTCGGTGCAGTTTCCGCGCTTTCTATACGAGCGACTGTTTGCGCCCGTTGCAATCAACGGACTCCGCAACAGCTGCGCCATACAAGTGGCGTCACACGACTGCACGGCCACCGGCTGCAGTCAGTCAACGGAACGCCGTCAAACACGGCGGAAGTGTAGAAATGGCTTCCCAAATGGCAGGCGAAGAATGCAACGAAATAACACAAAACAAGCCCACCTCGGGCTTCAGTCCTCCGCGTTCCCTGGGCGCATGCAACCCCGTGCTCGAATCGTCGTCGACGACTGAGTGAACACGCCTGCTCGGTTACGGAGAGAGAGCACCACCCGAAATGCGAGAGGGAAAGAAAAGGGCTCGCTGTGTTCAGGCTGCGGTGCTTCGAGGGGGGAGGAGGAGAGGCCGCTCGGTGCGACGGCACCAGAGTAATGCGATCCGACTCGTGCGCCCGGCACCGCAGCCACGGGCCACGGGGTGGCCGTTTATCTACGCCAATGAATGGTTGGCGAACATCCAAACCCCGGGTCCGGAATCGGGTGGCGCCACGGCCTGTCTGGCTGACTGCCGCCGCCGCCAGCGACAACGACTGTCACGTTAGATGTTCCCGGGCACTCGATTGCAGCGCATCGGTGGATCCGCATCAGCTGCGGCTGCCAGGCGCCCGATGCGCCGCATCCATCGACTCGGCGGTGTCGGGAGGGAAGGGGCGCTCGTCCTCGTGATGAATTAGTCCCGGCTCCTTGTAAAACACTGTGAGTCACGCCACGCGCGGGATCGTTAACGTGCGTTTGAAACTTGCGCATCGCGGGTGAGACGTGTTTGAATGGCCGAACGTCGCTTCCTTGAGTGTGCACTGATGTGACGTGTGTGCGTCAGGGCTGGTAATTACCATGGGCGGGCGCGCTGAGGGGACGAATCTGTTCGCTTGTAAAGATGAGGCAACCTCGCCTCTGTTCTGCACTCACAGACGGGTGCGTGTGCACGGTGCTAATATTTATTTATAAGCCACTTTTTTTTTTCTTGTTTCTAATCAACAGTTGTGTAGGTTAAGAAAGGAGGCGTTACCACTGTCTCATTGTGCCTATATCTGTTTATAACTGACAATATCTTGTCAGAAGGGTGAAGGGTTGGGCTTGTTGGTTTAAAATCATGGTAGAAACAGTGCCGACACAGGACGAAACAGGCGCTGACTAGCAAGGTTTCTAGTCAGCGCCTGTGTTATGTTCTTGCTTCGGCCTGTGTCAGCGCTCTTTCTACCATGATATGTACTTTATCAGTTTTATTTTAGCTCTTAATTACTAAGCAGAATGCCTGAATGCTTCCGCTTCCTTTTGGTGATGATGAGGTTCTCTGCATCTTCCACACAGAGTGCCTCTCGATACCAGGCTTCCTACATTCACAGGCAATGCAGTGACCTCTATTGGCTGCGTCTTGTTTTATTACTCATGTAAAATTTAAGCAGTAATTTTTGTCGTTTGTTATTTTCTGCAGTCCGCTGACAAAAAGCATAATTTGCTCTCTGGGATAGCAAAATTGAAGATAGAATTAAAGTAAAATGGGGGGGGGGGGGGGGGGGGGGGGGGCAGGAATTTCAACCGAAAGGGGATGCGGTTACGACGCTCGGGTTTTCTACTGAGGACTTGTCACGGTCCCGGAGAAATGCGAGACACCTTCCTGAACCGAAGCAAAATGGGGTGGAGTTTGACGCCCAGCGGTTATGTTCGGCATTGCGAATGAGATGGAGCCACGAAGCAAGACGACAAGAACAACAAATATATTCCGCGGAATATACTCGTGAACGGTCAAGAGCAAGTCATTACTTTCCTTCGTGGAATAAGGGGAAAAATTATTAAGAGGTTGCTGTGTACACGCCTTTACACTTTATTGCAGTACGTCCATGTGTAACCTAATTAATCCCTAGCGATTACAATTGCAAAACTCAGATTTATTCTCTATGTGGTCACAAGTATATTACACACAAGCGATTAAAATTGTACAATACAGATTAATATCAAAGTGAAGTTTTAAGTGATGTTTTAAAATGGGCATACGTTGAACAAGAGTGCGGTTACAGTTTATTAATTCACACCGACAAAGAGTGGCTCTCGGGGGCGATGGTCCTTCCGGAATAGCAGGCGGGTTGTGCGGGGAGATGCGGCGACGTCGGCGGTTTGGGGTCTCGGGAGTCCTCGGCGGAGGTTCTACCTCTCGAGGATGGACTGAAGCACTGAAGCGGGCGACGGTCGGGCCCCCTTTTATAGGCATTGTACGCCGATGCAGGAGACACTCGTAGACACCGTGTTTTGTTCACCAAAAACCTGACCTCCAAAACATCGAGCCCGTTGCATTGGGATAGTCCCTAACAATGGAAACAGTCGCATGGCTTTGGATCTGGTTTGGGTCACCTTGCCACCGAAAAAATAAATCACAAACGAAACAAGAGACGCGTGCGCCCTTACTCCCGTACTGCTAGGGGCTGCCTTGAAGGCAAGAAAAGAAAAAATACGTGCAAAGCAGCGTAGTGAACCGGATGGAACATGAATGACTAATGCTACATGCGCATACATCTGCACGACGAGCAAGACTGCTTCAGAAGCTTTAATGTATATAAAATGTTAAACAAAGCGATAAGCCTACGTGTGTTTGGCTAAAAGGGCATTATACATATTATGCATGCGTAAATGCTTCCACTTTCGTGACAGGAGTGGTTTATCGACCTAAGGAATGGTGAAGTGCTGTATGGCGTTCGTTGCGTGTTTGTAGGAAAAGCATACTCCATATTTCATCAAGTATCATTCGTTACATTTTCGTGTGAAAATTAATAAAAAAAATCCTAGAATCCAGATCAGCATGCTCACGAAGGGTGGCGCGCTGTTCTTGTCTGCAGAGGCCGTATGCGTTGCGATTCACGTCGAAAGAGTAACGTGGTAGCCCTGCTAAAAGGTTCGAGGTTTTGCCACAGAAACAAACGCAGCGTATAGTGCACATATCTGTTAAGAATAAAGAGCGCGTAAGAGAAATAGATATATTATCAATACCGTCCACTTCAAACGGGAGGCAAAGTGCAGCCAGGAAAACAAATGAAAGAAGATAAACGGCAGTGAAAGAAATGAAAAACATACACACGGTCATACCATCCGTCCAATAACAAACACCGCAACCTGGAAAAATACTGAAACATAACAACCGGACAATCGGCGCAACATGGGGCACTAATCCTATACGCGAGGAAATTCGCAACATTACGTCTAGCACAAACAAAACGAGTCACTGAAAAGCGGGCCATAACAAACAAATTCTGCCACAACGCATGTTGTCACTAGTGAGAGGCTGACAGCCATTTTGAGGCTGATGTGTACCACAGTGCACTTCTACGCCCGGGCCGCTTCCTCACCAAAAACCAGTGATACACCTCGCCATCGAATCAGTATTGTTCTATCACGGAAGCGTTAAATTTCGTTGTTGTTTTTTTCGCCAATTTTCTTAAAGAGCGGAATTGTTGCTTTCCGTTTGTTTTAGAGTATGCTATCAGCGTTTGCCTGTTGTTTATGTGTAGTGTTGGGACTGTATAGGGTGCGTATGTAAGACCTTTCACATGGTTCACGCACTGATAAGCTGCTCTTTCTCGCGGGCGTCCTTCTGCCTTAACCGAGGGAGAACGAGTACCGCCGCCTTACATTTTTTAAGTGACCCTTTTTTGAAGTTTTCCACAGCAGGTCCCACAGTTCACTGCCTGAAAGCTCGCTGCCATCGCATCTGAATGTTCCCGAGGTCGCGCTCCTTTGATGATCGACGCGTCTTGGTCACTTGATTTATATTTTTGACACGCAGCGTCAAATGTGGGCGAGCAGTGGCAATCACCCCGACATGCCCGCCGTTCGCTCTCAGGGAAAGAAATCGTACCGTTAGAAAGGTGGTCATTCCATCAGCGTCCCCGCCCACATAAAAGCAGACAAACGGATGAAGCTCGTAAACTGAAAAAAAGCCATTCGCCGCAAGCTCAAATGCAGAGCACGCTGATGGACTTCAACGGAGGTCTTTTGGGTTAGGCGGGTTTTTCCTCTGCGTCTCGAGATTACCTGTCTTGAGATTGAAGCCGCTCGCCAGGCACCACATTTAAGCTCGCGGAATAAAAGAGACACAGTGTAGGTGCCCTGGTGAAGCGTTCTGAGCCCACCGCGAGGAAAACGCGTAAGAGGAGGTCTGCGGGTGCGCGTTGAAAGAAAGGGATGCTTATTGTACGAGTATATTTCTCGAGACAGAACCATTTTTAATGCTCGAACACAAAATACGCACCGCCGTTTTTGAATGCGTGCTGTTACAGATTAGTCTGTTGACGTCAAAAACGTCTGACTTGTTTCTTTTTGGCTTCCATATAAACTTGTGGTCACCGGAGCACGCGCAGCAATGAAATAACTTTGCAACTTTGCAGCAGTGAGATTACTTTGCATAATGAACCGAATGGTCTGGACTGCAAATCCGATCAAGGGAAGACGCACTAGCCCATGCTTTTTACTGGCATTACTGTGACCTTATTGGCTGACGAATAAATTGGCCTAGTGATTAATTAATTCACTGGCTGGGCCCAGCTTAGCGGTTAGCAAAACCATTCAAGCTGCCGAAATTCATCTTTTTTTTTTCATTGTTCGCCTGTATTTGTTCACAATACTCAGATGTGTATTATGAACGGGCGGCGCACTACAGTCACAAAGGGCAGAAACACGACGGACAGAACAAGCGCTTCACCAGAGTCAAAGGTACTTCGCAACGGTTCCCAATTAAATATGCAAAAGGTCACCCCAAAAAGGTCACACCAAGTAAAAGCTTTCATCGTAATAATCTTTTGTTAGCCCTCAAAGTTTTCGTTAGGTGCATTACATGGGGGGGGGGGGGGGGGGGGGGGGGGGGGGCAGGAGCGTTTAGCAGTCACGCGTACGTATGAAGACTTACGATGTGCAAACATCCACCCGAGCGTGAACAAGGACAGAGCTATCTTTACATTCATCCTCAGTGCGTTGCACTGACTGTCAGGGGTCCGTCACACAAGTGCACCTACTGACCTAATGACATCTAGGTAAATATAATAAAAGCAAGAAGGGACATAACTGCGGTCGCTGCGTACCTTAGACAAAACGCTGTTATTTTTTGCACATCTAAGATGTCGGTAGAGCTTACGGAGCTTGAAGATCCGCTGAAAGACCTCTTCTGAGCGATTCGTTCCTCTTTTTCGCTCACCGCAATCCATGGTTTACCTCAATGCGTGGAATTAAAGTGGCGCCACTGAACAGTTACCTCGTGTGAAAGGAGAAAGAAGCACGGTGACGAGCGTGCCTTAAACATTCAAGGTTGAAAATGACGCGCAACATCGGCTCATGACTGGTTGATGATTGCATCCGAATAGGATACGGGCAGCTGCAGATATATGCTCAGAACATGTACCTTCAGCTAGATAGACTTCGAAGCCTTGCTAAGCAAATGAAACCAATTTGCTCATGGGGCTAACCGGTAGGCGTACCCGGAACTGGAGTGAGGCTTTAAGCCGCAGGCTTAAGATTGGCTCTACGCGAAGTTTCAAAGCACAGCGCGCGAAACAGGACCCAATAATAAATAAAAAGCATGCTAGAGGGTTTCGAAATTGGACCCCTCGTTTCACTGTATACTTGCTGCAGTTCTAGCCTCGTACCTGTTGCATGCCTTTCATACTCATTCATCTTATCGATATCTTGTGTTGTAGATACATGTCAGCTAAAAATCAATAGGAATAAGGGCATCCTCCCTTTTAGCATGCATCATTCACCGACTACAAGCGGTGCAATATTGCTGTCTTTAACCGGGAATCTCAGTTTTGAACGCTTGTGGAACAGATTTCACGTTAGAGGAAGATGTTACTTCCAAGTGCACCCATTTTCTAGGCTCAAGACGGGAGCGAATAAAGCGTACCTTACGTAATTAGTTTCGCCTCATTTTAGAACACATAAGGCTTCTTCATACCTGACGCAGGCGCAACAAAGACAACGTTGCAAGTTTATTTTTTTCTTGTTGTCTATCATTTATATTTTTTTAGGAGCGGTACATTCCAGCCAGTGCATGTTACAAGTGACTAACACAAAAATTGGTGACGCTTAAGCTTCGCCTTTAAGAGTGGAACGCGGGAGCGCGTTACAACGCTGCCAGGGTTTTACTCATGTACGCATCAGTACACAAAGGCACTTCACGAAGTCAAAGATCTCAACGCATTCGCTAGGTCCACTTTTATTTATTTCGAAACAACGAGCTTTCGCAGAGAGCCGAAAAGGCACTATTTCCATGCAATAAAGAAAACAGCCTTCGTGGAGTGTTCTGCGCGTGCTCGGCTCGCAATCTAAAAAGACCTGGGTTCGTTTCCTCGTATCTCCGCATTTTTTTTTATTTGGAGGTTATCGTGTTACAGCGCCGACAGCGCCAACAACGCCAACAACACCAACAACGCCGACACCGGCTTTTCTGTGACACGGGCTCCTTAACGCTGTCGTGTTAATATAGATGCGGTCCACATACGCACTACCACTTTGATTGGCAACCTAGAAAACGTGAGCGAGAAGTGGTGGTCTCAGTGAAACGCACAATGGAGGTTGTTGTTGTTGTTGTTGTTGTTGTTGTTGTTGTTGTTGTTGTTGTTGTTGTTGTTGTTGTTGTTGTTGTTGTTGTTGTTGTTGTTGTTGTTGTTGTCGTTGTCGTTGTCGTTGTCGTTGTCGTTGTCGTTGTCGTTGTCGTTGTCGTTGTTGTTGTCGTTGTTGTCGTTGTTGTCGTTGTTGTCGTTGTTGTCGTTGTTGTTGATGATGATGATGATGATGATGATGATGATGATGATGATGCTGATGTTAAAAGACAGGTTAAAAGCGAGGAGAGCACCGCACGCGGCCCGGAAGGTGGCGTTGTAGTCGCGTTGCACATTACGAGCTGTGTTGAACAAATGCAAAGGAAAATTGCTTCAGGCGTCGGGTGAGTGCCAGCAATGTGCAGGCTTTCGCCTGGGTTTGCAAACCGACGAGAAATGCTGCACAGAGCGCCGAGAGATGTCAGGCGGGCATGCATCGGGGGACCCGCTCGTGATGCGGTCTCGTAGCGTGAAGAGCGCGCGAATCGCACATCGCACAAAAAAAAGGGGGGGGGGGCGCAGGGGAGGTTCGGAATGTCCGTTGATGGTGGGACCCCCCTCCCTCCTCCCACCTCCGCTCCCTTCAGCAGCTGCCGTTGGGAACAAAGCGGACATTGCCGATGATAGATGGCCTTCTAAGGGGGACACTTGGGGAGGAAAATGTCCCCGACAGCGTGCAGTGCTCTTCGGCGGCTGGCTCGCGCAAAACGCTTAGCGGCGCCCGCCCCGCGTGCGCTATGGATTCACGCCGTACGTGCCGACACGCCGCAATAGTGCCGCCGCCGGCCGCCACGCGGCGCGCCACTAGGTCATCTCAGCGCCCGTGTTCCGACGGACGTGAGCGCCCGCAGAGGGAAAGACGGACGACTGCTACGTTCGTTTCCGCCATCGCTGCCCTTTATTTTCTGCTGCGCGTTTCCTTCGCCAAAGGCTGCAGCCCCATTCCCACGCGGCAGAACCGACCCGCTGCGACGATTTGGCACCGGTTTCCTCCGCTCTGCCCTTTTCTGGCCCGTTCGAGTACAATGTGCTCGAGCTCCGGAGTTGTTACGCCACCCGTGACGTTAGCTGCCCGCTTGCTTTTTCACCCGGACTGTATTTTTTTTAATTTTTATGTTTTATTTCTTTCTCGTTCTAGTTGCGGCACGAACGCGAACCGAGATATTAAGCCTAACATCGTAGAGCTTAGGCTGTGTTGTTTCAGAGTGTCTCTAGAGGGTGCTTCGCTACGTTCTTTCGTTTTCCTTTGCTGTGTTGCTTTAGGATATCCTGTTGTCAGCACTTGATGACTGACTCCTCCTCTGTACAAACGAGTGGTACTGGCCTTGCTGAAAAAGAAAGAACAAATCAGAGAAAAGGGGAGACGTGGGAGCTATGAAATGTACGGTTTCCAGCCGCTAGGCAACACGCTTTCGAAGAAACTGTGTACGCAAGCCCGGGCATTTCCTCACCTTCAAGCGAAAAAGTTACTCCTTTCCTTGACATCGCACTCTTTCGTGCGGTAGTACACTGTATATTTTATCTCTACTGACGTCTTTACTACTTACGACATATTAGTGCTACTATTATTTACTTAATACCTGTCATACAGCCACTGTTGCAGCTACCGCTTATGCAACACAGTACTAGCAGTTTACATGGCACTCTTTCATGCGGTAATACGTTGTATTTTTATCTCTACTGCTTCCTTTGCTACTTACAACATATCAGTGCCACTATTATTTACTACCTGTCATGCAACCACTGCTGCAGCTACCGCTTATGCAGAAGTAAAGGCAAAAAAATTAACCAATGGGGCTAAATTAAACCTGAAATTGATTTTCCAATGGCTTAAAGCAAAGTGATGCATTTCTTATTTTATGCTGTATCCAAATAGTTACTACGAATCAATTAATTTCTATATCACTTAACATATGGTGATGTTAAGCTTGACCTAACCCATTCCTAAGCCGATGTCACACAACTGTAACCGTTTACTGCGCCACCTACTCAACAGCGTAAGCACAGCAGCAAATGATAACGTCCGAAAAACGTCCCGCAAAATCCTCGCCGGGCACTTCGTGGTCTTTCGGACGCTGAAATTCAGAGTAGCGTCCTCATTTGGATTAGTGACTCACAAGTCATCTAGACCAACTGACAAAATAAGCAGTACCAGTTTGTCCCCGGATTAGAAAGGGCAAGTACGATAAACATATTTCTGGACATTCAATTAATACCTACCAAACAATTCATGACAAAAGCATTTTTGAGCGGGAGACAGTTTATGAAGGCAATTTTTTTCATATAATGTAATATTTCAGTATAACAATCAATATATCCGCTGACCACCCGACGGCAGTCTTCATTTATTTTTTTGCTCAGCGTTTCTGCTGCCGTCAAAAGCGTTCCCCATTGGTTTTCTATGACAGCCTTAACTGCTCGATGCGATCGACGGAAACACGTTAAAAGAAGGATATCGTTACACATCAGAAGAATGGACCATTACCTCCATTATTTTCTTAACAGTATCTTACAATTTTTCAATATTCAAAATTTTTCTCCGAGAATGCCGTACATGAAGTTGTGAGGTGTGAAAAGAAACCAGGCATTGTTTTTTACTTAAGTATAACTTTATTGCGATTGCTCTTTATATAAAGGAAGCGTGCGAATCACTACAGGAGCAAAGGACGACCCAAAGTGGGGGCGTGAAATTGTGCCCGCCATGCCAGCAGCCACAAATGGAGCGCTAGAAGACGTGGGATGTTCGCGGCATTCGCTTCTGCTACCTTCAGTTTGAATTTTGCGCGCTTTGCACAACGCATTTGTTCTAATTGGTCCCGAACACGCGCTCACCGTGAGTGATTTCAAACACTGCTGCTTCAGTTTCATGCGTGCGTCATCAACCAAGACACGTATAACCTTGGATCACTTGGGACATCCTGCATATCTACGTGCTCCCTATATATCTCTACGGGTGCGAATACAACACCCTGAATTTATTCTGCGTCTTTGTTGCCAGCCTCTCTCTTTGAGTAGCGGTGTACAAAAGAAGTAAACTGCCAGTACGTTTCATTGGTCGAGAAACTGGAATTGCATACTCGTGACGCCGAGGTCATTATCTATAGTGCAGAAAATGGCGCAACATTTCCCAGTAGCCGCGAGGTGGAATGTTTGTGAAAACTTTATTCACGTATAAAAAAATTAAGAAATAAAATACAGCGTGCGTCCCTTCGGCCGCCGTTACACACACTCTGCTGACCACATATGTACCGTGCACAAGCTTCACTCCAGCGTACAGCAGATCTTCGCGCTGCATCGCGGGATCCACTGGGTGCTAGTGCCTGCGGGGCCAGTGCCCGCGTGGTCACTGGAGCGGTGAGGCGTTACAATCCATCACCATCGAACCTTCTTCGTTCGTGAGAACCAGCGGACGATGGCTGCTGCAGGGAAAGCACTCGTGTCTTTTTGCCTGCATATTGGGGCCGCCTTATTGCCCCGACACCACCATGGAAGGACTCTTGTGTTGCTCTTTCGGAGCACCCAGGGACGTGGTGAATTGTGTGGCAGGCGCCCAACCGGGGCAACTTTTTGAGACACGAACTCCGCGAGACAGCGTTTTCCTTTCTTTTTCCCTTTGAAATGCGTGAAAATTTTTATTTTTGTTAAGTCCATGTAATGCTACTAAAAAAAGAAGAAAGGAAACTGCGTCCAGAGCGTGATGCAGGTCTTGCTGCAGCTGGATGGTGCTGGTGGAGGTGGTGTTGGCGGTGGTTGTGGTGATGTTGATGCTATTGTTGTTGTTGGTAGTGGTGGTGTTTTTGCACAAGTGTAGCGAATGGTGCTTGTTGTTTAACGTTCATACTTGAAACAGAGCGAAGGACAGTACACACGCAAGGAGACACCATGCTAGATTTTATGTCTTATACACTTGTTATGAATTTTTGTTGTTGTTTGTTTACACTTGTTTTGTTGCTTTTTGTGGCTTCCCCTTCGATATCCTCTTAGTGGCCGGGCTGGGCACGTGCCGTTCCCTCTGTCATGCCGCGTTGTGCACCTTTTAGAATTCATTTGTTGCTCTTACCTCGTCAAACCTGCATATGTTCCTGAGCTTCTTGGAATAAAAATCTGCAAGTTCATAGTCGGCACCCATGGTGTCGCCTACCATTTGTACCGTCCTTCGCGCTGTTTCAAGTATGGTGTTATTGCTGTTGCTGTTGGTGATGGAGTGGCGGTGTTATGTGCAGGTGGCATTAGCCTTACATTTGGTCTGTCCGACTCAATCGACAGTTGCTGCGCCCATGCCACTGAATAGAATGAAGTTTTAGCTAAGCTATCTCTTTTGCGAGCTTCTTAATTTCTTTAGACTCACGCATTTTTGTTAACTTCAAGTTTGTTAACTTCTAGGCGGAAATTCAAATTGAAATTCACCTTCAAGACCGGTCGGTAGCGGATATCAGCGTCATGTGACTGGGCGTTAGTGGAGCGTCAAGGTTGCGATACGCCAGCTGACACCCGTCTAATAAATTACCGTTTGATAATTCATGAAGAGCGCAGTAAGGTTTCTTTTTCTGTCATGAGATATCACAAAATAGCCCAACTTGCTGCTTTGCTACCTCCGATAGGCTAGGTAATTCGTCGACTTGCATTAGAACTTCCTTAAACAGGCTCTGTCTGAGCAAAATTGTTTTCTTCCCATTTGTCCGGCGAGGCTTTCTTCGTGAAGTTTCGAAGATTTTCTGCTGGCTTTCTTCCCCGTCAGCACTTTGATGACACCCGAATCAATTTGCAAGCAGCCAACCAGTAAGTCATCACTTTATTCTTTTCCTATATAGAGGAAAGCATGGTCAAGTTTTCACCTGTGATTTATCATCCTCGCGATGCGCCACGCACCGTCCATGGGCAGCCATCGTGAGGGCGTCCTCGTTAATCATGAGCGCCATTAATTTGGCGTCAGTTTTACTCAGGCACTTGACTGATAATTCAATTAATCGCAATCGCTGCAAACACCTCTCAAGATGTACACGTTGCTTCACCTTTTTTTTTTCAACCTTAATCCCAACGCGAATTATCCTCACATCGACGTCTGATTCAAGATCGTTTCCTTAAACACAAGGTTATAATTCGCATGCTTGAGAGTCATAAAATGCCACCGTTAACGTTGCGAGGTGAAGCATAGCCTAACGACAGCGAAGCGTCTCTGCGGGAAGTAGGGAAGAAAAGCGTCTTGCTCTGTCGATGAGTGGACTCGCTGGCTTCATGGCTGCATGCAGCCTCGCTTGCTGGCCTATCCGGAACGTGTACGAAAGCTTGGTATCACGGGTGCTTTAGTAGTCCTGAACGATTGACATCATTTGCACCGAGTTACTGCGGCAAGCTTTCCTTCATTCGTACCATGTGACTTGTTCTTTAACACTGCATGCAGCATGTCGTCGATAACAACCTTACGCTAATTCCGCGAATAAGTGAAAGCCCTATGTGGAAGTTTGGCGCATAAGTTCATCTGTCGTCCAAGTATCGGGGCCGTATAGCCCCCTTGACTCCATCGCTGACAGGTTTCAAGTTTTCGGTCGTAACTAAAGAGACCAGGAACGAAAAACAGAACAAGCACTTAACGCCCTCAGTGGTTTAGCTTCTGTTCTAGTTGACTGCCTATCCGTGAGAGACACCGGGTGGCACTCTTTCTCAGTTCATCATACCTCAGGGAGCCGAAGTGCTGAACGAGGCGTGGAGCGGTATAGGTCCCTGCCGGTACCGACATACGAATCCATCACTTACGAAGCTCACAGCAGCCTTGGAATCGCTGCGTTGCCTGGGCCGCGTTCTATACTCAAAGCATCACTATAGGTCTCTATGAACGGTATTTTAAATTTTTTTCGGCTTCTCCTTATCTTCCTCAGCTTTTCCTCTCTAAATCGCAGATCCAACCAGCCAGGAAGTGTTTGCAATGTGTTTGAGCGTGTTCGCTTTAACAACGTGCCTTGCTTCCCAAATACGTTCGTCAAAAGGCGGGCCTAGCGTGTGCCGAGTTCCGCAGGGTGCCTAAATTCGCGTTAATCCGGTACTTCTCCATCGGTCGCGTACGTGACCGAAGCGGCGCTTGTCGCGAAGCAAACTGCGGTGGCTTCAGCGTCGAGGAACTCTGGCCCCCGTGTATACACACCACCCCGGTCCGCAGGGTGCACTCTTGGCTGAAGCCGCCTCCTAGCGGAGGCGATGGAGGGGTGTTTCGGCTTCCGCTCTTCGAGTGCGTGCATTTTCCCCGCGTCAGGTGCGCCTCTTGGTAGCGGTGCGTGGCTCTCGTTTCGCACGCTGATCGATGAACGGCTAGCGCAGCGCACTTCGCCAGGGAAGGAGGGGGGGGAGGGGGGGGGGGGGGGGTAGCCCGGCGGGCGCGTGAAGTCGGCGCGGCGCGCGCCGAGTGTCGATGCCTCTTGGCGTAATAAGCTCAGCCGGAGGGGTCCGCCTAATGAGGGGCCCCGGCCCCTCACGCGCGCGGCCGCCGGTAACGCCCTCTCGAGGCCAGCTAATCTGTAAGCGTCAAGCCCGACTCAATCGGATCGGCGTACGTCGGGCCCTCTCGGGGCCCCTATAGCTTCGTGGCGCGAACAACCACCCCGCCCTCGAGAACGCCTTAAGGGGTTCGCTTCATTTAAGCTGTCCCAAAGTGTGCTTGATTAGGGCGCTCCTCCGGTCTCTTTTTCTTCCTTCACGAATGTCACGACTGATCATGCTTGTTCGAGAATTACCATGTACCACTTTGCTTGCTTGTAGCAACTCTCGTGTTGAAACACTGTCTCGTAGTATAGGCGGCGATCTTATATACCCATCGCGGTGAAACCACAGCTTGATACCATGGTACAGCTAAATCGAAATAAACTGCCTTGCAGTTGAAGCTCGTGCAGTACGTTTCGTTTTTTGTAACTACACTCAGCAGGCATATGACAGCTGGTCCGCATGTCGCGCCGGCAACTTTCAGCTTTGACGATGCTTCATTGGCTTGCACGACACACACACACACACACGCACGCGCACACACACACGCACGCGCACACGCACACGCACACGCACACACGCGCACACGCACAATAATGCGTTCAACGATCCCGGTTAAAGAACATTTTGGGAAGCAAAATACAAACTATATTCGGACTTGTTTGTTTGTTTTTTAGCAAAGTGGAGCTTTGGGCTAGTTCTTGAATTTTGACAGAGAGGCGTAGTGCGAAAAAAAAAAAACGGGACGAAGGAAGGCAGAAAGACGGGACGACCGCTCCTCCTGTCCTCCTTCCTTCGTCTTGTGTTTAAGAGTTAAGCTTATCTGTCCAGAAGGTCCCGTTTCCTACAGGGAAAATAAATGTTCAGGGACGCATCTGAGTAATAAAAAAAATCTAATAGTAAAGAACGGGAAAGAACAGGATTGACGCCCTCTGTATCTCGGGCATGTCGCTTTTCTAAACGGGGGGGTATGCTCGTATACATTTTCGGAATCGATCCGAATGCAAAAATATACCCATCGGGCAACGCTTTTGACATGAAACGTTAGTACTCCGTTATTGGAGTTTGCCATGCGCTGGTGCATGGGTATAGGGCCTCTGCGAGCACGCAGCCGAAGTCCCGTAAACCAGTGCACGCCTACGCTGGTACCGCCTGCTGGAAAAGTGTACAATCCACCGCGTCATTCAGACGAACGGCGCGATCGACTGCAATCTTTTGCAACAAAGGGTACGTCGCTGCTAAAATCGTCTATCATATAGCCAGGGCTCGTACGTGCCATATGTGCAGGTTCTGCAGAGCGGCCTACTAGAAATAGTGATTTTTGATGTTGCCGACGCCATAAGGCTCTCAGACTCGAGAGTGGCGCTGATATGTGAGAGCATGCCCGCATAAAGTTGCATACCATTGCTTCCAACCACTTTTTCTTTCCTTCCTTCCTTCCTTCCTTCCTTCCTTCCTTCCTTCCTTCCTTCCTTCCTTCCTTCCTTCCTTCTTTCTTTCTTTCTTTCTCTCTTTCTTTCTTTCTTTCTTTTTTTCTTTCCTTCTTTCTTTCTCTCTTCCTTTCTTTCTTTTCTGGAAGCCAAAGCTTGCTTGCTTCTTTAGTGGAGGGATGCTTTCACTGGGTGGCCTTTAAAGCCACAAAGAAGAACTTCCATAGCACTGAGTCTACGCACGTAAACCAAGAAGCACAAACGCATCCGAAGGGATAGGCGGTGAGTTGAGGCCCTTTATTTTGAGCAGGAATCTCGTGTTCTATTACGCGGAGGTTAAGAAGAGGCGAGGGGGTTGCTTAAGGGAAACGTTTCCTTATTTGATAACCTTTCTGCATTTAATTCTTCGTTAGTTTACAGATGCTCAGGGCATTTCATTTTTGAAGTTTATATTGATGTGCTGCATTTTTTTCTGTTACTTATCAATTTGTCCCAGTAAATTCGATTTGATTGGTGTTTTTCATGATTCGTATTTATCACGAAATTCAACTTCCGTCGCTCATGCAGTTCCAGGCTGTTCAATTATTTATTAGTGCTGTTTGCTGTCTGTTGAAAAGCTGTCCTTAAATCCACCTGCGTGTTTTGCGCGCTTTCACCTTCGTATATCGCGTTTGACAGGTCTGAATAAGTGCCCTTCGAAGTACGCACGTGACAATTTGACATTGAAGTCGCCCTTGCAAGCTTCTTTTCATTAGTAGGAGCGGTATGACTGCAAGGTTGTCTCGAGTCCACGCTCAAATGCATGTGTTTGAGGGCTCGGGCTTGAATTTCGAGCGCACAGTTGTCGGAATATGCCACAGCGCTTGATTCCTGTCTTTGAGATTGTTTTTTTTTTGTGTGTGTGGAGCACGAGTTCATGGGAGCCATCAACATCATTGATGCGCAATGACTGACTGTTCAGTTATTAAGGTGTGGAAACAGCGTCTGTACTGATGATTCAAAACACATTATTTAATTTTTATGAATTACGAAACGCCATGCTTTATAAATCCCTTCATCGAATCAAAAACAAAAAGGCAGGGTGCGGGTGGAGAGCTATGTTGCACACCTTTTAAACGACCATAGCTCAAGCCATAGAGTTTCTAAATATTACCTAGAGGGAAAGCTGGCGCCACCGTCTATGCGAGTCTCTGAAAGAACCATGAAATAGCACTTCATCCACTTTGGCAATGCCGGGAAGACATCAAGGCGTACTTGGCTTGGCTCTAAAACGTGACTACGACTGCAGAAATGTAAATTTTCGAAAATTATATGTTGCAAGGAGCCGTCGTTTTGCAATCAGTATGACCTGTAATAAAATATGGCAATAAATGAGCGGACAAGCACCGAATTTGCCCATGGTGAGAGAGGGCTTTCTCTTCATGCCTCCAAACATAGCTAACCGCGGAAAATAATTTTTTGCGTTTAACAGAAACGCTTTCTAGAAAAGCAAATATTCTTGCAAAAAAATTGTTAGTTCTTAAAATACTACAATTTAGAAGTTTTTTTTCGCATTGTGTAAAATAGAAACGTTTCGTTGGTGCAGTCTGCTATTGCGGGACGCGCCCTATGTCCGTGCATAGGATATGTTCGGGCCGCGAGAAACATACCCGATCCCCCTCTTTCTATGAGAAGCTAGTTTTCGCGCACTAAGTGCCGGCTCTTGGCATGTCCTGGCGCTGCGTTTATAAATTTTGCCAAGAAAAACATGAATTAGGAAGCGCGAATCTCTCCTACCACAAGTGACAGCCATGTTCATGCTAACAAGTGCAACATGCGGGTATTTGCGTGAAATAATTCATGAAGTGGAAGTCGTTCCTGCATACAATGTACGGCCACCGCCAGTCTTCGAAATGAGCCAACCGCAATAATCGGCGAGTAGGGTTAACATAAGTAGCGTTTGTCGAAGTACTTTGCGCTTGTAAAGTGTCTCCGAGACTCCTACGAGAAATGTGCAGAGTGGTCACAGCAGTGTGACATTCCGTGTGTGCTACGAGGATCCACGTTCGACGGCGCGGCGTAGACGGAGACCCGTGACAGCGGCATCATCAATTACCCAGCCATGCTCTTTGAGTGACGACCAGAACAACCGGACCCGCCGCCGCCCCGGGGAAACAGGCTTTATCCTCCCCAATTTCCGGGCACATTCCAGGACAAGGGTGCTGTCAGCGGGCCAGAGCGCGCCGTACCACAGCCGACGCTATGCGCTACCGCGAAGACAACATTCTTTCCCCCCCCCCCCCCCCCCTTTGTCGTGGGCTATCGCCGGGAAGGCACCCACAGCTTCCCAGAAGGGCCGTGACGGACACCTGTCATGGCGGACAGGCAGTACTCGCCAAGAATGTGGAAAGACAGGCGCTAGTGAATTAGCTCCGAAGAGAGAGCCTGTGTATACTCTCACTTGAGAGAGAGAGAGTGGTGGCGTTTTTGTTGTTTATTTAGTTTGTATTGTTAACAGACTCTGGGTTCGAGGCTAAGCCCAACCCAAGGGGTGGTCCCCATCTCGCATGTTATTTTGGATTGGAGAATTGATGCTTTGGGCGGGCCACTGGAAATGACCGCCCTTAGTCCTTTGTTAATCAAGTGCTTAAAAGCGCATGTAAACGGATGCAGTCCAGTCTGAGCTGGGGCTCCATGCTTAGCATGTAATGTGATGCTACTTAGGCACTAACCTGCCCGGTCGATGAGTAAAGTAGTGCAAAGTTTGTTCTGTTGTAAAATTATGCTCTGCTGTCATCATCTACAAGCTCGCCTCCTGTTCATCTTCCAAGCCGAACGACACTAGAGGAAGGGTTTGGGAACCATCCTCGAAGAAACGGACGACTATTGAAATTCTACTGCATACACGCTCAGGACGACATCGTTAGCGAAGAGGGCCTTCAGCGCCGAAGCCCGACGGCGTGCAGCTTCTGCCAGCAACCGCTCGAGCCCAACTCCGGAGCCACTCCATCGCCCCCATGAAGTCGTCGGCACGTAAGCTCGGACGCCCCAGCCTCTGATGTATAACCTTAATCATGTGTAATTATTGAATATACCTGTTTGTTTAAACTGAGCCATACGGTGTCTCTTTGCCTCTCCGTCCCGTGTGGACCTGCGCATTATGGGGGTCATCACAGCAGCAGACTGCTGAGTTCTCAGTTCACAAAAAAAAAACTTGTTCCCTTCTTTCACATTTCAATGCACAGGTAGCACAGGTTCATGCTGAGCAAACTGAGCTTGCTGCGTAAATGGCTCCCAGTGAGGGGGCAAACGGACTTTAGGCCTATCAGGCACCAGCTCACCTTCGAGTCAAGCGCCTTCGGATCCTTCGGATCTCCAATGAACTTCTTGCGTAGCTGTATTACACAATCACAAAGCGTATAAAGCATGAACAAAACCTACAGTAATGAAAGCGAAACTTAACAACAAAAAAAAATCCAGTCCGTAGCACAATCAACAGTCACTAGATGTCAATCCGGTTTGCTGTCTTCCCAGCATGCATCTGGCGTCCACGGTAGATGAAGTGAAAAGCCGCCAGCTTTCCCTCTAGTGTACAGTAAGAAACTCTATGGCTCAAACTTTTTCTTGGTACTAGGCTTAAAGTATTCATTGATAATGCGGATTGATATATCTACCTACGTGTATCAAATGGCTGTCACGGCAGTACTCTGGAAGTCAGTGCACCTCATTGATGTGGCCAGTTTAAATACACATTATGCCACAAACTAAGTTCACGGAGCAATGGCGTAGCCAGAAATATTTTTCAGGGGTTATACGCCGCAGGTAAAAAAAAAAATAGAGAGACCCCGCGCCTGCACAATGTCTTAGTAATTTTTGTGCTTTAATAAAATCGAAGGATTATTTCTTTTGTTCACTGTAGTGTATACGCATAAATACGAGTGCACACGAGACTCCGAGGGCTTGATTGGTTAAATCCTTTTTTTTTTCTCACAACAAAACGCCCGTACGAAAATTCGCGGCTGTTTACAGACCGATATAGATCAGGGAAACATCGCTCTCGATCAAACTAGTAGGTGAGGCTGTCTTACCTGAAGGTTCCGCTTACCTTGTTGGAGACACTTGTGCCACCTCTGTTGGAGGGGTAAAGGAGGGAGTGAAAGAAGAAAGGAATGGAAGAAAGAGAGGCCGTAGTGGAGGGCTGCGGAATAATCAGTCTTTCCGAGTTTTCACTCGACTCGCGCGGCGGCTCAGTGGTTAAGGCGCTTTTCTACTGAGACGGAATACCTGGGTTCGAACCCGACCACGGCGGCTGCGTTTCAATGGAGTCGAAACTCAAAAGGCGTCCATGTGCTGTGCGATGGCAATGCACGTTAAAGAACCTCAAAAAATTATCAGCGGTTCAACTGCTGTTGAGCCTGGTTATAGAGCGAAAGCTGTGGTGTATCTGGTGTTACTGGTCCGGAGTTCCCAGCTTCGAACCCGACCGCGGCGACTGCGTTTCGATGGAGGCGAAACGCTAAGGCGCCCGTGTGCTGTACGATGTCAGTGCACGTTAAAGATTACCAGGTGGTCGAAATCATTCCGGAGCCCTCCACTACGGCATCTCTCTCTCCCTTTCTTCTTTCACTGCCTGCCCCGCCGCGGTGGCTCAGTGGTTAGGGCGCTCGACTACTGATCCGGAGTTCCCGGGTTCGAACCCGACCGCGGCGGCTGCGTTTTTATGGAGGAAAAACGCTAAGGCGCCCGTGTGCTGTGCGATGTCAGTGCACGTTAAAGATCCCCAGGTGGTCGAAATTATTCCGGAGCCCTCCACTACGGACCTATTTGCTCCTCTCTTCTTTCACTCCCTCCTTTATCCCTTCCCTTACGGCGCGGTTCAGGTGTCCAACGATATGAGACAGATACTGCGCCATTTCCTTTCCACCAAAAACCAATTATTATTATTATTATTCACTGCCTCCATTATCCCTTCCTTTACGGCGCAGTTCAGGTGTCCGCCGATATGTGAGACAGCCACTGCGCCATTTCCTTCCCCAAAAATTGGCAGTGGCTTAGCTCGGCTCTGCCAGGATATACGTAGCGAAAGCTAAGGCGTAGCATGGTTAGTCTTGGTTAATCTTGATTGCAAGTCTAGGTTAGTCTGGTTGTCTAGCTATGTTGTCGCATTAAAGACGACACAACTGTAGTTGCGGCGCACGCAAGCTCTCCTTTTCAATCCTCCTACTTGTTATCAGGCATGCGACGCGGCTGCCGAAGCGAGCGGACGCGAGCGCAACGACCAGGTACGCGGTGTGACGTCATACCAAACGGCGGCGGCGGCGAGCCGCGCGCTGTGACGTCATGCCAGATGGCACGGCGAGCGCGCAAAGCACAGTAACCGTCTCACATATCTCGGTGGACACCCGAGCCGTGCCTTAAAGGAATAAAGGAGAGAGGGACAGAAGAAAGGGAAAACTGAAAATTGAAAGTTGCATTTTGAGGAAAGGCGCAGTGTTGCGCAGCGGCGGAACACCTGTGGCTGGGTGCTACTGGTGGCGCGTGCGCAGTTGTGACTAGGGAGCGAGAGAGAGAAATGCGCCGTGTGTCGTCACTGCTCCTCGGGCATGCGCAGCATGACTCTCCAGGAATCACGCGAAACTGCTCAGCCTGCGGCCAGTAAAGCTTTCGCTTTAAAACCGATTTTCTGTCGACCTGCCTCGGTGGCCGAGTGGCTTGGGCGCTCGGCTAATGATCCGGAGTTCCCGGTTTCGAGCCTGACCTCGGCGGCCGCGTTTCGATGGAGGCGAAACTCTAAGGTGCCCATGTGCTGTGCGATGTCAGTGCACGTTAAAGATCCCCAGGTGGTCGAAATTATTCCGGAGCCCTCCACTACGGCACCTCTTTCTTCCTTTCTTCTTTCACTCCCTCCTTTATCCCTTCCCTTACGAGATGCGAGACAGATACTGCGCCATTTCCTTTCCACAAAAACCAATTTTTCGAGTGCACTAGTATACACGTGCGTCGCCTTGTCGCCTCTGTGCTGCTAGCCTATCGTTGGAACAACGCTTGTCACGCCGGCCTCTTAACGTCGAAACTAATTCGGAGGCCTTCACTACAGCACCTTTCTTCCTTTCTTATTTCACGGCCTTGAGCCAGGTGGACGCATCCACTTCCCGTATACACGTGACGCAACCAATTTCGGGAAAGCGCGACGCGCTACTGCTTGATCCTCAAAGCTGTCGAGTGCCGGTGGGCTCCTTAGGAGCCCAGACACAAGGCCCGCGACCGCCGCTGCACTATATAGTGTCGATGGACCGCCTACTTTCGGAGTAAAGTGTTATCCCAGCCTTTACTTGTCGAGTAGCTAACTCCGTTATGCTATACGTCCAACTATCAGAGCAAGATGTGGTCTCCTGCTTGCTTCACAACCTGAGAACGTGGGCTGTGCCGTAACGTAGCGTCGGAAGCTTAATAGGACACTTGGGACAGCTCCCTACGAATAGCATTCTCAGTAAAAAAAATGATAATAATAATAATTGGTTTTTGGGGAAAGGAAATGGCGCAGTATCTGTCTCATATATTTTTGGGCACCTGAACCGCGCCGTAAGGGAAGGGATAAAGGAGGGAGTGAAAGAAGAAAGGAAAAATAGGTACCGTAGTGGAGGGCTCCGGAATAATTTCGACCACCTGGGGATCTTTAACGTGCACTGACATCGCCCAGCACACGGGCGCCTTAGCGTTTTTCCTCCATAAAAACGCAGCCGCCGCGGTCGGGTTCGAACCCAGGAACTCCGGATCAGTAGTCGAGCGCCCTAACCACTGAGCCACCGCGCCTACCTTCCAGCCTGCAAAAAGTGACGAGAGGAGTGGGAAAGGCGCGAAGTCGCTGAAATTCAAATTTTAACTACAGATAACTCAGCTTCTACAAAGCGCATTTAAAAAAATTCTTGCTGGACACTATTCGTGAAGCGGCGTGCTTCAGTATCCCAAGAAGGCCGCAACTTTATTAGAGCCCCCTTCACAGCCCCTTTAAAGCTTCTAGAAGAGGCCGACCCGATTGATTCTCTTTATTTTGTCTTTGTCGTTCCCCTTTTTAATCCACAGCCCCAGCGTGGAGGCTCAAGGTGGGAACAATGTTGACAGGCTAGAACCACCCGCGATGTACACGAGTGAGAGGAAATTTCCGGTGTGCCACGACAGTGGCGGCGCGGTGGCGAAACGCGTGCTCGTACCGGAGCCCTATACACGCCTCGTAGGAAACAAGCCGACGCAGCGCACGCCAAAGGCGAACGTATATATACCCGCAGCGGCCGTGTCAAAACGTCCTCTTTCGCGGTCCTTTTCATAGCGGCGCCGCGAGATGAAGACGAACGCCCACGCTGCGCCCAGCTCCGTCAGTTTTTTTTTTTTCTAAATTTAATTTCCGTTCATCTTCATTCTTCGAAGAAAAACGCGGCGGCGAGGTTTTTCTTGAAGGGGCGTGCTCTGATGCGCGAGATGCGCCCCGTGTACGGAAGGGCCACATTTTTCACGTCCGATAGCATCTTGCAGCGCGCGCTCCCCGGTGGCTGGGTGGGAGAAACGAGATCTTACAAACTCCGCCGCCCGCGCACGGTTCGTCGACGTCAAGCGTGACGCCCCGGCTTCGCCTCGCGAAAGGCCCCTTGGCCGCCGTTGAGCGCGCGGAAAACTTGTAAATGGACCGGCGCGCCGTAACACGCCGATAAGAGGGAGCGAGCGACGACGCGGGGCCCGCGCGAGCGCGTTTAGCTTCAGCGTCTGAGCGCCAGCAGCGCTAGTGGCTGTACGCTTGCTGCAGCCGCACCAGCGCCACCTTCCCGCGTTCTCGCGCGCCAGTGGTGGCGGGAGATGCTGCGTATACGAGCCATCTGCGGAGAAGATAAAGAATCGCGCTCTAGCGCTCACGGCCCGAGTTCGCGTAGCACGGATTCACCGCACATGCAACGTGCGTTCTGTGCGGAGCGCACCGACTCGTATATACGCCGCCGAAGCGGCACAAAAGCCGACTCCTTGAGGAATATCGCGCTTTTTTTTTTTCGCTCGCTACCTTTATCTCCCCTCGCTGGACATCGCGATTCAAATGCAGGCCCTACTATTGCTGCTGCTGACTCTCGAGGCCCGTTTACGACAGCGGCCCGAGGACGGCTGCGCGCGCTCGTGAGACACTGCCGCCGCCGCCGTACAGTCGCGGTGGGCGCGAAGCGAGCGGCGTGCGCTCGCACAATAGCGCGAAAACGGCGAGCTCCCTTTTGTTGCGCGGCATCGCGGCTCCTCCTCCTCACCTGCGCATTCTCATTTCGCCGCCTGCGCCCGAGTTGCTTGGTCCAAATCGTGCGGTGGTTAGCTCGCAGGCCTGTGCGTCGGCTGCCGCGTGTGGTGTAAGCACACGCCGCGTGTCGTTGTTCATCGGGGCGAAATACCGAGGAAGATCCCGCAGCTAATGGGAGAGGTTGGGAAATGCGAAGGACGCATTACAGGCTGCTAGTTGAGCAAGTTGGATGCTTGTAACGACGTTTACGTCAGTAGTGCATGAAACACAAAGGTGAAGAAACAAGAGGTAACTGCAAGCGCTGAAAATCAGGTCCTCCTTGACGCTTGCCTCAGGTTTAGAGTAGGTCATATCGCAGAGCGCTGGCGACCGTGGACGCGATATCCTGCTTATTGGCTTTTTGGGGAAAGGAAATGCGCAGTACCTATCTCATATATCGGCGGACACCTGAACCGCACCGTAAGGGAAATAATAAAGAAGGGAGTCAAAGAAGAAAGGAAGAAAGAGGTGCCGTTGTGGAGGGCTCCGGAATAATTTCGACCACATGGGGATCTTTAACGTGCACTGACATCGCCGCTGACGAAGCAAGATATCGCACAGCCCGTGTGCTGTGCGATATCCTGCTTCGTCAGCGGCGATTCCTAAACTCGCGGACAGATTTTTGTGGCTAAGCAGTAGAAGCTACGAGGGCGAGGTGCAAGGCTTTCACAGCGCGCTCTTATTACGCTCTCACGTGGGAGCGAGATAGGCGTTTCAGTTGGCGGCGCGCGCCCGTAGCTTCGGCAGCATAGCCACAAAGAGCTGTCCGCGGTTCCTAGTACATACGCCTCCCGAGCTCGTGCAATTGCCACTGCCGTGGAAACTTCATGACGGAGCAAAGCTGAGCACGTCGGGTTGCTTACTTTACACGGGTGCGTGCTTACTGCTGCGGATACCGCTACATTTTGGTGTGTGCGCATGCAGTTACCCCGAGGTTCGTCAAGAAACCTAAATTTGGGTTAGGCAAGGGTTACTCCTAAGCGCAAGAAGACAGGGAGTTTTGCAGGGTGTCAGCAGTCCTCATGCCGCATCCATCGTTCAAAACTGCACTCACTCAAAGGGCAGTGAACATTAGAACGGTGACATATTCTCGCTCAGTGCATTAATATTCAAATTTGGTCATATTAATAGCATGGCATGATCGGATCTTAGACACTGGTAATGGAAAGCGAAAGCGAGAAAAGCAGTCGCAATTCGAAATTGCTACCAATGAGAAAATATAGACCTAGAAAATTTTTGTTGTTGTTGTTGTTGTTGTTGTTGTTGTTGTTGTTGTTGTTGTTGTTGTTGTTGTTGTTGTTGTTGTTGTTGTTGTTGTTGTTGTTGTTGTTGTTGTTGTTGTTGTTGTTGTTGTTGTTGTTGTTGTTGTTGTTGTTGTTGTTGTTGTTGTTGTTGGGAAGAAAGAAAAGCAAAGTGCATAGGCCTGCCCACTGGCTCAAGCCGAGCCACAATCGCTGCCACGTGCAGATAGTAGGAGAGTTGAAAGATGGGATAGAAAGACACGATAGTAAAGGCGCGCTAAATACAAGGCCGATCCCGGAGGCAGTGCAATACCGGGTCAACCGGTGGCGGGAGTGAAGCATCCTTCAAACTCTCCGCCACATTTCCAAAATTAAGTCCAATTGGGACCCGAATCAGATATTCTACGGGGTCTCGCTTTGAAACGTTTCCAACCAGTCCTTAGCAATGACGCACTAGGGGCGTTTCTTTCCTGCACTCTATTAATGCTGTTTTACAAGAAATATGGCTGTTATTTCAATGAAGGCTTATCCCCCGTAGGAACTTTACTAAAACTTTCGCTCTTGCTTTTCGCGTGTGCCGGTCTATTTTTGATGAAAATTCAGGGGGGCACTTTGCTGACCTAAAGTGCCGTAAGGCAAAAAGCCTTTAGCGCGGTGTTGCTACTTGTGTCGCTGATGTGTGGCGAATATGTTGATTAAAGACTACACAATTGTTCGCTTCACGACACTTTCGCTGACGTTCGTTAGCATGAGCACGCTTGGTTGCTGGAGGCACAGGAGAGCGTTTAGGCGGCATCCTTCCAGATCGGCGTTCAGAAGGCGTCTGGCAAGAATGCCTGGGGAGCGCTCCTCTCGAACGATGGTGGCGCCACTCAGTGACGTCGCACGCATGCGCAGTATAAACTCCTTAATGAGCTTTTCTAAAAAAAGCTGATCTAGGGACTTCAGCCCAGTAGGCTGCAGCGCAGGTGCATTGTCTGATGGCGCCTTGCGCATGCGTAATGCATTGTCGTATACTGAGTTCCCAGTTACGACATACTACACCAACCACTAGTATTACCAATTAACTAATTATTAATTACTAATCAATTAGCAAATAACTAATTACTATTTAACTGTGAGTACACGTGTCTGCTTACGTGAAGGAATGCGAAAGTATGTGTTTTGAGGAAAGGAAAGGTTTTTGAGGAAAGCACGCAGTAGCTCTCAGATCTCGAAATCTCGCTGGACACCTCAACCCCGTTTGATTGGCAGATATAGTGTGACGCTTTTCTGCAAACATCCCCGCTAGCGAGTCATGAGCCTACAAAAGCCTTTCGCCTTAATATACCTTCAGGTTTACACTCATTGGGATTTATTCATAGTTGCTCGTTGCAGTGCGTGTCAACATGAAGCCGTTCTTGCGCACCTAATTTGCTCAGTTTCTGGTTTTATTTGCGCTGTATCATTGCCTAACTGGTGCTTCTTACGTACCTCTGCAGGATCAAATGTTCACTAATTCCCCGTGATAAATGATTAAACTAGCAATTGTGTTAAAGCAGACAATGATGCTACTTTTAATACTTGGTCTGCATTGCCGCAAAATGTCTCAACAATTTATTATTTTAGACGCTTCGCTCATGTAACGTGGGACGTACAGTTTATTGTGCATTAAAGGGTCTATATTACAATGCGAAGTCTCTCTGCAGGCAGAGGGCAATACAAACGGCAGAGCCCTTTCGTCTAGCGACATCGAGTGCAGCGCTGACGCGCTTTAGCATGCAAGGCTGATGCTTGTGTGGCCTCCGCACGAACTTATGAAGTTTGCGGTGCTTACTCAAGCCCCACGAGAAGGCAAGCGTGGAAGGGGGCGGCAGAAAGTTAGGTGGGTGGGTGAGATTGGGAAGTTTGCGTGGATAAGCAGGACGCAGCTGACACAGGACCAGACTGACTGGAGAAGTAAATGAGATGTATCTGTCCTGCAATGGGTGTAGGCAGGCTGATAATGGTGACGACTCGAGCTCAATTAGCAAACATACTTAATGAATTATTGAACGTGGAGCTCTTCTGCAAAATGACTCCGCCGTCCTGAAAACTAGATTAAGATGAAGCTCGGACTTCCCTAAACTGAACACCTATCTTAGCCGTACAGGTTTATCAATGAGTTCATGCATGTGGTTTAGCATACGGCCACATATGCTTGTAGTTTATTTTCTGTCCTTGTCACAAGCCGCGGGGCTCAGTGGTTAGGTTGCTCGGCTACTGACCCGCAGTACCCGGGTTCGAACCCGACTGCGGCGGCCGCATTTCGATGGAGGCGAAACTCAAAGGCGCCCGTGTGCTGTGCGATGTCAGTGCATGTTAAAGATCCCCATGAGGTCGAAGTTATTCCGGAGCCCTCCACTACGGCTACTCTTCCTTCCTTTCTTCTTTCCCTCCCTCCTTTAACCCTTCCCTTAACGGCGAAGATCTCCAGGGGGTCGAAATTATTCCAGAGCCCACCACTACGGCACCTCTTTCTTCCTTTCTTCTTTCAGTCCCTCTTTTATCCCTTCCCTAACGGCGCGACCCTGGTGTACGCCGAGATGTGACAGATACTGCGCCAATTTCTTTCCCCAAAAACCAACCAATTTCTGGCCTTGTCAAATGCAGGTAGGGGGCGAAAGTTTGGTATTTGTCATTATTCCTTTGCATCAGTGCGCTGTTGTGGAGCCATCATAATATAATAACAATAATTGGCTTTTGGGGAAAGGAAATGGCGCAGTATCTGTCTCATATATCGTTGGACACCTGAACCGCGCCGTAAGGTAAGGGATAAAGGAGAGAGTGAAAGAAGAAACGAAGAGAGAGGTGTCATAGTGGAGGGCTCCGGAATAATTTCGACCACCTGGGATCTTTAACGTGCACTGACATCGCACAGCACACGGGTGCCTTAGCGTTTTGCCTCCATAAAAACGCAGTCGCCGCGGTCGGATTCGAACGCGGGAACACCGGATCAGTAGCCGAGCGCTCTAACCACTGAGCCACCACGGCGGGTAACCATCATGCCCGAATCATCATGCTCTAACCGCAGGTTTCTTTGCCGCTACGATACGTCAGTTACCGACATGTCCTTAAACCGCCTTGGCCGCACCCACCTGCTTGATAATAAAATCTGAATTGCCTTTTTGTGCTCGTGGTTGTGGTGCTGGCGATTAGGTTAAGTAAGCGGATGATGTCAGCCTTACAGTGACGATGTCGGCAATTGCTCCGCCTGTGTCGCATAATCTAAGCAGAAAAATAAAAATAAACCCCCATCACTGCCCCAGGAGGCAAGCGTCCTATACACATCCTCTGCATCACCGTCTGCCTGTAAGTACAGTTACACCTGCATCCTCCCAGTACGAGGTCTTGTGTACAGCGTGACGTTTGTTGTGCGCATCGATAGATGGCGCTGTCGTCGCCAGACTGCTTTACTAACGAAGTCTCCATTTTAACTCGACAGCGTTAAAGAGCTCGTGTCGCAGAAAAGCTGGTGTCGTCGGCGTCAGTTGTGAGCGAAAAATTCCTCCTTTTCCTCCTCCTCTAAATGTACGCCACTGCCCCAACAGATAGCGCGCGACGGCAGCGCAAGGAAAGGAAGGGACGCCTGCCACAAACTTAAGTGGACAACCCGGACCGTGCCGCAAGAGAAGGCAATAATAATAATAATAATTGGCTTTGGGGGAAAAGAAGTGGCGCAGTATCTGTCTCATATATCGTTGGACACCTTAACCGCGCCGTAAGGGAAGGGATAAAAGAGGAAGTGAAAGAAGAAAGGTGCCGTAGTGGAAGGCTCCAGAATAATTTCGACCACCTGTGGATCTTTAACGTGCACTGACATCGCACAGCACACGGGCGCCTTAGCGTTTTGCCTCCATAAAAACTCAGCCGCCGCGGTCGGGTTCGAACCCGGGAACTCCGCATCAGTAGCCGAGCGCCTAACCACTGAGCCACCGCGGCGGTATGGAAGGTAAACAAAATGAACATTGGTTTTAAGTAAAGGAAGTGTGGCCTGTCTGACATATCTCTGTGGACACCCGAACCGTGCCGTAAGGAAAGGAAAATGAAATGAAAATTGATTTTAAAGAAAGGAGGTGGCGCGTCTGACATATCTCTCGTTCGGGCGTAATGGGGCCGTGCGGGCACGCAGGAATCACGCGGTGAGCGGCGAACAACGCAGCGCACATCCAAAGCGCGTTCACCACGAAGGTTGCGGCTTGCTGCCCGTTCGTTCGGTGCGGAAGCTATGCTGGCGTTCGTGGCGTGGCATCGGTGCACGTTAAAGATCCCCAGGTGGTCGAAATTATTCCGGAGCCCTCCACTACGGCACCTCTCCTTCCTTTCTTCTTTCACTCGCTCCTTTATCCCTTCCCTTACGGCGCGGTTCAGGTGTCCAACGATATATGAGACAGATACTGCGCCATTTCCTTTCCCCCAAAACCAATTATTATTATTATTATTATTATTATTATTATTATTATTATTATTATTATTATTATTATTATTATTATTATTATTATTATTATTATTATTATTATTATTCGTGGCATCGGTTTGTCGAGAACGATGTGCCGACGAACTACGACTGAGTCCCTGCGCGTTTCAACAAGGCGCATGGCAGCGCTTCTAGTAGACGTTGTTTGACGCTCCGCGCGTCCGTACGTCACCGTACGTAGCAGAGCGATTTGTCTAACGGGCAAGGCGTCGCGCCGAACGGGCGATGGCGTTCCGTACACTCCCTGGCAGTGCTGCAACACGCTGTCGCGTTCCACTCTTAAAGGCGAAGCTTAAGCGTCCTCCATTTTTTTTCCGCCAACTGACATTTATGTGGCCTGCTCTACGATAACAAAGCCGCAGCAGCGGTTTTCAAGTGTTTCAGCAATTTAAGGCACTCTGCTATGCGCTCCAGCTGTGCAGCATGCGCGCATGGTACGCCGAGATGACGCATCTCGCTGAAGCTGGATATCCAAGGCATATTGCCGACGCACAGGGGATCATTGCTCTGCAGACTTGAGCTTCTAGGATGTGGAACATGCACGCGTTTTTTTTTCTTGCATCATCCTCACCTGCACACGTCTTTCATACACGACAGGCAAAATTAAACATATCGCCCTGTCTACCCGCAGGTCCACCCGAAGGCACAGCAGGGAAGCCGAACTCGGCTCCAAGCAATAGGGCTGCTGCACTCGGGACGGCTGGAGAGACGTTATGAGCCACCAAGAGGGGGGAAATAGGAAGGGGAGAAAAATAAAGCAGGCGTGACAGGCAAAGGAAAGGACAACGAATAAGGGTGAGCCTGAAGCGCAGGAGGTGAGGAAAAGAGATTTGGCGAGCCCACGGCAAAAGGAGGAGAACGGAGCGGCGGCAGAGATCCGGACGCAGGACACAGAAGTGCCGCGGCGGCGGGGATGCGTGCGCCGGGAGAGGAGGAGGCGTGCGCCACGCGCCGCTCCGGGCGCGCGCGCGCAGCCGGCGCAATCCTCCTCTCCTCGTTGCGCGCGGGTAGTGCGCATGCGCGACGCCGCGACGCTCCTCAATGGAAGCCGGCCTCAGAGCGCCTCGGTCCGCGCAACGCTGTGGATGTGCCCCGCGGCCGGTGCGCGTCCCCTAGCTGCCGTGACTCGATCACCGCCGTCGGTGCTGTGCGGCGCGTGATCACCACCCGGCCGCTCCCGCTCTCTCTCTCGTCGTGTGTCGCGCACGCCGCGCCGACAGACCGTGTGCTCCCGTGACCCGCTCGAACAACGGAGAAGAGGGTCCCATTCAGTGAGGAGGGGACGACGGTGTGCTTCCGTCCGGTGTCGGAATCTCGTCGCCCGTGCGTACGTTCTCACGCGTCTGCCGTCGCCTTCCTGTCGGCATCCGTTCGGCGACGGCCCCCAACATCGTACCTCGGATTATCTTCCCTGCGTTTCCGGAGGTACTACTACTACTGCTACTACACACCGGCGCTGCTGGCTTCTTCTCTTGACTTCCGCATCTTCCGGTGAGTGCCGGCTTTTCAGCTTGTCTTTCTGTCTCTCTTATTTTGAGAGGCCGCTAAACTTTTTATCGCTACGCAAGATCGGGTACTTCGAAAACAAAAGAAAGACCGTGGAGTGCCGAGCGCTTTCCTACGCAGTGTTGTAGAGTTTCACGGCCCCGTCCAGTTTAAACTGTAGATATACGGAATTAACACCAGTAAGAACGCATAGTTTAGACCTTCAAAACAGCGCGGCTAGTCAATTTATGAGCCCAGGTAGTGGTGTTGACACCATGACCCCATCCTCGCACCCGAACTTAACGAATAAATTTTACGATCACCACCATACCGATCCTTTTTTGCCTGTAGGCTACTCCGGCATTACTGTGCCTCGCAAGACAGAAAAAAGTTGCAAGCATGCATTTGGAGAGCATTTCACCTTTCTCACTAATCTGCTTTCCAGCGTTTCTGGTAAAAACGGTGTTACCATTCATGCTGCGTGGCCGGGGTATAGGAGGCAGATATTTGTAACGTCACTGGATTGATTGTTTCCAGTAATTTCTTCTGAGTATGCACTACAGAAAATCAGTTTTCAGACCTTTATTGTGGGATGTATGAAACTAGGTTTTGAGGAAGCACAACCCTTTCAAATTAGGTGCTCTAATCTTTTCAGATGTTGTATTTTTCTTGCAGAACAACTTCCTATCAGCGAATTAAATAGAGGTCTGCAACCCTTCTCTCCGATTCTTAGGGACCGGAACCATGAAAAGGCGTGTTGCCGCGTTTCAGCACAGGCAGCTTCTGAAGTTACCGATCAAATGTGCAAAATGACAGGTTGTATACTTATGCTGCTCTAATAGCAGTAGCATGCAGCCACGCGCAGTGAAAAATTAATCACCAAGGAGCACCTTAAATTTCGTATCCGAGAAAGCAAGCTCTTGAAAGAGCGTGTTCCACAAGCCGCGTGTTTCGCCTGCAGATGTGTTCAGTGCTTCTCTCAAAAGCTGAGCAGAATGCTTTCTTGCCAGTGGCAAGTTTATTTTACGCACGTGTCACGAATGCGAGCGAGTCTTAATTAAACTCGAAAGCCCGCGTCCCCCAGCCGCTTGGGGTGTTCGGTTGGGCAAACCTACTCGCAAAACGACGTCGGATTTCGCGAAGCTCTTCCCCGGAGGCGTTATGCAAGAGCGAGCTCTCTAATTGGCCAGGAGAGCGGTGCAGCTGCGACGGAGCTCCGCCGCGCTGTGCTTGGGCTTTAATCTCGTTGCTTTTGTCATGCTATGGAGCCCGCGAAGGCGGCTTGCCCTGCCACTGTGCGCAGCGCGAGAGCGTCGACCGAACACACCGGGTCCTGCCCCGTGGGACCGAGACGGTGCCTCGGTCGAACTGGACTCCGTTGGGCCATTTCTGAGCGCGCTCACTTGTCTCCTGGAAGCACCAGGCCAGCTGATACCAGGACGGCTAGCACTGCCAGGGGCGGGACTGGCTGCTGCTGTAGGGTGGGCCCTAGTTGGGAGTGCTTGTGGGCACCGGTGACATCTGTAACTGCAGCGCAGCTGGCGTCTGCTTTCACTGAAGGATAAACGATCTCTCGAGGCCCTCTTATTGGGAGATTCCTGTGTTTCTTTTAATCGCTTGTCTTTCCCCTGGTTCATTTATGTACTGATGCAGCGTCTCGGAAAATAATTCGCTGCCACCAGCCCTCTTTTTTTTTTAGAGAGTGAGAGAGAAGTGGAGATAGCGTCCGAGTGCGTGTCGTCAAGATGAAGACGAAATTAAAATTTGCAACCTATACTCCGTCTCACAAGATGTTTGCAGCACTACGAAAGGTACAGCTCTCTCGTCCAATCAGGATGGCGCGCACTACATTAGTGTGTTCCTACGCGCCTGTGGCTCGATCCACCTGATGTCCAGGTGGCTTCTTTCTACCTCTATTTATAGTAGCACTGAGCCACAGGTGTTCCACCGCGCAGCGCCGCGCCTTTCCTCAAAATCCAACTTTCAATTTTCAGTTTTCTCTCGCGTCTTTCCCTCCTTTATCTCTTCCTTTACGATGCGGTGGGGAGACACAACAGACTCGTCCGACGCCATGTTGGAAAGTGGCGACGCATCACTACCTCGCAGCAGGCCTCCGCAGAGCAGTGTCCGTACGGGCTTTGTCTGGTAATTTCACCAGTGATTGAAACACTCCCTACCATTTAAATATACCTGTCCAAATCATGTTTTAGTTGCAATGCTTATTGTTTTGATTAATAGTCATACACTCCTCAAATATTCGAGGGACTATTTTCGGCGTTTCTGCAGCCCTGATTGGACGAGAGAGCTCTACCTTCCGTAGTGCTGCAAACATCTTGTGAGACGAAGTATAGTCAAGACTCATTTTCATTAGTAGGGTGTTTAGTGAGCTCCTTACGTAAATCCAAGTCAACCGAGGTAACGTCTAGGTCCCTCTGTTTTCCCGGTGCTTTGGGTTTTCCCCGGCGCCTGCATCATCGAGCCTTAGGGAAGCGTACAGTCTTCGCCAAAAGTAACCGGGCAACGGTGGTTTCTTTCTTAGCCGCGTAGCACGTTCTGACACCTTTCGGTCTTTGGGGGTGCCGTAAAGGCTCTGTTATACGGTTTAGGAGCAAAAACCTGCTGCTCGCGGTTACTTCTGGCAAAAGGGGGTGTTCGTGTGTGTTTCGCAAACGCATCGTCTTTTTAAACATGAACAATGCTTAACTGTTTATCGCTTGGTAGTAATTAATTACGTAACGATTTTTACTACTCTCGCACGTAATTTATCTTTGCAGCGTATATGCCTCTTCCTCCCCCTTCCCCCCCCCCCCCAAAAAAAAAAAACTCGGGCCATCCTTCGCGCACTGTTGTGCGAAAATTTCGTCTAAATGCCACCAAAACCATCGCTTCGCTTCGACACGCAGCAGCCACCTTTTGTTGCATCATCAGCCTGGTCTTCTTTGCAGTAGTATTATTGTTGCTGGGGGTTTGAGTTCCGGTAGAGTGCTTGTTTACTTACAACCGCGCTACATTTACAACTATGCAGAGTTTACACATGCATCAAGCATGCATCGACATTTTGTGGCGATGATTTTGCTTCCTTCAGTAGACTCGCTCAGCCCTTGTTGGCAAGGAAAACAAGAAAGAAAGAAAACTGAGCTTCTGCGGAGCAAACTTCACCACGGATGTTGGTCTTTGCTTTTGTTCGAGCAACGGAATGTAGGAAACTCGGATCCACGGTTCCCCGTTTGCTTTTTCCTCGAGAACTGTGGAGGCAAGATCTCTACCTCGTACCTATGCCTAGAACCGACGTTCGAAATTTATGAAGGGGTTCAGAGTAGGTATGCGAGTGCATGAAGAAAACCTGAAATAAACTTTGGAGCCTTCTTAAGGTCTTTTAAATTCGAGCATCTTTCTCCCTTTTAAACTTCTTACCATGAGCTACCGTTACACTTGTGGCGCGTCATTTAATGTGTGTTTCCCCAAATGTGCTCCTCTCTGCTTTCGTCCTTGTGGCTTGCAAGAGATTTTTCAGGAATGTTCATACGAGCACGCCGATTGCACCTGTGCCTTTGAAAGGAAGTAATCTCGCATTAGCCGAGCGGTGCGTTGCGTCTCATTTGAATGTCTCGGCCCGTGTAGCCGCAGTTCCTGGTTCCCAACGATCTGCAACTAGCGTGCGGTCGCGGTACAGCGCTCACTGAATCAATGACAAACTTCGAGTGGATTTTGGTAACGTGAGCATCTATTTATTCTGTCGGCTCTAGAGCTGATGCAGTTGCAGTAAAAGGAAATATCGCACTGCGAGCATAGCAGAAAGAAAGCTGTTTGCTAAAAACGACGCCCAAACAAAAATTTATCAAAACCTTCCACGGAAAGAACTCGCGCATGGCTTGTTAACCAAAGTTTACTGTTCATGTTTTCAAAAAAGCTGGTTGTGGTTAGTGGCCGGTTAGGAGAAAAGCAAAGAAATGAAATCTGCATAAAAGCAGCTAGAGCGCCCTAACCACCGATACGACTTTGTAGCTTCATGTAAAAATTCGAAGTTTTGAAGTTCCCGGTCGGTTTAGTTCCTGGTTTAATATAAAAGAAACCATCATGCGAAGCTTATAGTATAGTATGGAAAACATTGTGGCTGTTTTATGAATTTTTTAAGATCTTTCGTCGCTGCATTTCAAAGCATAAATGCGTGTTTCAGAAAAGCCCTTGTTTAGATTATCCCTTAACACGCAAGTAGGGAATACGGTCTCATTAAACTTGCGTTGCTTTTTAATCACGAAAGCAATTCCTTCTACAAGCACACCTCCAAGTGCAAAATTACTGGTAAATTATGTTCATTACTTGGAAACGAGCTGTTCATGCTGACAGAAATGACTTTAGTGACTTTTTACCACATAGAATTGCCGCGCTAAATCACCGAATTCATTAGTCCAAAAAATTATTCACCGAAAAATCCGAAACTTGCATTCTGAAAGTAAAGGCCAATAAAGTCCGCCGAATTTTCGAAATAGACAAACCGAAAAGTCCAAGCCCTAATTGTAACGCACTGGGAAACAGTGGGGAATTTTTTTTTTCATTGAGAACTTTATTGAACCAAAAAGGTTTCGTTGTCACCGCCGTGGATGCGGTGTTGGGCGGTGGGGCCTGCAGGCGCTGTGTCTTTTGGATGATGTCTGTTAGGGTAACAACAACAACGCCGCTTTTGATGCCGAAGAACGTGGGAGCATAGTTTTCGACACGAGCCGGCTGTGCAGAAACTCACTACCAAAAAACAGAGCATTGCCGACAAGTCACTGAAGGTGTTACGTCACATCTATTGTCATCGTTTTCAGACGAGCGAAGACGTCAGGCTTTGTGCGCGTGCATGTTCAATCAGGCCGGCTTCTAGCTAAATATCTTTCCTTGCTGCTGAACAACGCAGGAAGATTGCTTCTGCCATCGTACTCTTGTCATCAAAACGTGTCTGCACTTAGCCAATCCCCTAATCCTCTTAGTCTGAGCTCGAAAAAAAAAGCTTTGATTAGTTCCAACTTTGTTTCTTGTTATTCAGTGACTCACTGCTTCTCTCATCTCGCGCACTTTAAGTGAGTTGCTTCTTTTTGTGTGTGTCCTGATGATGTGCGCGAAGTCTTATCGGATTTTTCAAGAGAAAAGATATAGCCTCCATGACTCTTACTGACAAATTAATGAAGCCTACTCACTGCCGGATTTGTTACGCATGCTAGACTGTCTTTTAAGATGACATTACTCACGCTTCACCTGTCAGAAGTTGCTCCGCTACTTTTTTTCACATAAATTTGTCTTTCATGGGACGCCATCTTTTTTTAAAGCCAAATATCTGGCTCGATGTGTTGGCAGGGCTGAGCTCGCTGTGTGAGCTCACTGCTCAATCCAATAAACTGATGATACTAATAGTTTTAATGTAAGCCAGTGATGTAAGCCCAGCATACAGAAAGAAAAAACGTTTAGTCAAAAAAAACGTAGAGATTTACTGCATAAGGAAGATCTAGTTACGCAAGAACCTGAACTGCGACCGAATCGAATGCACAGTTTTCGTACAAATGATACATCACAGCGCTGTCTTGGTTGCTCATGTACAGTAACGAAAAACAAAATATTTTTTTTTTTTTAGCTAGGCGCACACTCTTGGTTTCTGTAGTAACTGTACTGCGAGGAAACGCGCGCGCAGGTCGGGAACGGTGCTCGAATGTTGTGCCTGATTTTAAACTCGCCACGTTAAGCTCGTCGCGCTGCCGTTCATATTTCAAAGCATAATGCGCTCGAAAATGTGACCGCTGAAATGGGATTGAGCTTTCGCTTTCCTTCTTTCTTGATTGATTTCTAAGCGTGGAAGATTTTATGCGGGCTCTCACAAATACAAGCCGCTGAGAATGTTCGCCGGATTCTGAATGCTGTGCCACTGGTTCATATAATATTGAAATCTTCGCAGTGGGTATGCACGCAGTATCAGCTAGTGACAATAAGTGGCAATGAGTAAAACAAGTAAGCCTCGCCACCGCGAACAAGCGTGATAAATAAACCTTCCTATTAATTTGAATTCTCAACTACGTAAAAATTTAGTACGCCTTCATTTATGAATATCATCATTTTCCTCATAAAATTTAATACGAAAATGTGCATCGCATTCATGTTGCACATGGTGACGCATTTTGATGGATTTGAAACCGTTGGCAACGTTCGCCGGCAGGTTCTTTACAACATTAAAGTGTGTTATCAGGAAACGATGTGAGTGCACAAGAACAACTTAGCACTTGAGCCTCGTCTGGCACGTAGTGGCGCGTAATAATCGTTGGTTACGTAGAACTGTTGACGGTGCTGCTGACAAGCGCTACAACTTGTTCTCCTTGGTTGATACCGGCTGTCGTATTGCATGTGCCAGGTCATTGAACAAGTGTAGGATGGCATACCCACTCGCCTCCACAGCGCCTTCACTGTTCACCTGTGCCAGACGTACTCTCTGTCGCTGCTGCCTTCTGGTGGCGATATGGGCCGCATGACCATCACAGCTTTTCTGCAGGCCCGTACATACAAACTTTTCTTATGGTGCGCGGGAACGCAAAGTGTTTGCGCCCTTCCAAAGTTTTCATTCCGATCGCCGAATTCGAAGACAGAGCTCGTGATTGACGTTTAATATAAGAGCGCGACGCTCCGACAAGTACTGGTGACGAGGGGCTAAATAGAAAAACAAGGCGGGAAGAAGCTTTGCGGCTCTGAGAATAAGGGAAGTATTGTGCACTGTTGTCTTTGCTTACGTTATGGAGAGCGGGAGCCGAAATTTGAACACCTGCAGGCGCATTTTGTGCCAGATTCTATTTTTTAGGTTTAGATTCGTTCTATAAACGAAATGGGAACGAATCCCTTTATTTTCTCGTGAACGCCTGACACGCTGTCACTTGGTGTCCTTTTGACGCATATATAGATATAGTTTGAGACGCATGAAGAAATTTAGATACGTGATATTGCAAGTGCGCATAGATATTGTCAATTTCGATTTGAAGCCCTAAAGTGACTCACCGCTCTGACATTGTGCTATAGGCGCGATTCCTTTAGAGGTTTGTTTTGTGACGCGTCTAGGAAATGCGCACTGATTTGCTGCAGGTGCGCGAATAGAATGGGCTGTTTCTTTCTGACTTATCAGCCTAGACGAAAAGTTTGTCGTAATATGTTGTATCCGAAACCTTGTCTCCAGACTATTCTCGCGGTTTCCACTGTGCAAACTGAGGGTTTGCTCGATCACTTTTTACCCTGGCTTGAATCTCGTTTGGACACGATGATCTTAACGCGCTTGATGACCCCCCTTATAATACCCTCGCTGTGCCGATTGGATGCTGAGAAACCGCTGTTAATTGGCCGCAGATTGCTGATTCGCGGGTACGTGACCGGCGCATGAACCGCACACGCCTGGACATTCGGCTCTCCTTACTTCAGCGAACTCGAAGTGGAAGTTCAAGGAACCAACGTCCGCAGTAATGTTCCCTTAGTTCGCGCTTCAGCCGGGACGAAACCGCTCGTCCGCTAGTCATTAAGCGGAGCCAAGTCCGGCCCGGAAAACAAAGTACTCGGCGTAGCGTGCCGTCTCGTTAGCGTCAGCGAGAATCTCTTGCCAGCTGGAGCGCAGAGCCTGTCAATTAGCGCTAAGGGTCCTTCTCTCCAACTTCTGTCATTGCGCTATAGATATCGAGTCAACGCAACGGTGATGTCGGAGCGTTCCGCAGCGGCGCTTCGCGCTGCCGGAAACCTCGCGGGATTGCGTAACGCGGTGTCTCGGCGCAGCACGCACTGAAATCAACCGTTCTTATTACAAGCACATTCGGAACGAACGCAAGCTCGCCTCAGAGAGAACGATGCCCCCGCAGTTCCGAAACTTGGCAATCTTCCATCACGCGAGGAAATCGGTGTTCCGGCACTGTAAAGTGCGCCCGTTCGGATTTAAGCCTGCGGGCCATAAAGAGGCGCTTTTAGCGTGGGTCGGTCGCTGTCCGCAGGCTGTGCGGGGCGGTACTCTTTCGATCTCTTTCGCCGTCGCTCGCGCGGCTTCAGTTTTGATACAGCCGGCGTCGCTTCTACGGCATAATGCACTCCGGCTAATTGCTCGCCGCGGTATGAGCGCTTGCCGTGGTTGAGACCAAAATTTCAGCTTTTCTTTTTTTTAAGCCGCTGCTACTGTAGTGCTTTGCCGCCATACAGTGATTGATCGCGTTCGGTCGCTTCTGCGCCGGGCGCACTTCCTTTGGGGCATAACTCGGAGAGGCTGGCTGCACTCTCTTCTGAGAAGCTCGCTGTCGCCTCGGGGCGTCCTCCTTGAAAAATGGTTCCTCCGTCGTGGCTTGCGGTAGGGCACAGCAAACTCCCCCTGGCCGATTAACTCGAAAAATTAGTATTCACGTCACCCACCGACCGCGAGCCTGTCAGCCCGCGCTTCGCTGTGCAGGGGAAGCCCGAAGTTGCTCTGTATAGACGCGGCGGGGATGTTGCTGAAGTCATCATCTTAATCGCTCGAAGCATCGCCCGCGGAAGTTGCTCCGGTGCTTCGTAATTGACGCATTAATTGAAAGCTGCTCGAGAGACCTCACCGAGCTTGTAGCCTGTGTTTCTGAACTTGTATCTTCAAAGAAGATCCACGTCAGAGGAAGGGAGCGGAGGCCAAGCGATGAGGGACATTTGATACTCACCTTGCATTTTTTTAATAAAATGGCAGGGATTTTTTTTTGCGTGTTTTAACTGTAAGAAGCGTTAAGGTCATGGAAAGAAAAGGGTGGGGGGGGAGCGAGGAGATAATATTTCTCCTTTCTTAGCTTTGATATTCGTCTATGAACGTTTGCTATGCCCGCTATTTTTCTGTAGTGATTATCCCTTTTATAGTCGGAAGGTTTTGTGGCCCTAAACATATTTTTCCTGGATTTAAAACTCCCTCATTGTTATCAAATACAACCATTCGCTTTTAACGCGAAAGCGTTAGCAAACTAAACCCTTGGCAGGTGGTAGTTAAATTAATGGTTGATCGCGAGAGGTTGCTCGAGAAGGGTAACTTGGTTTGCACAAGACCGACCGACGGCATCACCTGCCATCGCAGGGCACTGGCGCTTCCCTCAACCGCTGCACCGTTGCTCGAGGAGTGGTGTGATGTCTCCCAGGGACTTATGAATGTAAAGTTGAGAGTGAGTAATTCTGCATATATGGGGATTAAACCATAGAAGCTATCGCGTTATATCGTTAAGGCGTGGCTTAAGTGTCCCCTCTAATTTTTGTTAACTTCGTTGCCACGTAGTTCCGCTGTTTTGTCTCCCCCGATTGCTTAAGCGGACATTCGCGAAATGGAAGCAAAAGGAACGCTTTGCCTTGAGACCTATACTGGATACGCAACGTCACACACACACACACACACACACACACACACACACACACACACACACACACACACACACACACACACACACACACACACACACACACACACACACACACACACACACACACACACACACACACACACACACACACACACACACACACACACACACACACACACACACACACACACACACACACACACACACACACACACACACACACACACACACACACACACACACACACACACACACACACACACACACACACACACACACACACACACACACACACACACACACACACACACACACACACACACACACACACACACACACACACACACACACACACACACACACACACACACACACACACACACACACACACACACACACACACACACACACACACACACACACACACACACACACACACACACACACACACACACACACACACACACACACACACACACACACACACACACACACACACACACACACACACACACACACACACACACACACACACACACACACACACACACACACACACACACACACACACACACACACACACACACACACACACACACACACACACACACACACACACACACACACACACACACACACACACACACACACACACACACACACACACACACACACACACACACACACACACACACACACACACACACACACACACACACACACACACACACACACACACACACACACACACACACACACACACACACACACACACACACACACACACACACACACACACACACACACACACACACACACACACACACACACACACACACACACACACACACACACACACACACACACACACACACACACACACACACACACACACACACACACACACACACACACACACACACACACATGGCGCACAGGTGGAACGGCGCAAGACAATGGGCTCAGCTCGAGCCTCTATCATGGCGCACGTATTTGAAAACAAAGCGCTGCTGATCGTTTTCCTTCTTGTTCCTGTTAAGTGCCTCGAAGCCTGTGGTCATCCCATCAAGAACAGCGCAGCTGAGGGCGTGCCTTCGCATCTCCGAGAGCTTTCCTGTTTTTTCCAGCGAATAAGCCGACGAGGTCGTGACAGCCGAGGCAGTCGGGAGCGGCACGATATCGGCGTTCTGCTTAAACAATGGAAAATACGGCCGTGCGCCACGTAACGACGAAACTAAAGGCGGAACCGGACGAGGCCGCCACCAAATGTCTTTTTCATTGCGACCGGGCCGCTCAAATGGCGTCGCGGGCAGAGATGCGGTCTCCGTGTAATGGAGCCACTCGCGTGTGTGGGCAATGGCCAAGCGGGCGGCGATGGGGCGCGCGGCACTGCACCTCTTCTCTCCAACAGGCGAGCGTCTAAAAGAGCGGCCGCGCCCACACGCGTGCCTACGCGCCCAGCCGGCCGCATCCGGATACTCGCTGTGGCTGCCGTCCCCCGCAGTGATTCGCCATCTTCGCCGGCCGGCCGGGACTGTCGAGGGTTGCTTGTGTGCCGTCGCCGCCGCCACTTCTGCGCGCGCTCTTGTGTTTCTTTTCTTCTCAGGCGAAACCGACGGGGTAGTTCGGTAAAATGCGGCATATGGCGAGGCTGACCGCCGATATGACGTGTGGTAGGGGACTCCATGCACGCAGATGTGGACTATACAAGGAGCAAACACGAGCCCTATTGGAAACTGTTTATTAGCACGACAAATTCGCCGGAATGCACCCTCCGTTGGGCATGCGTATAGGTAACAATAACAGCGGCGATTTAGGCAAAATGCTTCCATGGTCGTTCGATAGATTGTATTGGACACGAAACTTCCAGCAGTTTGGTAAAGGGAAAAGATTTGCCCTTAACAACAGGCTCGAGCGTCGATTGGAGGGCGACAAACTGCCGTTCTGCCACGATTACTCTCGCACGCGGAGAGGGATTGCTGTCCGCGGGATTTAATACAGAAATACTTCAATAAAGCTAAGCGAATGCAGAGGGATAAATACAAGTTATTCGTTCCCTTTTTAGGCCGGTGTAATTCGGCAAAAAAAAGCAGATCTGCACTCCAATTGCCCTTTGTGCGTGTTATGCAGGAAAGCAAGATATCAGGGGTATAAAATGGCATGTGTGTATTAAATAGTGTCGATATCTCTCCGACACATGATCCGATCGACAGGCGCCTCACCGCGTTCGCAGTATAGGCAGTGTACCATGTTTCCCATTGCATTACTGAGAATACTCATGAGCGGTGAACCGATAAATCACAGCAACAAGTTGTCCTTAGCATGGACAGAGCGCGCTATCTTCTCAGCAGGTTTTCTGAGCGAACGGTCGAGCGGCTTCAGTAAGCGAAGTGGGCGGGACATGTGCTCCACCGAGAGTTTTGAGCGTGTGAGTAATCTCGAGACAAACGAAGGTGCTGTATTTTGTCGGGAAAAAGAAAACACTGTTACTAAATGGGCGGATATCGAGCACATGGAACGAAGCAAGAACAGTGCGTCACTTCTGTGTATATCGACGTTGTCCTCGCTTTTCAATCTCATCTCAAATATTGTCAGCAAAGAGTGTTTCAGGGCTTAGACTGCGGGCCTTTGGTGAGATCAATGTTGATGCTCCGACGCCGCCGCTGCTTTACAGCGGTAAGTGCGGCCTTTGCGCGCCCCTTTTGGGGCTTAGCCTTCGAGAGTGTACGCGCAGCGACCTTCGCTCCTCCTACACACCGCCAACGTCCGCGCTCGGCGAGGCATTCGAAGGACGAGCGCCGCTGCACTGGGGGGGTCGGCTCACGTGCGAAGCAAAGGTAGAGCTCGATGAGATCACGAGCGGGACCGCGTGTGCAACTATAGTATAGCTATACAGGCGAATCTAGCTATAACAAAACAATGTGTAACTAAACAATGGATATAACGAAGGAATGACGATTCCCCTTGGAAGTTTGGTTCAACGCGGGCTATAATGAAGCTACGGCTATAACGAAGTAATCGCCGGGCCCCTTCAGTTTCGTTATAACGAGGTTCAACTGCACCACCAACCCGCCTGCCCCGCCGCGGTGGCTCAGTGGTTAGGGCGCTCGACTACTGATCCGGAGTTCCCGGGTTCGAACCCGACCGCGGCGGCTGCGTTTTTATGGAGGAAAAACGCTAAGGCGCCCGTGTGCTGTGCGATGTCAGTGCACGTTAAAGATCCCCAGGTGGTCGAAATTATTCCGGAGGCCTCCACTACGGACCTATTTGTTCCTCTCTTCTTTCACTCCCTCCTTTATCCCTTTCCTTACGGCGCGGTTCAGGTGTCCAACGATATATGAGGCAGATACTGCGCCATTTCCTTTCCACCAAAAACCAATTATTCTTATTCTTATTATTATTATTATTATTATTATTATTATTATTATTATTATTATTATTATTATTATTATTATTATTATTATTATTATTATAACCCGCCTTGGTGGCTCAGTGGCTAACTAGATGGGACAGTCTACTGCCTTTTAGCGACTGTACTTTCTTTGCAGTGTTGAAAGCTCTTTGCTCATATTAGCTTATTATACCCGGTTGTGGGGCTAAGAAAAAAAAGGGCAGAATTATTTAAAATGACATTTTTTTATTTGGGAATATCGCCTTCACACATACGGTAGTCGGCGTCTACAAACCCCGACTTTACTAACTCGACGAATGCCTATGACCGTTGCATTAGCTGAGACGCAAAAGTTTTATTAAAATAAGACTGCAGGTCAAGGCACTAGGCCATGGGTTTAAAGAAGTTATTAATAAATAAGAATGGTGATATCTGTCACAGATACAAACAATTGTTTTTTGCCAGTAGCACCACTGCCGATGGTATGCAGCTCTACTCTCAGCCACTACTCTAGTAGTAGTAGCCTGCGCTCCCAAACATTTTAAGAGATTGCGAAAGAAGAGGGCTAAACATAGCAAGGAATAGTGACTAGTTGCAAGAGAAAAAAAAATCAGGCGTCTAATATTAACCATTTTCAGGGATTGCGAAAGAGAAGGGCTAAACAGAGCAAGAAATAGTGACTATTTGCAAGAGAAAAAAAAATCAGGCGTCTAATATGTCAATACTTATATACTCATCACCGGCAGTAGACTATCCTTTAAAGAACTTCAGGCCGTCGAAATTATTCCCCAGCCCTCCACTACCGTAATTTCCGGTATACAGTACGCAGGATATACATGTTTAGAAGTAGAATTTTTTCGTTTCGTACTCGCAATAGGTGCCGACTATTATGTAAATTTTTTTTTAATATTGCCGAATTTGGCATGAAATTCCCAATGCTTGATTTACGTGGCTTTGCGCACTGCGTGCACATAGATTTTTATGCGCGGGTTGCACAATTCGCTTCTTCACTCTGTGTCCGGTTGCGGACAATATAGTAATTACAATTTTTTTTCCAGCTAAAATCGACCTCTGTGCACTGTACGGCGTTCCCGGTAACCTACGTGCAGCTCCGGGACGTTACTGCATGGATATGCCACGCCATACCATAGCTGCCCCAAAAAACCCCGCGGACGCTTATTTCACTTGTTTGCAAGCACCGGCATTCCCCTGTTCCTCCGCCCTTTCCTAAGGGCCGTTAATAATAATAATTGGTTTTGGGGGGGAAAGGAAATGGCGCAGTATGTGACTCATATATCGTTGGACACCTGAACCGCGCCGTAAGGGAAGGGTAAAGGAGGGAGTGAAAGAAGAAAGGATGTTCCCCCTGTGCTTTTCATGCTTTTTGCGGCGCTCTTCAGCTGTACTCCGAGACCCTCCGTTAAAAAGCCAAGCAGTCACGTGAAACGCAAAAAAGGCGCCAAGCCCAGTGTTCAGTAGCTTTGGCACTCTGAGAGAGAGAGAGAAAGAGACAAACAGAAAGGTAGGGAGGTTAACTAGGCAGCGCCTGGTATGCTACCCTACACGTGGGAACGGGAACGGAGGGAGAGATAGAAAGGGGAGAGAACACTCAGGCACTTTGAAGTAACAAAGAAGGATGCCTTGCGCTGCCTAACGGCCCCATCGGGTTAAGCAGCTCGTATTTTACCTGGATGCGCCCATTTTTGTCTCCGGCGGTTGCTACGCGAATAGCAGTGCTTTTTGACGCTCTTCCGAGAAAGCTATCGAGAAGCCCTGGTAATATAGTAACTTTACCAAGAGAAATGCGCCCTAACCAAAGCCATTAGCCGCATACCATTTCACTCGCCGATTCTTCCTGTAAACATATCTGCGCCGCCGCATTCAGTGCGTGTCGTTTAAGCCGCGCCAGCTGCCTTCCGCCACGCTTTAAATGCGTTCGCAGAAGCTCGCAGGAGTGTCAAAGAAGGACGTTGAGTACTTCGAGCATGTCTATATTGAGCGCATCCAGGAACGCGAGTGAGCTAGCGCCCCAGACCGTCGGCTCGAAATATAAGGTTGGAATCTCCCTCGCAGATAAAGGGTTTTTATGGGCGCCGTCTGCGCGGTGCAGGCCTCCATTTCTTTTCCACTTCGTTCTTTAGTGTTTACTTTTTCTCACTGCGGAAACAAGAAAAACAAGCGCCCTCTCCCTTTTCTCGTAACCAGGCGCGCGCCGCTCTGCTAGTGCCACGGCGACGCGTTCCCGTTCGCTCGCGTGCTGCGTAGGCGCGTCGGGAAAGAGGAGGCCTAATGGTCACTGGGGCGCAAAATTGGTCACGGCTCATGGTGCGTCGCGGCGTGGGTCACGGCTGCCGCCAACGGCCGGGCTGCATGCGACGTCCGTGAAAAGTGCGTATAATCTCTGCCGCCCGCCTGTGTGCGCTCGCGTGTGCGAGGAGGAGGACGTGGAGCAAGCGCAGCGTATACGAGCGCGACGCCCGCGTCGCACATCCCGGCGGCGAGGCTCAGTGACCGAATTCTACTTTTTCCTCTGGGAGTGGAGGGGGGGTTCTCGTTTTTGATTTCGTCGCCAATACCTCCCTCTCCCATTTCTCCGTTCGTTGGAAGGAGACAGTGAGGCTTATTTTGAGGAAGAGAACGAAGGTTCGTCGGAGCCTCTCTAGCGCGGTGTCTAATCTTTTCTTTTTCTGCCCGCTTTGTTTCATCGGCGCCTCGTCTTCCACAGCTGCGTGCTATGCCTGCCGCATTTCGCGATCCTCAAGTGCACTGCATGCGCTTCCTTCTGTGTATGTGTAGCGTACGATCCTGTCAGAAACACACGCCAGCCAGGCCGCACTTCATGTGAGGCTTGAGAGAGAAAGGTAACGCGTGTGTAGAGGGATGTTGGTAGATATAAAAATTAAAAAGAAAATAAACTACTTCATTTAAACACAGTGTAGTAGCCTTTAACATCCGTCAAAGCGGGCCGTGCGTCGCTACCCACTTGGTGATTTATATTTTGGACATTTATGAAAGCATTCCGCCAGTGATACTGAACGATTGAAATGACACTGAATGATGATGAACGATTTTCCTGGAAACGTCATAAAAACGGTGATTGAGCTGCAACGTGCGGGGGCTTCGAGTATTGAAAGAACAGATGTACGTGAATGCATTAGCCTGCTGTAGACGTTCAGTCTTGGTCAAAAGTCTTGAGGCCACAGCGTTCAGCGGCAGCAAAATGAATGTTCATACAATGCTCCGTGTCGCGGATCATTCGAAACACAAGTCAAGCAGGAAGCTTCTCTATCGCGAGAAGAAACATTCCGCTAGTATTTTAACGCCATTCGGTTTTGAATAGTGCCGTAATGGCTCTCTTATGGTGCTGAAGCGAAAAGCCTTTGGCCTTAAGACTTTTGACCAAGACTGTACCTGTTATAGACTCGTATGTTATATACGTGTTATATAACGTATGCTGTATACGCTAGAATGCAGAACTCTATCGATACAGACTAACTTAAACTTGTTGTCAGTGCCGTTTTAATGGGCGCCGAAATTTCATTGCACGAACTTTCGCACTTAGCCCTCAAAGTCAGAGCGAATGCTGCTTTTTTTTTCTCACGTTAACTTACTTTTACGCTCTTAAACTGCGCTCCGAAAGACGCTACAGGCCGTCGCTGTCACAGGCATGCAAATAAGCGCCGAGAACAAACGGGACGGTGCATGTACGCCTTCACCGCTGTGTGTCCAGCGCGTGCATGTTTCATGCGCTTCCGGTCGCGTGGTCAGCCGACGACAAACGACCGCCTAATGCATTCCGCCGCAGGGAGGGACAGTGGCGGCGGGCGCAACCAGTCGGTCCGGCCTTTGGTAAACAGGCGCACGCGACAATCGGATGCAGCGGGGCCCAACATTAAAAGCGCGCAAGCTCGAGGGAAGCGCGGCGCTCGAGTGCTGCAGACCGTCCTCTCCCCGCACAGCCTCGGATCGATGGCACCCATCTATTTTTCGAGTTCGACGCGTGTTCTCTATCTGGGCGCGCGTATTCCGTCCGGCGCCCACCATCGATCCCGGACGGTGCGTGCGCCAGTGTCACTTGTAGCAAACACTTAAGCGTGCGTGCGCGCGCGCGCCACTCGGGCCGTGTACAACGTCTTTGCTGTCTTGTCCCCTCGCTTCGTCGTCGCAATGTGTTGCGTGCGCGCAGTGTGTTACGAATTCACGCTGAAAGCAAATCGACGATCGTCTGCGTCTCGAGTGCGGTGCACGCTTCTTCGCAAGGCGCCGTGCGCGTGGTGAGCGAGCGTGAAGCGATGTATGGCGTCGACACAGAGCAGGGAGAATAGGTAGATTCTGGCGTTGCAGAGTTCCGCTCAGCTTGTTTGCGCAAAGAAGAAATTGAACGCTGTTAGGCCGTTAGGAGCTGACCGCAAGACTGCACTGGTGCGTGTTTAGTGAATTCAAAATGGTTTTAGAAATAACCGATACATGGACGTCATCAATGCACTGCCTGGCGCTGCCATTCAAGACGCCTCGAAGTGTCGGAAGAGGCTCAGCCCAGTGCGTTGTGTTGAAGTTGTCGGCTGGCAGCAAATACAGGATGCGACTGCAGTGGGCTCCGGAAGAAATGATGGAGGTGACAGTACGGGGCAGACTTGCGTGTCTCCTTGCGAAAAAGAGAGGGTAGGCCATAATCGGTACGGAAATATAAATCTGTAAAGGAACTGCAAATTTTGCTTTGCACACTAAACATGTGTAAAGTACTCTATCCTTCCTTTAGATACTCAAAGCGGAGTCATTTGTCACTTCATCGTGATCATCAGCCTGACTAGGCCCACTGCAAGGCAAAGGCCTTAAAACGTCACGAAAGACGTTCAAATTGCGTCAGGCACAAGATGAATTATTTGTTCTCAAAAGTTCAAGTTATTGAGTGCCACAGATTTCTTTCCACGTGTGAGAGCGCTGCAAACTCGCAATCGAATTGAAGCTGCAGGAATCAGCCACAAAAATCGAATTTCAAAGTACTTCTTCATCGGGTTCGAAAGTGGGGCAAAACATTGTTCTATGTCTGGATTAAATCCATGCTGCTCAGCTGTTCGCCACGCTGAAGCAGCCTGTCACATGATATGCGTAATAAACCACTGCTTCAGAGCAGACCCTCGATAAAGGTGAATTGGCGTTGGTATAGTAGCATACTGCTGGTTGTAAGAAAAGTGGTCCTTACGCAGCTTCTAAGTTCAAGCACATACGGCAGATGTAGTAAATAGCAGCCACACATGGAGACATTTGGCACTGGCTGTCGTGAAGTGAAAACGCTTCTCTCGCGAACAGTAAAAGAAGTAAGCAATAATTAGAAGTGTTTAAATAGACTTGTGCCTCCTGAACCTTAATTTTTTTTTTCGAGATGAATACTGCGATGACTAGTACGAGACAAGCGATAACAGTGAGATCAATCTATGCATTGGCGTTGACGAATAAAGACAGTACGTTTGTTTCATGCAGTTCGAAACAAAAAGAAAAGTAAAAAAAATGCTTGCGTTCGCTGCATAAGGCAAATAGCAAACCTGTATAACGAACGCAAGGGCTAAAAAATGTGCCCGAAAAAATTACCAGTCCGTGACTTAAATTCGGGCGCACGCGTTTATTGGTGGAACCGCTTCGTCAGTTTGTGATCCAAAGCGGAAGTGTTCCTGGAAGTCCTGAATAGCAGAAATAGCGAACAGAAACGTTAGCTGCGTCGCTGTAAGGTTAAGGTTATGGGTGCCTTGGCCAGAGAACTTATGCAAAAAGTAGCACGTCTGACAAGGCCGCACAGAAGTGGTAGAGTGTGACGCGCTAACCGCTGGATAAGATGTGGCATAAAAGCTTTCTGCTTCTTCCTCTGTCTCCTGAGAGCGCTGAGGCAGGAAAAGATAGATTAAGAGAGAAGAGATGGAGGAAATAAGGAAAGAGAATCGTGCCGCTCTTCAACAAGCTTGTGCGCTAGAGATACCTGCACAAGCCTTCTAAAGGCATGCTGACAGGTGCAAAGTACCGTTGGTCGGAAGAAGAGTGCACTGGTCGAAAGGTCGTCCAGAGAGCTCACGACGGGTGATCGCACGGGAGGGAGGGGGGTTCCCTTTGGATTATAAATTAGGCCGAACCTTATCGGAAGCTTCGACCACTGGCGATCCCGGCGACCGGACCTCCGTCTTGTAAAGAACTGGAATAAAGAAAACGCAGCAAGAGCAGGCAAAGGGGCAGCCCAAAGTTCGACCTCCCGAGCAGGTCTTCACGTGCAGCTTGTAGCGGTGCTGAGAAGACGCCCCTGCGAACAAATTGCTTCGACGTGGAAACAGCCGATATCAGTGCCGTTTCGCAAGATAAAATGTAGCGGCGATTTGGTTTTTTATATATTTATATTTAAGTGTGTGTGCCTGTATATGCTTTTCGCGCGTTGCCCCTTCGTGGTACTAAAACATCATGACGTCACCTTGGTCTCACATGCCGTCGGCAGTTGACCATAAGATAGTTATGGGTTATAATATGCAATGAGGCAAATACATCAGACGAGACAATAGTAGTTAGTGATAGCCATGGTTGTAATGATAATGATAGTGGCATTTTTGAAGTTATAAATGGCGTTACTAAATAATTATACGGGTCATTAACGAAATGGCAATGATAAAGGTTTTTAAGCTAAACGCCTTTAGGGTAAAGGCCTTCAGGTCAGTCATTTGTGATAAAGACGTTTAGGTCAAATGCTTTCAGGTCTTTAGGCTGAATGCCTTCATGGTAAAGGCCTTTAGGTCGAAGGAATTTATGGTTAAAGGCCTTTAGGTCAAAGGATGCTTTTGCATTCACAGCACGTAAAGACCTTAAGTGCCGAACGTCACTTTTTTTTTCTTGGGGGGGGGGGGGGGGAGAATGCGGGCCCAGCAACCTTTTTTAATGCGAAGATAAACGACACGTTGATGACATCGCGTGTGACTCTTAAGAATTGTTTGCTATCGAACTCTGCGGCTATTAGCATTCAAATAGCTCGTCTATTACATCATCAAGCAAATAAACATTGGGAACTGCCGAGGTACACGCGAATGACTGGAGCGCTATAACTGACTTTTAATATGATTTTTCCTAGTGCAATATGAAAGGAAACACGTTGTTTTCACCCATCCCCCTGATTTTATTTTTCCTTCTATATCGAACATAAATAAAAATAATGGGTATTATTCATCCCGAGAGAAGATGCTTAGCAAAAAGAAGATTGTGCCTTCGATCATATTAGGGGACTAATCGTTCGCTGCATACTTACAGGTTCCGCCCCGCCGCGGTGGCTCAGTGGTTAGGGCGCTCGACTACTGATCCGGAGTTCCCGGGTTCGAACCCGACCGCGGCGGCTGCGTTTTTATGGAGGAAAAACGCTAAGGCGCCCGTGTGCTGTGCGATGTCAGTGCACGTTAAAGATCCCCAGGTGGTCGAAATTATTCCGGAGCCCTTCACTACGGCACCTCTCTCTTCCTTTCTTCTTTCACTCCCTCTCTTATCCCTTCCCTAACGGCGCGGTTCAGGTGTCCAACGATATATGAGACAGATACTGCGCCATTTCCTTTCCACCAAAAACCAATTATTATTATTATTATTACAGGTTCCCTGCCGCTCCGCTTGATCCTGTAATGTCGAACCTATGCTTGCAACTGGTCAGTCTGCCTGTCAGCACTGTGTGGCCCCGTGTGTTGATGCTTGTATTGCAACGAGAGATGAGACAGCTGGTTCTCAAGAACCATATGCCACATGGCTTAAATGGGCGCCACATTCTAGCCTGTTACAAAATGTATCGCCATTCTTGGGCATCCATGCGTGTAGTCGCAGAGAGAGAGAGAGAAACTTTATTTTCCCAAGGTCGGGTCCGGCCTCCCGGGGAAAGGGGATTACCACTCCTCGCCCCACACGTCGCGGACGTACGGTGCCAGGAGTGGAAGTAGGCATGATGCGTCCCCTGAGGTGAAGCAAGCCAGCTTTCCCAGTTCTCTGGGTATGTGTGCCTTGATACGGATTTTAGGGTGTTCTGTTTGGTGGCTCGGATGTGCGGGCACTCCCAAAAGCTTTTCTTGCTGTTGAGATGTGCATCGCAATATGAGCAAGCCGACCTTTAGGTAGACCAGGTATGTAGTGTTTATAGTCTTACGTTATCAGTGTGTGTGTCTGGGCGCGACGGGCGGTGCAGCCCTCTTCACGTGTTATGTGTTTTGGTGGGCAGGGGAATGCTATTCGGCTGTGTCTTAGTTCTTTGGGTGCTTGCGTGCATTCTTTGTGAAGTTTTCTCCTACGGTGCCGTAGGTCATAGTCATAGAGAGGGAGATCCCGGATTTACATCAGCGCGGGACAGCTCATGCGCTTTTAGATTCCATCCCAGACCCTCATGATATACGCTATAGTAGCAAGCGCTTCTGGACTAACTTACCTTAATAAAGACATTAAAGAAGCCCCCCATAGACTTTGCAAACAAGGGCGTGACATGACATGAATTCTGGTTTGAAGTACACTGTTTCATGGATCTCCTGTAGCAAGAATTTTGCAAACGCGGTTTGTAGAAGCGGAATTATCTGAAATCGAAATTCACTCTTCGGATTCTTGTCACCTTTCCGTCTGACATGATTCCTAGCACGCTTAGAGTTGGGCTAGAGCCACTAGAAATTTTAAGCTAGGCGTCTCTCCTCCACCTGCACCCAATGAAACTTCATCGCTGACATAATACTGCTGTCATCCTTTTTTGTGCTTTTTTTATTTCTCTCGCGAGGCAGCTACTTCCAGTCATCGTGCACCTGACGGTCAGGGCTGCCAAGCTTCGCGGCCGCGGTTCGTCTGCTCGTTATTAGTGCAAAAGTATCAAACGTCCTATTAGCACAGAAGCCGGCGTCCGCCATCTATGGCACGAAATTCGGATGTCAGAAAGCCGATGTATACGATGTTTCAATACATGTAAGCGAACGTGTATAGTCAACATAGGTAAGCGAGCGTGTATAGAAACGTAACGTACTATGACTTATGAGTCATTCTCGTAGTCATAGTCATGACTCATTGACATTCTGCAACGTAGCGCGACTAAGCACCTTGCAAGTAACGTAATGTTAGGTGTACGGAGTTTGTACAAAGTATGCATTGTCGTGACTCATAGTCATGACTAATAACTGCTAATAATCATTCTGCAACGTAACATGACTCTGCATCTTACTGTTTTCGCATTCTCAAACGTAAGAAGTCTTAAGTGTCTCTGCCCAATTTTTTTGTATCCTGTTCTGCGTAGCGTTCATGTGACGGCTGAAGCTGTCTGAGGAACAGTCGTTTCGAAACCTATGCATATATACACACGTAGACGCGCTAAACGAAGAGGGCGCCAGTTTTGAAGCACGAAGGAAAAAGAACTTCCGAACGCAATTCTGCGTTCTCTCCTGCGTTCCCTGGTTCGAACCCGACCGCGGCGGCTGCGTTTTTATGGAGGAAAAATGCTAAGGCGCCCGTGTGCTGTGCGATGTCAGTGCGCGTTAAAGATCCCCAAGTGGTCGAAATTATTCCGGAGCCCTCCACTACGGCACCTCCTTCTTCCTTTCTCCTTTCACTCCCTCCCTTACCCCTTAATTTACGGCGCGGTTCAGGTGTCCAACGATATATGAGACAGATACTGCGCTATTTCCTTTACCCAAAAAACAATTATTATTATTACATTTCTCTTCTGTGTTTAGCCTATACGTTCATCTCAACACTATCTAATGAGTGGGAGAGTTTTGTTTAATGCGCTCGAAAAGCGTTGCGGAGCCCCTTTAATATTTACATATCCTGTATTTGTACATAGTGTATGTTGCCGCCCTACCCTAACCTTTCTTACTATCGCTCCCCCTCCCTTTACCTGTCCCTCTCCTCTCCCTGTCCCTTTTTTTTTTCGTTAGCCGCAGCTCGGGTGCTTCAGGTTTCGGTGGCAGATGCCGCGGCTAGAAGCATCTTTTCCTGCAATTGTTATTTTTATTAACGAATAGCCACAGACAACAACAACAACCCCTTTAATGCGAGACAAGAACGTAACGTCTTGCCGGAGTGGAAGAGCACTGTCGATTTACCTTTTTTCCTTTCAAGTGAATCGCGGAACAGCTTCGGACCACGTCTGTGTGTTTGTCCCACCGCAGACGCCGTTGTCCGCTCCCGCACGCTGCCATATAAAACAGAGGGCCACTCATCACCGCAGTGGGCCGAAGAAGCCGATCGGACGGCGGGGAGGACAAGAGCTCTGGTGAGGATGAAGAGGGGGAGGAGGAGGGGACCCTTAAATGCAGTGCGTGCGGCTGCGTCCCGGAAGGGTGGACGTACAGCGACTAGGCGTGGCTGTGATGGAGAGGCGCCCCCTCTATTGATGATGGCGGCGGCCTGCCACGTCAGGATCCTCCCTTGCGGCAGCCGACAAACGCGTCCCTCGCCTGAAACGCCTACGACATTACTCGTCGCCGGCAGCGCCAAATATTGAGCCCCGCCTCGCACCCCGTTCCTGCGCCGATAGTCTGGCGCCCCGCTTTCTTGGGCTGCTTCCGTTGGGCCTCGAGATGTACATACGTCCTCCATATCTGCAAAGCCACTTTTGTAGATGAAAACTGGCGATGCAAGGAGGGCTCATGGCGAATACGATGCAGTTGTCTCTCGATCCAACGACGAGAAGACAGGCTATACCGAAAGTCTCGTGCGCTTGCGCTCTGCTTTTGTCTTCTTGGTTCGAACTTGGGTGTTTTCCGCATTGGCCTTGGGCTTCCTCCCTGCTGCTTCTCTCTCGGGGTGAAAAACAAACAAAAAAAAAACCCTTTTCGCTGCGAAAATTAGATACATCAACAGACAAATCCATCCGAGCAGGTTGTATCGGATGCACCACGGTCGCCTCACCGTTACAGCGCAAAATTGCTGCGATGCCCCGCGCAGTTGTTTGGTGAGCAACTAAACAAACCAAACACGCTGCGGTGAACAAGGTCCTGTCCCTCCAGGTTTCAGGGTCCCCCCTTCCTCAAACGGATTCACGGCTCGTTTGTTTGCGGCCCTCCTTCTCTGCGACCTTCCATTCCGAATGTTTGCTTTCCGGCCGTAGACGTCTGTTCCTTCCAAACGTTCCTGCCCTAACGCGTCTCCCCTTCTTCTCTGAGTAGTTCTAACGACCCTGCGTTGTACGGCATCCAGCTTCCTTCGATGGGCTATGGTTTGTCTTAAAAAAAAAAGGGGGGGGGGGGGGAATGGCGGAGGAGCGGAAGGAAGACGCGCGGCACACCGGCTCCTGCGAAGAACGCCGAACAAGGCCCGGCGCGCGCTGCGTGCGTGGTCCCGGGAGGCCCGGCGCAGCGTCCAGCGTTGGCTCCGCTAATGAGCCTCTAACGAGCGCCTGTCTCCAGACTGTGCCGCGCGGCCGCCGCCGCTGCTGCTGTAGTGTCCGCTCCATTTGTGTCCCGTTCTCTTTTGCCGGCATATCGCTCCATCTTTTTCCGGACGACCGTGCCTCGGCTCCCGTGGTCGCTTTGCCCCGGCGCGTGCGTTCTTGTGTAGAGGGAAGAAAAAAAGAAGGGAGAATGTTGAGAGGCTCGGAGACAAAGGACTGCAACCCGCTAAGCGGCATGTTCGTGCCTTGTAGGAAAGATTATTTGACCTTTCCTCGACTTGCAGAGTGCGCGATCCACCTGCTGCAGCTCGCCTGAAAGCGCGCGCCAAACGACCTTTCGACGCAGGGTGCCAGGTGATTTGTGGGAGTCGGATGGGGCATTAGGCTCGAGAAAATTTGCAGTGGAGCCGGTTGGCGCTGCTCATTGTGCGGATTATAAACGATGATGTACATGTAGATCTCGAACTTGTATTGGATCGCCTACTGGTATACCAGCTGTCTGGTGCTGGCAGAAGGTTGACCACAATTTGAAATCCGTACCTTCCCACGGGTTCGCAGCAATATAGAAATTCTGCTGTTCGACTTCCATTGTTGTTCGACCATCCGTATTCGTTCGCTGATGAACGAATCGTTGAATCGCGCTCTGGTTGCCGCGGTGTTGCGACGGACGCCCGCGCTCCACCACAGAAGAAGCTTGTTTCTAGCATGCGAAGCATGGAGCCTGTCGACCTTACAGAGTATAGGCATCGAACCCTGTTTTGCACAGGACACGCGGCTGCTAAAGCCTGCGCCAGAACCCGGGAGAAGACGTCTGGCGAAGATTGCGACGAGTGGTGGCTATATGGTAGGTGTCAACTTCAAGTGCAGGAGTGGCAAGGAATGTGCAAGCAAGGGGGAGAAAGTCTCAAGCTTTGTAGCGCTTTATGAACCGATCTCCTTACCACTCCGCGCCAGGCCCTCCTCAACGACCAAAGAGGACACACAACCACAGACGGCACACCCTGAACTGCATCCTGTCCTCGGCCGACAAACCAGATGGCTTCGCTTTGCATTATCTTCTTCATCTACACTCTAAACACTAATACGCCTATTTGGGATTAAAAAGGGAGTAAGTTTTCCTCCAGGGCACTCCCTTTTATAGAAGGAAGAGCGCTAGAGGACAGCTTCATTCCTTTTTACTCCCCTGTATTTAGAGTATATACTCTTAGCACAGGAAAGGGCTTGTAGGCGTGAATAGTACTTGACGACTATAGCATTAGAAAACAGCAACATTGCTGAATAGTTACGTACCTATCAGATTGCTACGCGAAGAATGACAGACCTTGAAAGCACCAATAGAAATCGACGTCACTTGCCTTCCAATACAAATGTTCCCGCTGCCTGCAGCTTCAAAAAACAGTTGTCTGGCAATGGACGTTGCCGCGGAGTACAGACCTTGACGTCATGCACATGTCATTCATCGAGAGTGACTTGAAAAAGCTAGTGAGCAAAACGCTGGCCATTTATTTATTTTTTTTTGCAAGAAAAGGGACAGCATATGTTCTGCATAACTGTGAAATGGAAGAGCGTACGACGTCTAGCAAGAACGTCTCTTGAGAGCTTTCCGCAGTTGTGTCAAAAGAGAGCGGACGCTCACTTTCTTTCCCCCTCCCCTTCCCGTCCAGAAGCACCGAACAACAGCCACCTCCCCACCCCATCACCAATCACCCATCACCTCCCTCCAGAAGTGCTATGGAGGAAGGAAAATTTATCCTTCCTCCATGAGGAGTGCACACCACCGCCCGCCTTCACCCTCGAGAACGATTCTGTCGCTTGTGCGATGCCTCGGCTTGGAAGAAAGCATTCATTACAGCAGAACGATCAAAAAAATCATCGAGGGTGAATCCCAGTGCCACCGCAGCTTTTCTCGCATCAGGTTTCATGGTGGTCCAGCCAGTTTTGTTCATTTTGCTATGCAACTCACTTCAGTGATGCTACTCTTTCTCTTCAAGGCTGAAATAATCATTCGCTGACTCACTAACTTGCACGAACGCGTGTCGGGTGACGAACAAAGAAGTGCAAGGGGGTGAGGATGGCAAAGTGACCCGTGCGCTAGTCACCCTGGTACAAACAAACGTCTTCAGGTGATCGCAAGCGCTTCGATTCTCCGGAGCCTCTTCCGTGTTGATCTTGCTGGTCGCAAGTTTGGCGCTGCAGCATGTCCGCTCTGCACTCGGTCGCGGGGCACGGCCGCTGCGTTCGCGCTGTGGCCGAAAGGCCGGTGGGCGGCTGCCGCTCGAGAGGCCCCGGCGTGGCGGGCGGCGGCGGTGCCGTACGGCCCGGCTCCGCGGCCGCCTCTGCTGATGGGGTTGCCCCGCAGGGTCACGGACGTCGTCGGAGAACCAGTTTTTGGGAGCGGTCCGCAGCCGCGCGAGCGATGGACTGGCCGAGCGGCGTATTATGCCGGTGTGCGCCGCTCTTCACCCTGCACTCGGCCCTGCTCCGCATCGTTAGAACCATGCATCGGTGGGGGAGCTGCACCCTGCCTCACAGCGTTCGGGTACCGCACTGAAAACCATAAAGCGAGAAAGCGAATCAGCAGCCGGACTATCAAAAACATATGGCATGCAAGAGCGGATTAAAATTATGGTTTAGGTTAGTTGGTTCATGCTCTTATATGTTGAGGGAAGACGAGTGATGTTTATTGCTTTGTTTTTCAAGTGGCTTCGCTGACTGGCACAGTGGCATGTGCTTGACACGTATGATGTTGGCTTCAAATGTTTCTTTCTCATGACTTGTTTATACTAACTCTCCGTGTTCTGTTTCTGCTCTGGGGGATAGCTTGGGTTGTTAGTAGTGTGCCCTTCATTCGTTCTAACTTTTCAAACTGGATATAAGAACGTAAGAGCGCGTCGGGAGTGGTTCGCGCCCGTGTCTTCCCGAATCACGTGGGCCCAGCGTGCAACAGCCAAGACGCCAGCCAATCACTATAGGCCCTTTCAACCCTCGCTCAGCTTTCAGAGTTTCACTCTCGATGTGATGACGTTAGCTGCGATTAGACAGAGCGAGTGGATCGCTTCCGCTATATTAACGAAACAAATCTCGTGACATAGGGCGTCATGATCACTCGGCGCCCATGCGATAGCCAGTCGTTCACTTGCTTCAAGACATCGGCAGGTACCGAACAGTTCTAAGTAGAATGCTTTGTGAATTCGCCCTCTGCTTCATGGCAGCAGCTATCGGCAACTCCCGCGGCGTTGCACGCTATTCTTGGGACAGCGCAGAACCTGGTGTGTACACCCACGTACAAGCATACCGGTGCCCCTCCCCTCTCCGAACAACGGGAGAGACGGCGCAGCCAGCACAAAGGCGAGGCTCTCTTTCTGCGGCGCGCCTCGGCCGTGCAAAGAGCGGCGCGGCGGGCGTGCATCCGTTGCTAGGATTCCCGCTGGTTTTGGAATTCCGTGAGAACGACGCGTGCTCGCTGTCTACCCCTGGTCGTGCTTGTGCGTGCTTGTGCGTGCACATGCAGCCGCATCCGGAGCGCGCGAGACTGCGTGCCACGTTCGTTGCTCGACGGCGGCGGCGTCCGCCAACCCGCGCGCGTAATTAAGCGATGGTTATTCTTGGAGTGGAATTCCCGCGCGAGATTTCGGCGTGGCTGCAGAGGAGAGGCGTCGGGTTCACCGAGTGCGCGGGCGTCGCTAGAAGCGGCCTTGCTCGCAGAGGCGCGCCATGCAAACGCAAACACGTGCATAGAGGATGCGGTAAAAACAAGCCGAGGTCGGAGGAAGCGCGACGAGACTCGAGCACTGTGTAGCGACGAAGCAGTGGGCGCGCGGTCACGGCGAGCTCCTGGCCTAAATAGAGCGGTGCAATGAATGCGAGCTGTTTTATTGCACTTAGCTGCAGGAAACTGCAGGCGTAACGGAGAGGTGGGGATGACGAGGTAGCAACGGAGTACTGCAACTATAATGAACACTCCATGCACCTCTCTGGCTAATTTTCATGTGGACTGCAAAATATGTGTTAAGAAAACAGGGTCCGTCCACACCTCGGCGTGAAGCTCTTTTTGGAAGGACACTAAGGAGAGCTGCACCCGATTAACGTTCTCAGTAAAAATTGATTGTCTGGCGTTTACGGGGCATGTTGACGTTAGTCGGGCAACAAAAGACGCATTCATGGCAGGAAAAATTTAATTTAAAAATTGAGAGGTGATTACGACAGTCGGTAATGCGAAATCTGAGCGCAGCTCTTCACACGCCACCTTCCACCGCTGGCAGGTGGCACGTTACGCTGCTAGCCACTCTCCAGGATATCCGTTCACCTTCCGGTTGTCCATTCCTCCGCTCTCGCTGTGGCAGGTGGCGCTTCGCTCTGCTACTACCTGCCACTGTTGTGAGGTGGTGAGGTAAGCCGACGGCGACGACCACAACGCGACATCCGCGAGCGTGTTCCTAAGAGCTGCGCACAAAAAGTTGTTGTGCAACTCGATTCAAACATGTGATGACTACATCGAAACGGACTGGTTGCCGACGTGTTGAAGTGAATGGTGGCGTCGCTTAGCCTCCGGGATTCACACAAAAAAATATTCTGTGTCGACGCACTTAGTTTAGTTCCAAAATCGACCGGTGAGGGCGACACCTGTAGTATTTCGTTTTGTGGTCAGTCTTTGGTAGCGCATAAAAGCTGCGTTCTCGGTGAGATGGGGCTTTTTTTATTGTTATACAACGTGGTACCCTCTCGGTCGAGGCCAACTCCAATGCGTCCTCACTGTACATTTCAGGAAACTGTTGAAACGAGCACACCAGATATGCTTCATCGCTTCGGCGTCTAGCTCATTTCTAGGGTGGCTAAGCAATGACCGCATCGCACTCGTGCCAAAGGTGAAAAATGTGCCTGTGAAAGGCAGCCACGCTCAACCTTCACTGCGACGCCGGCTGGCAGAAGCTTTGCTGTCTCCAGTACCACCAGGTGCTGTCACATGCAGCCGTCAGTCAGGCAGCAGTACTAGAGAAAGCTACAATTTTTCTGCTTGATTCGTAGCTGCAGCATCCACTACCTCGTTGAATTAACTGTGCTATCACCTTGACCGTGACTTGAGCTTCGTGCATTGCGCTCGTGCCCGCAAGTGACGGGGCGCGTACTAGCATTGGAACGATCCGCCGAAGTGTTTCAAGCGTCGAGTAGAGCGATCCTCACCGTGACACTTAATCGAAAGAAAGCAGGCAACAGGAGAGGGTGAGGGCCACTCAGTGGTGGCGGCAACGTTGCCCCATCCGCGTGCACTCGACCCACGAACCCTCAGCACCGAGTGAGGGGGGAAGGGGGGGGGGGGGGGGGGCGTAGCATCGACCGGCCTTCGAAAGCAACGACGGCTGGCAGCGCGAGAAAAGGAATCGCGCTCGTTGCCCGCAAGCTGCATCGGCATCGACGAGTCATCGATTACGGAGCGTTCGTTAGCGGTGGCGGCGCCCGACGTCATTTCTGCAACCGCCTGCGTGCGCTACGCGAGAAGACGCGTCAGACGCACGCGATCGGTCGTCGCCCCCCTCCATTTGCGCTTCTTCAGCTCGTGCAGCGCATCGCCTCAGACGCCCGTGCCCGCTGTTAATCGCCTCTGACGGGAGGACCTCTTCATTTGTCACCTTCCCCTGAACTAATGCGGAAGCGCGTGCGTTATATTAAACTTCCGCCCGCCCAGCTGCTGCGGGCTATCCACCCCCCTCCCTCCTCCTCGATGTAGTAAGCTGAGAATGCAATATTTTTGGTTTGGCATAATGGAAGAACACTGGGCGCAGTCAAGAGACTGAAGAGAAAAAAACAGACAAACGTACACGTGGTGCAGACATTAAGTGGTTTTGTTATTGAAGGCGCAAGCACGCACACTCCGGACAGAAAGGAGTAAAAAAGGTGTAAGCTGTCTTCTAGCGCAGTCCTTTTTATAAAGTGGAGTGCGTAAGAGGACGGCTTACTCTCTTTTCACTCCCCTATAGGCGTATTCGTGTTTAGAGTGCACGCACACGTGGGACCGCATATATACAGGGAGTTTAACCTAATACTTTATGCAATTTTTACAAACAGGATTTTTGAGTTCGAAGAGTGCACGCTTTCTTCAGCATAGAAATGTCAGGGGGAGTTGTGCCTCAGAATAAAGCTAGTATTGGTTAACTACGAGGCCAGTTATCTAATAACAGATAACTTTTCAAGTACAGTTACATAGGCACCTCATTTATTGATAGGTTTGTAGCCCACCGAAAGTAATATCAGTATCAGGTTTAGGATTTTTTTATCCAGAGCGCTATTCTTGTCGCTACTGTAGCGCAAAGAATGCCGGGGCTGCACTGGAGCGCAACCGATATCACGATGCTGTACAGAGCGCTGGTGACGATAGCCACACTTGCCAGCGCGCCTTACACCGAGGCAGGCCTGTCACGTGCTCACTGCCCGCTCGCAGCGAAACGGGCACGTGGCACACGAATAAGTTGGATAGACTGGCAACTTACGTTAATCATGCCGGCCGCGGTGACTCAGTGGTTGGGGCGCTCGGCTACTTGTCCGGAGTTCCCGGGTTCTAACCCGACCGCGGCAGCTGCGTTTTTATGGAGGAAAAACGCTAAGGCGCCCGTGTGCTGTGCGATGTCAGTGCACGTTAAAGATCCCCAGGTGGTCGAAATTATTTCCGGAGCCCTCCACTATGGCACCTCTTTCTTCCTTTCTTCTTCCGCTCCCTCGTTTATCCCTTCCCTTAGGGCGCGGTTCAGGTGTCCAACGATATATGAGACAGATACTGCGCCATTTCCTTTCCCCAAAAAACCAATTATTATTATTATTACGTTAATCACACTCTGTGAACTGTATGACACTTTTCTTGTGCGTTTTCAGAAATCAGCTGAATGGCCCCACCACATTATGGTCAGTTGAAGAAGTAAAGATTACGCGCTCGAAAATAACTTCTCATTAACTTTCTTAAACTTTGTGCTTATGTATTTTTATTAACACGCTTTATGAAGGCCAGACGTGCAGTATGCGCTGCGCGGTCAACAGGCGTGATACCTTATAATGGGGGTTGCATCAATACTGTCCCACTTAAAACCTACAGCTTGTACAAGCAACATTTAAAGCATTATTTAGTTTTCTCGGTTTATGTACGCGGAAGCGAAATCACTGTCACCTTTTATATTTCGCCCAGGCTGACGATTCCGAGTCTATGTATGCGTTCCACTGAAGTACAAGTTGCCAAGGCCGTAAAGCAGCAACAAAAACAAAAAAAAAACAAAGAACAGAAGCTTTACTGCCTTCAGTAACTTCGATCGGAGAAAGAAAGCCAACGAAGCGTGAAGCTTGCAAACGCCGTAAATCTTGTTCACATCGGCACGAGTTTTGGAGCGGTGCCGACACGCATACAAAATTGTGGTCGCTGATTCTGAAGACTTCGCTGCTTTCACGACGTGCCTGCGAAGCACGCTCCAAGCACTTTGAATTCGGGACGAGGCTGGCAGAGGAGATTCGCCGCGCTGAGTTGAATTCCATATTTGTGACGGAGATTTTAACTCGTTTGTTCCTTCTGACTCACCGAAATTCCTTTCGTCCTACTTCAAAGTCGAATACGCTTTATTCACGATGAAGAAGGTGTCATATCTGAGGTGAAAATTGTCGGAATTGGCTGATTACTTATCTTTATTCCAATATTTGTTGTTATTTTTACACGCACTCGAACGCACGAACGCACTCGCGCACACACATATTCGTACACACTCACGCGCAGTTTGCGCTGAGGTGATCAATAACTCGACTATCACAAGATTTATAGAGAGCGCAAATCTCAAGCCGTACAAGTTTCAAATAGCAAAAAATACGCACTATAGCTGCGCGGGTGTTGTCACGTGTCCTTATGCCCATTCCTTTCGCGCCATTTTTAGTAACGTGACCTTATACCCGATTTCCCGCTAACTACCTTCATCAAGAGGGGGGGGGGGCAGTCAATGACATCATTGGGATTTAATGTTGGCAATTTGGTCGCACTCATGCTTGACTAACGATGTCAGAAGAGCCACAGGCATCGCAGTATATATATAAAAAATAGAACGACACTCGTAAGTTGCACGCCTGCGCCCTCGAAGTCGTATAGCACTCATGGAGTTCCGTATAGTGCTGCGGTGCACCGGTGATCTCTGCACCTGATTAGACTTGAATGCGCTCCCGCTTTCTATATACACTCGCTTCGCATTCGGTTCCGGTGCTTCCCCATAAGGCGTTTCCTGTAGAGAATCCCGTGCGTTGTCCCTATGGTTATCTCGGCTTATCTGCCCTCGAATCGGTGAGACCAGCGGCGCCACACCCGAGCGGACGGCTGTGTTTTAATTCCACAGTGTCCGTAGTACTACACGCGAAGGTTGCCGGGAAACAGCAGCCGGCACTTTCCACGGGGCCCCGCTGAAAGCTATCGATCTCGTGGACAGATACAGGAAGCTCCACATCTGTCTGGGATCGATAGGCTGGGCCCGAGCGAGCAGCGGCGGCGCAGTGTCAATAACGGCGGAAGCCTCGTTCCGTGGACCCCAATAAGGAACAAGGCGCGAGGAAGACGCGCACCGCCGGTGAACACCGGGTGCTGCAAGGCTGCGCTCGCAACTGGCTTGCGCCCCGGAGGAGCGGTGGCTGCTGGGGCGATTTCCTACTGCTATACTGCCGAGTTGCTCTGTTGCGCTGTAATAAAGGAGTAATTACTCTTTATCGCTTAACCAAGCGCAGCCGTACGCCTACAGAGGAAAGCTACATATATACAGCTTTCACAGAGGTTCGTAGTTGAAAAACAGTTCCCCCTAGTCTGCGACCACCATCTATCTCGTTTAGTCACTTTACCAGCTAAGGTAACTAGCACGGCTGCAAAACGGTAAGGCGGGACCCAAGTGATTAAAAAGCTGAAGGGGGAATGGTGTTAGTCGAATGTAGCTAGGAGAATCTTCCTATGTGGCCTAGATTTGAAACAAGGGAGTAATTACTGAGTAATACCCACTCCATGCTAATGAGTAATTAGTAATTATTGGGAATATACTAACGAGTAATTATTCCTTTATTTCACATGCACTCCACCTTGGGGATTCCTCTAATTACATTGGTCGGTTGCGCTATGTTCCGGGCTTCCTGAGCAAAAACCAAAATACTTATATGTGTGTCGAATCTTCATATAAGTCCTTTCAAGCCTCCAGTCTGAGTAAAATTTAAAAAAGCAGTCAGAGCGTAGGCATCCGTCGCGCAGAACTGCATTACGCACACGATAGCTTACTAGAGGCCTGTCATATTTTACGTCGCGCTCTAAACTTGCTGCTTTCAGCGCATTCGCTGTTCGTGCAGCACTTCGGGAGCAAGCCCGCGGCCACTTGCTGAAGCAATGTGTGCGCGGCCGCAGCCCAAATCCAGCGGGACGGCCGCGAGCCAACCGAGAACATGAGCACGCTACGTCCACGCGTGAAGTTAGCGGCACTCGTAGCCCTCACGCAGTTTGGGACAGTCTGCCTCTCACCCCTCTCTCTTTCCTTCCCTCTTTCCACTCTGCCTCATGTAACGAAACATCTCCTTCGGCAGTACTGTGCAGAACTCCACTCGCGCCACTTCGTGAACACATGCGCGAGCATCTCCTTTTTGTTTCCCCTCGAGTATGAGCATCAGCGAATGCACAAAAGACGGCGCTGAGGGAGAGGGAGAGGTAGAAGGGGGCGTCATACCTGACCGGCCGCGTGCGATGCCTCCGCAGGCGGGCGCCGGCCGAGTGGCCACTTGGGCGTCCTATTTTGGGGCCACCGCCCTTGCGCCGCGCGTCCTTTTGTACGCCTCCACTTTCGGGGGCCCCCGCTTTGGGTCCCATGGGCAAAACCTCGAGCGCGCCAACGACAGCGGCCAGGGCCATCACATACATGCCCGCTTTCACACACACCCCCGGTGCACGCGCGACCCTAGCGCTCTGCCACGCTTTGTATCAGCAGAACAGTGCAGCGATGGGGAAGCTGGCGCCGGCGCAGGGCTGATCAGACTCGGAGTACCCATAGTTGCTGAAACTCAAAAACCTGCAGCGATTACGGCGCCTGCGTTGGCGCTGTTGGATGGTAAAAGCCCTCGAGTCCGGAAAGCCTCGTGAATTCGGGCCGTGATTGGCTGGAGCGGGCTGTAAGTTCTGGTACGGCACTGCACGGTTCCAGCGGGACTGCGTACAACGCGTAGCGTTGGCTGCTCTCCTGCGCGTTGGCGGGTGCGGCCCGAAGCAGAGCGTACTGGCGAGGGACAACAGAACTCAGGCTGCCTTCGGAGGCCTTTCGCAACTCGTGGGCGACGTCGCCCCGGGCGAGCATGTTTTGTCACGCACGACCCTGCTCTACCCGTTTCCTTGTTTCACGAGTGCCGTGTACGCTGTCCACAAAGTGTATAACACAGCGAAAGAACAATATGTGCAGAGCCGTCCGCGAGCTGGTTATGCGGGTATATAAACCATTAGTGCTAGTGGAACTGGTCTCTTTAACCTTTGTTGTCCTCACTGCCGGACGTATATCCCCCGGACATACCACGATTACAGACTCTACACTTAGCGGTCACGTCAGGAGCGCGAAGGTCGGCGAAGAAATACAGATGGCACTGGCAATTATACAAACTGCCTTCAGGGGTGGCTGTCTAATAAGCATGTGGTTTTATATGCACAGTAACGAAGCAAAGTTATGGAAAGAAGGAAAAGCAGAAAACTTGAGCAGATTTCTTGGTGCTCCGGATTTTTGACCATTTTCGTGATGACACGTGCGTCCGAGTTATTTTGCTTGCCGCTGTCATGCCTCAGCGCAGTCAGTTTGCAACGGCTAAAAAAAAACAAAACACTTTTTGCATCTTTTAAGCGTTTCCATGACACACTTTACACCTCTAAGTGTGGTTGTTGAGGTCATTTACGATGTCACAAAGTGTATTGAAGCGTGTCTACGCCATACAACTGCCCTGTAACTAACCGCGTAAGCTCAATCTAACCAAGGCAATGCGTTTTCCTGCACTGCATATTTTCGTAAAAGTGTGCATTGCAGCAAATAAAGAGTGTAACAGCACTGGGTTGACTGTCGGAGTACCCACTGCAAGGACCCCACGCGCGGTTGAGGAGAGCGTATGTAATAGCAGGAGTTAGCCAATGTCTGGGCTAACTGGCTGACGCTGGCGGCCTCACAGCTCAGTTGACTGCGCGTTTCTCTTGGAGTTCAACTCCAAATCCAAGGCCAGCGGTTCGCTTCCGGCAGTGACGAGATAGGCAACGTTTCTTAGTCGGTAGTCGGTGGTGCACCGTGTTAAAACGAGACTGAAATATCTGGGGCATGGCTGCGGGATTTGGAGCTAGGACCGGAGAATTTGTGCTGATTTTCTAACTCCTCGAAAGCTTAACTAAAACCCAGTTGGAATTGTCTAGAAGCGCACTGTTGACAAGCAGTGCCCGCCAGCCACCTCGCTATTACGGGCGTTCGATTGACCGGACGGTGATCGCACAGGAGAGATCGAAGGGCCGGCCTGCAAGGTTTGACACAGGCCACAAGGGCTGCTCACTGAAGGCAAATCGCCACTACTGGGCACACCCTTTGAATATTGTACTTATGAAAGGAGCCGTGTGCTAGGAAACGTGCACCGAAACTGTTGCTTTCGAAACCTGGTAAGCCCAAGTTAATTTTGGCAAATTAACTTTTTTGAACTCGGCATCATTCGATCATTGATTGGGAGCCTATCGAAGCAGGGAAAACAGCTTCAGCCATAAAAAGTATCGGTCAACGCCGCAAATAGCTCGCTTTATTCCGTAGACAGCGCTCATTTCACATACAATCCAGGAAAATAACGTTATCGCTCTGGTTAGTTTATTCGCACCGCCTTATCTCTGCGCCCTGCGACGAAGCGCGTTATATCCGCGCGCCTAATAAAATCGCCGAGAATCAATACGCGCGCATACACTTGGCGAGAGCGCCGCTCTGAGCGTGCCTAATGTTAAGAGCAAGCAGTTTGTGCGCCCCTCCCGGGAAATTTGGCCTTATTGAGCGGCGCCGCAGCGTCGTCGACCAATTTCGATTCACCTTGCCGGCGGCCTGTTTTATTATGCAGGCTCTTAAGCTGGTTGTGCGCGCTCCGCAAAAGCCCGCCTCGCTGGCCGGGCCGCAGAAAAGGAAGTACGGGGAGAAAAAAAAAATAACTGCGGCCGGCGAAGTAGTTATGTTTGACATTATTTCACGTGAAAGAGATGAAATATGGCTCGTGTCCGAAAAAAGTGCTCCTATTTCGTGTCTCTCAGCTTGCCTCGGAGGCGTGGCTTGTCTTTTCTTTTTTCGATGATCGATAGTCGCGCTCCAGTCGCGGAAGTTTACATTTGCCGTGTTTGCTCGTGAAATTATTATGCACGGTTATTAGGACTGACTTTCGCCTTCCGGGCTGACTTGGCCGCACTACGCTGCCGAAGGGAGCTTCCTTCTGGTATGGGTTTTCAGCCAAATTAAAGATGCGGTTTGAAGCAGGCTCAAAGGCACGAGACCGTAATAACCCGAGTTGATGATTCCTCGTCTATTCCATGTCATACATAATTCACTGGCTTGAACAGCAACCAAAGAGGGAATTGTCTTCCTGCGCTAACTACTAGCGCATCTGTCTGCATTCGTGTAGTGCATAAGCAGCGGTTGATAGTAGTGGCTTCCTGGCGCAAGTCTTGGCCTTAATTGCATTATAAATTTCTTATTTTATATATTATTCTGAAAGCTCGCGAGGGCACATTTGTACCGGCTCGACAGCAGATCACGCAGGCTTTATCGCAGACATCACATTACGCATTATTATTCGTATGCCTTTGGAGCTCGAATACATATCCAATAACCGTAGCTTGTAACCTAAAGCTGGGGGTTTCAGGCAAAATCATCTCCCCGGTCATGTTTTGGCAAAGAAAAACAATAAATATTGAAAACACACTGCAGACTTCACATCTGGCGTCAATGATACATACAGATGGGCTGAAAGGCTTACTCGACTTGCAAGGCACTCCTACGCACTCGTAGTCTCGCTTAAATTGTTCGCCCCAGCGGCTCTTCCATTCAGCTTGGCGAGAGCCAGGTACGCTCTCAGAGCGTGTTGCTTTCAGTCTTGAAAAAAAAGAAGACGATCTTTCTTTCCGAGAGAGAGAGGGGGGCCTTACTTTCGCGGCCGCGCTCATTCAGCCTCGCCGGCCCGTGCTACGTGCATCCCCCAGAAGCCAGCCAGCCCATGCGTAACCGGGCACTTCCAGGAGCATCTGGGCCTTGTTGTATGCACGGACAGGCAACAAGAGAGAAAAACGGAGAACTCAGGGCTCGCAGAGAGGAAAGACGGCCCAGCCGGTCCGAGAGCGGCCACCTTCCTGCGTCCGGCCGCTGAGCCGTGAACCAGTTTCCTGTGGGCGATTAGCCACAGTCGCGCGTCGCTTCCCTCATTGTCTCTGGTCTTACCGCACGCACTCTGGTCCGCGCGGCGCTCAAGACGAGAGCGCTGGGAGCTGCGATGCCGTCAGCATGAACCAGTGTGGCCGGCGTCTGTGTGTATGTATGTGTGTGCGCGTGCGCACTCGTCTATTCCATCCACTCGCACTGGAGCAGGCAGAGCTAGGCGGGCGCTCAGCCGGCGCGCGCCGTCACAGCTTCGGTCACGCTCCGGAGGGGTCCGCCCGGAAATGGCCGCGTGTTTCCTTGCGCCGAGGCTCGGCTGAGCGTAGCGCGAGAGAGACAAGCCCCGTCGGAGACTTGTGTCTTCGTGGAGCCGCCGCTGGGGCCCCTACGTGGGCAGGAACAAGGCACGGGCCGAGAAGAGTCTTCCGCGCCTTCTCGGGCGGCACCACGCCCGATGCGTAGGGACGCGCTCAAGCTCGCTTCCTTCCCTTCGTCGTCGCGTGGATAAGGGCGAGGCTTCGTGGCATTAGCGGTGGACAGGACGGGCAACTCTGGCGGCCGCGCTTCGGTGGAGATTGTTGTGTGCGGGGGAGGACTGCTCCGGATTGCTGCAATTTTCCCACGGGGCCTATCTGCTCGTGCTAAGCTCGTACCTGCGGGGGAGGATTGGGGCTGTTTTGTATGGTAATTAGGAGCCATCCGAGACTCGCCTCTTAATTATGCGCTATCCTTGAGCGTGGTTGAAGCCGGAAAAAAGAAGTAAAGAGAGGAGACACGAATGGTACGAGGGGGTAGAAAGGGAAGAGAAGGGTTTAGTTGGCAGTCATCTGGCCTTGGCGCAACGTCTGCCTTATAGTCATCTGCAGGCTCATTTGTTCGTACCAAGAGCAGTCGGATGCTGCAAGTCCCTTTCTTTGCTCTTGTAACAATGGCCAACCTCCTTTCGATGCAAGAAATTAGAACTCGATTGTTGCTCACTTCCTTGCGAGAACGAAAGGGTGGAAAGACAGTGATCTGTTTCGTATTCATGGAGCCGATGCGACGCTCCGACACATCGAACCGCAGCAGTCCATCATATCAACCGAATTGCCCCCATTTGCTCACGGAGCAAATAACACATCGCCGCGTAAGCTGCCATTTCAAAGGCGTTGACAACAAAGCCCTGCTGAGTGTGACGCCGACAGAAGGCTACTTTCAGCAAATCGGAGACAGTAATAACAGACCTGAGATGCGACCGCGGTTTCTTCACAGCTGATTCCCACGTTTGCTCTGCTGCCTCTTGAGTACCTGCAGCGTACTCCTGCATCTCCGTATACTTCTCTGTCTTCGCGTTTGCCGCGATAGAGCCGGCTCGCTGGTGGAGTAATGCGACTGAGGACCAACACCTCTGTACTGTTTACTCGGCAGCCTTTACTGCTGCCACCAAGAAGACGCCTCGTAGGAACCCTTCAGGCATTTGTTTATTTGTTTGCTTGTCTATCAGCTTCCCGTCTCTTCCTCTTCCTTCCTCCTTTTTTCTTCTCATTTTTTTCTTACCCCAATCCCCTGGGAGCGGTGCGGTCGGAAGCCGTGGCGAGGCATCAAACTCGACAAGATTATGCTCCGGGGCGCATCGAGAGGCGGTGCTGCCTCGCCAGGCCATACTTTCGGGACGCGGCACCACCAAGACGCCCTCCCCGAGCCAACACGTCCGACTCCCGGAGCTCATGGCCAGGGCATGTCGGGGCGGAAACACTCCGGAAGCTCACGCCGAGATGACAGTTTTCTCCTGCGGGCCGCGTCCCCCGCTTTCTCCTCGTGTAGTAGCCTCGCGCTGGTCCCCCGCATGGCGCTATTTTTCTTCTTTCTTCTTCTTCCCGCCCGATCGTCTTCGCTGTGTCTCATCTGGTCTTTGCCGGCTTGCTTTTGTTCCTTTCTGGCTCGCGCACAGAGGGCACGGGGGCCCCGTTGTCGCCCGAAGTGCTTTCTCGGATCGCTTTCTCCTCGCTCTGGGCGCCAAAAAATAGAGCTGCTCTGGCATGCCTCGCGGGTTTGCCGAAAGAAGCGGCCGCCAAAGGAGGAAAGAGCCCGCGCGAGGAGCAAAGACGCGAACCGAGAGAAAGAAGCAAAGAGAGCAGCCGCGCAAAGGAGACGTCGCCGGGCAGAGCGCTGACCGGAGTTTTGCGTCTTATCGTGTCACCCGAAACGGGGCGCGTATGGATGCGAAATGAGCACAGGGCCCGGCCAGAAAGAAAGCAGCAGTGGCGCAGAGATGCAGGCGGCTTCCCGACGTATAAGGCGCGGCTCTGGCCGTTGTCCTCGCGAGAGTGGGGGATGATGGTTCGCCTCCGCGTCTTTCCCTGCCTCCCGGCGTCGTTGCTAGAAATAAGACGCGCCTGGCGACACCTGGCCTGCCTGCCTGCTTGCTCGTCGCTATCCGCGGGATAAGAGGAAGCGGGTCTGTGCGGCACCCGACAGGCCCTGCCTTGCACTGTGCGCGGACCCGTGGCGCGTGCAGGCCCGCACGTGTCTCGTGCCTCGTTGCTCACGGCCCGATGGCGGGCCGTATATCTCCGACGGGGAATGCAGCCTCTGCCGTGCTCCCTTTCCATGCGATGGCTGCACGACGGGCGGATCCCGTTCGAGAGCGTGGGTTCGCCATGCCATGGTCAGCTATAAACGGATCGCGTTCAAGAGGAAAGAGAAAAACAGAAAGAGCTAGAAATCTGGTTATCACAAGCGCGGAGCAGGCATGGTCGTTTTTCATTCGACAGGATCTAAAAAAAGAACTGAACTGTCATAGCGCATGGCAACGATAAAAAAACTGACGCCTCAAAATGATGGGAAGCAGCAAGAAAAGCTTGGATGTTATCTCAAAAGAGCACATTCTGGGCTGTAAATAACTATGCTACTTGCACATTACTTGGTCAGTCGTATTGGTCATTGCCACATTGGACAGTGTGGTGTAATCGGTGTAATTGTAGACGACAAGTTGACTGCTTTCACTTTGCTAATAAAATATTACTCCACTAACATAAACGCACAGCATCTACGATGTCACGCGATGCCGCTGTAGTACTAAGTATCCTTCACATCCAAGTGTGCTTGCATGAGATAAATGTGCTGTACCGTCACATGCGCGTTTCGCACAGTACTTGCGGCTGTAGCGGCTGTTTCATACGCGTGATTTGTATCCTGGCATACTTCTTGTGCCCTAATTTCAAGGAGGCATCCATTGCGAACAGAGAATAGGAAAACAAAGCTAACAAAGCTTGCTCGCAGCCCCCCCCCCCCCCCCCCAAAAAAAAAAAAGGCAGAAGGTGTACTTCTCGGTAATGCTGAATATTCATAATCCCTGGCTGTTTGGAGATCAGGCGTTCTCCTTCGTAATTCTTGGGCCTATAAGTGCTCAGAAAGGCATGGCTTTACACACCTCATCCTACAGCGCCGTGCAAACAGCCGCTCGCGCAAGTTCTGTAGAGAAGTAGCGATTCTTTGTCTTAGAACAAGCAGACACTCGCAGCGTTGGTGGCGATCTCAGATAACTCTCTAGTCACACAGTGGGAGTTGGCGACTGGCTTTAACCGGCGGCCGAAAATATTTCGAGAGTGACTTGTTGGCGAAGCCACAAATACACTGGCAATTAAATAAAACTTAGAAGCGTCCTGCGTTTTAATGCAAGAACATTAAGAGCCTCAAGGATGAAAAAAAAATGGGTCGTCTGTCATACAATTCGCCATTGGCCGGAGAGATGTGACCTCACCAGCCTGCATATAATTCCCATTGGCTGGATCGAAGGGACTAAACCAGAAATGACCGGAAATGACGTTACCGCACTGGAAGTGACGTGACTCAATGTAAAGGCATCAACAGCGTCTAAAGCTATCGCATTTCGAGCACGTAATGTAATTAGGTGTCCCTGTGAATTTTTAATTTTGGCGGTCCCTCTTGAACTCCGCCGCTCCACATTCATGTGGGCAAACGTTTCTGAGGCGCGTCCGGGAAGTGTCGAGCGCATACTGTGCACGCTTCTATGACTGACTCTGTTGCGTTGCGAGGCATTCTGCAGTATTACAAAATACTATTTTTCGCGTGGGCGCACAAAGCAGTGTACAAGCCCGGAAGGCGATGAATGCATTTCTCCATGTTTCAGAACGCCAATGCTTGGGACTTATACCATCGTGCGCTTCAGTTCGAAGGTCGTTTCAAAACCGTTGGACGGACGTTTCAAGGGTACAAAATCTGCTCGAGGTGCCCAAAGCCGGCGTGAACGGTTGCTCTGAGAATGGCACATATTCATTGCGTGCAGCGCATTGTGTATGTTACGTATTTTCTGGAAAGAAGCAGGCTACCCAGTCTATATTTCGTCCGAGATCCGCGCGCGTGCTTGAAGCGCGTAGTCCTGTACAGCATACGTGAATAGACCTACTAAAAGAATACTACAGCATTCTAGAACGCGGACGTCAGTTGGAAGGACGCGCCGTGCCTAAGAAGCAGCCGCGACGTCTGCAGTGCGCGACCCGGAGTCCAACCTTTTGCGTGCGCCTCCAGGCGGGAAGAAAAGGGTCTGCGCGCCGGCGTCCCTTCCTTGCCCTGCCGTGTATCGGCATCGGACTTTGATCAATTGGGCGTCACGCTAATGGACGCATCATGCGGGAGGGAGACCCCTGGGCGACGCGCTCTGTTTGAAAAAATGCGGGGGCGGCGGCGGAGTGGTGGGGAGGGCCAAGAAGCGTCCAGGAAAATGATGGCCGAAGCCGGGCTCCTTCAGCACCCCTCAATTTCCGCCCATCGGCCAGTGATCGATGGCTTCGCGGTGCCGCAGCCGCCGCCATCCCTGTTTCGGTCCGGTGACGTGTTCCCGATGCCCTGACCGATGCTCGAGGAAACTCGCAGCTGGGTCCACAGGTGACTCAGTGCGGTGCGCGCTTGCGGATACTGCAGGCGCGCCTTTCGCGTGTCGCTCATAGAAAGCTTCTTGAAACTAAGACGGTGTCGGTGATATACGATATATGCACTCTGTCTGGCGTGAGTGCAAGGTGCATGCGTTGTGATGCAATCGGGACGTTGCCAAATCCGACTATTTTGGTACTAATTCTTGAGCAAGCCTGGCTTCGATCTTCTGTGGCGGAACAGCCCCAGCTTGCGCAGCTGACGGGGATTGTTTCTCAACTCGTACGTGCCGCCGCAGCCATATACACTATCGCGAGGAAGGTACTATGAGCCAGAAGTTAACTAGACTAATAATAATTAATAATAATTGGTTTTTTGGGGGAAAGGAAATGGCGCAGTATCTGTCTCATATATCGTTGGACACCTGAACCGCGTCGTAAGGGAAGGGATAAAGGAGGGAATGAAAGAAGAAAGGAAGAATGAGGTCCCGTAGTGGAGGGCTCCGGAATAATTTCGACCACCTGGGGATCTTTAACGTGCACTGACATCGCACAGCACACGGGCGCCTTAGCGTTTTTCCTCCATAAAAACGCAGCCGCCGCGGTCGGGTTCGAACCCGGGAACTCCGGATCAGTAGTCGAGCGCCCTAACCACTGAGCCACCGCGGCGGGGCATTAACTAGACTGACGCGCGTTTAAATCGTCAGTAAAGCATTGTTATATATATATATATATATATATATATATATATATATATATATATATTAGCAGGTAAGGTAAGGGAAATGAGGGACTCGTTTTGACAAACTTGTGAGGGGAGCCAACAGTCACCGAAACCAAGGTGCATTGGGGAATGTTTAATTTTTTTAATGTGTGGTGCTAATAAGTGGGATAATGATACTAAGATTAATTTATCGCTTAAAGAAAATTACTTATAGTGCAGCAGAAAAAACAGCCATGCCGCCGGTGGGATCCGAACCCATGACCTCCGAATATCGCGTCCGGTGCTCTTACCAACTGAGCTACGGCGACGGCTGTCCAATCTGCTGCTTTCGTGGGTATTTATATTTTTGCTTGTAAGCTAACCTTGAGAGTGTTCACCAGCGCCACCCTCGTCCACAGCGGTGGACGTAGCACGTCCTGTAATACCGCGAGTGTGACGTAGAACGTCATTTAACGGCGAGGGCGGAAACTGTGCGAGAGCCCTCTTATGGTACCTATGGCATCAAGACTGCCAGAACCGAGACCCTCGTTAAGCAATTAGCAGATAAGGTAAGGGAAATGAGGGACTCGTTTTGACAAACTTGTGAAGGGAGCCAACAGTCACCGAAACCAAGGTGCATAGGGGAATGCTTAATTTTTTTTAATGTGTGGTGCTAATAAGTGGGATAATGATACTAAGATTAATTTATCGCTTAAAGAAAATTACTTATAATGCAGCAGAAAAAACGGCCATGCCGCCGGTGGGATCCGAACCCACGACCTCCGAATATCGCGTCCGGTGCACTTACCAACTGAGCTATATATATATATATATATATATATATATATATATATATATATATATATATATATATATATATATATATATATATATATATATATATATATATATATATATATATATATATATATATATCGCACTTCCTCACGTAACCTGATAACGACGGGATGAATTTGCTTGGCATAAAGCGTCGACCCATGAGTGAACTGCCCGTGGAGAACACGCAACATTGTACTTAAAGAAAGATGATGACTTTACAACATATTTATGCGGTGTAATTAAAAGTGCATTGCAAAAGGCACTTCTTTTATTAGAAAAGAACTAGTCTATCATGCGCGTACTTCAAGTACCCTTCTCATTTTTATTTTTTCTGTTCGTACTGCAAACAAACCTTGAAGACCACCGAGCCCTATAGTGAGTCATCTCCATAAAGCCCGATCGATTGCTTTTTGTCTTTTACTGAACCGCTAAAAAAGAAAGCCGAAGGGCACAATTGTTGTTTTGCACACGACGTTTGTTACACCGCGTTAAATGGGATTGCTATTCGATGGGCATGATAAGGTAATTGCTACGTTCTTTCCCTTAATCTAATGCGCGCTGATAGCGGCAGGGATGAGGCTGCGGTTATTTGCTTTTCCAGAGCTCCGCACGCAGTGTGATAAAACGCAGATGCCTGCCTGGCTTGACAAATAGAAGCTACTCTGGCTGCCCTGGTCAATGAACTGTGAAGGGTTCCGCGAGTAAAAAAAAACAACAAAAACGAAGTGCCTATTATAGAATGCGGTTTCTCTCAGCCATCTCTCCATCAAGTTTTGAGACTAACCAAATGTATGGCGTGTTTATTTGAGCTGGCTGTTTTAACGCCACCAATTAATCGTACGGGGACAACAGAGTAGAGCGCACAAACGGCTCACAGCGAACGTTGATTGCTGACCGCACTTAATGAGCCCCCTTCGAAACTACGCCAAAATGCGTGCAGCTAATCTTGATTGCGGCTGAGCTGAGATACGCTGTTGTTTTCGGCACGGAATAGTTTTGTTCATCGGCGTTCAGCGATTTCTGCTTGCAGTCGCATGCTTTAAACGAAACTGCAGTAGATATAGGGCAAAGAACGCCTCTATAGAGGCAGAGCAGTGGGAGAATGGCCATCGCTCACAATATTCAGGGGCCATGCATGTAACCGATGCGATATAAAACGCAGGTAAAGGGCAACCATGACTCAAAAGGCGCTTAATACAAAGGAACGTCATTGCAAACTCGATATCTTCAGTGCTTAGAAAACCTCGGGGAATGGTTTGAACACCACATTATTATTATTATTATTATTATTATTATTATTATTATTATTATTATTATTATTATTATTATTATTATTATTATTATTATTATTATTATTATTATTATTATTATTATTATTATTATTACAAAAAGTTTCAGGAGGTTTGTTTCAAGCACTGCGCAATGGGGAAATCATTCACCCCTGGTTCCATGTCCTACGCCGGGACACCATAGCGCAAAGACAGGAAAGAACGGTTCTTCCATCATGCAACAAACGTCACGCACCAGACTTATATACACCTTCTGCCCTCCGCCTTTGCGCCCGATGTTTCAATTCGTTTTCGCCATCCTGCGGTCGCTTTTCCGGGTGGCCGACGACTCGAGCCCGGGCCAAGCCTGTTTGCGTTGACGCCGGGGCCTTCCTGCCAAAACCGCCCGGCGCATGGCATCCCCACTCGACGTCTGCGTTCTACCCAGCGCCGAGGCGACGGCGGAATATGATGGAAAACGTATCGACGGGAACCGCAAACAACTGCGCGTCCATTGTGGCGAGCCCCTTTCTCGGACCCTTCCCCTCGCCTGGCGCCGCGTCGCGTCTCTCCGATTTGCGAGACCTCGGGGGTCGACGCGATATCGCGCTGCTGCCTCGGGTCGCTTCCCCTTTGAAAACTCTTTGGAAAACCACGGCGCCTCAATTCGATCCCCCGTATACGCCCCTCCCGAGAAAGGGCTGCAGCGGCGTAGGCGATTTTTGATGACGATGCCCTCTCTCTCTCCAACCCCGACTTTCACCTTCTTCGCTCGTTTTCTTTGCACTCCTTTTCCCGCTGCTCTTTCCTTCGCTTTTCTTCGACGCTCTGTCACTGCCTCTTCCGCCGATCTCCGCTTTTCTGCGGGGCGCATTTCTTGCGAGCCGCCCGCGCAGCCTTCGCAGCCGGGGTGTGATTTATACCCGACCCGGTTTTCAGCCGCGGGCCTCACTCTCACGAGCGAGGTGAATGTAAAAATTAGATCGATAGCTTGGGCCTGTTTTTTTTTTTTCTTGGCTTGGCGAGAAAGGGGTTTCAAAGGCGGCCGTAGCAGAGAAGAAATATTTTTCGATTGGATGACAAATTTTTGTTCCGCTTTGTGCGGGCTTTGCGCCTCTGTGCAGTGTCTGTCTTGTGCACACAGTTCTGGGTCGGACTTTCGCTCACGCGATGTTATTCTCAAAGGTTTGGTGCAGAGTGTTTGCTCAATTAGAAACAGAGTTAATTTCATGTCAGGTTATGATTAAAGTGGGAGAAGTTTCCAGCTCCTAGAGAAGAGAGAATGTGGGTAATCATATTATATTTCTGCTCGGCTCGTAATAGTATTTGCACCCTGTTACACTGTATAGTTCATAAATTTATGTTATGATCACATTGCATGGCATGACTGCAGCTGTTTAAGACCGTGGAGAGTGATAGGTAGGTCAAACGGCTCTACAAAACGCACAGACAAATAGAGTATGTCAACATACATGCGGATGCCATGATATAGTAACGCGATTAGGCTAACTTTGTAACTATTTTACCTTGTCTGACACCTGATCAGCTACAAATTAGAAGAAAAAATTGAAACATTCGCTTATGCTTTCGTGCGTTTCAGTGACTGTTGGTTTTTTTTTTTATATAACCGTGTACTCATGTTGGCTTTAAAATCTGCTGTCAGTGCCATCGTATGATGGTTGTGCGAATATGCCGGTACATATATCGCAGCTGCCGATAGCTATTGCAACAATAAACCGCTTGAGTGCATTGAAAGTGTTTTTGAGTGAGGTTATTATAGCAGCAAAGTAGAAGTATGAAAGCCGTGATTATTATTTCGAACGATGCTCTGGTAATACATTGGCTGTCAACCATCGTCAAGGGATTTGAATTACCGCTCTACTCACTGTTCTACAAACAAACGTTGCTGTATAGAAAATTAAATAGAAGGTAAGTAAAGTTGACGGCAATTTTAAGTAAATTTGAGAGAAGGAAGCCTTGTGTCCGAAAAGACGAGTGCGCGAAAACATCAAGACACTAACAACCCCGCACCATTCCCCGAGTGGCTTTTTATAGCTTTATGTCACTATAGTGTGGCAGTCTGAGCATATGCATATAGCAACAGCAGCGTCAGAGACTGCGCGAATGGAGGATACCACGCGTTGGTTCTACTCCGTCGTGCCATGTTGACCATTGGCCGCGCGCAGTGCTCCACGCCAGGGACAACGACGCGTCGTGCTGCGCAGACACACAGCTCTCCACGTGTATACGGCCGACAACACTGAGGTGCGCCAGAGCCCGGGAGCGTCGTGGAACGGGCAGAAGGGCAGCCGCCGAGAAATACTGCGTCATCGCTAACGACTTGGAAACCCAAGATTCACCGGAATGGATCCGCGCCAGATGCGAGACCGCAGGCGGGGAGGTGTAAGGCGGAATTCGAGCAGGCCCTATGGCGCCTACGGGTTCGTCGGAATACCTTTCTGCGCGGATGTGCAGCAGCTAAGAAGGTGAGGAAAGGGAGCGAGGGAAGTTATCCCGAAATGGGATCCCGGGACGTCCTCTCGTTCCTTCGATGGCCTGCACCCGTTCTCTGTTGCCGGCGCCGGAGAGCAGCGGAGTGGCTTCGACGGAGCGCGGATCTTGTTGCGCGAGAAAAATGACGCGTCGCCAGATGAAACATAGGCCGTCTGAGACGGAAGGAAAAAGGAACAAGGATGGAAAAAAAAAACAGGGAGCGGCTGTGTGAAAACGCGAGAGCCGAATTACACCGGAAGGCGACGAAAGAAAGAAAAAAAAAGAAAAATGGAGGAAGAGCGAGCGAGCCGGAGTGTGCGCGAGCATTCGCGCGCTCCGTGGTAACGCGCTCGTGCGTGAGCGACAATGGAGGAAGGCCTCGCTTGGGCGGCTTTCTCCTCCCGTGGCGGGCGCGCGTTTTCTCGTCGCTCGCGTACACTAATGCACCCCCAGGCGGATGGCGGTGCATTAGCTCGAGCTGATGCCGCCTCACGTGTGCCGAGGAAGTCTACCTGCGCCGCGAGGTGTAGACTGGGGAACGAGAATGACGCTTTATTTCCATTGAAAGCCGCGGCTGGGCGGTGCAGGCGCGAGATGTAAGGAAGTAGAACAAAAACAACAACGTGAAACATGCGCGAGTCGCTGCCACACCTATGCATTTCTGGTGATGATTCGAGCTGGCGCGGATGAGAAACAGCTGCCCGGCGCGCGTCGTTCTGCTGACGATCGTTAGGGGAGAGCGAGGTTTGTGGGCGAGATTCCTGCGTCCGCCTTTTCCTCTCTTTACAAGTGTGAAACGCGGAAGCCTGAAGCGTAGGTGCCTCGCGTATGCTGACATGTTTCTATATACTTACATTGCTGTATCTTGACCGAGTGCTTCATTGATATCGAGACACATTTATGTTTGCTGCAAATGTCATTCCCGGAACAACACTGCGAAAAAATAAACAGCATTCGGGTCTTGTTCGCTCATCATTCGCCTATTTCGCTGCTTGCATTTTTTTTAATTGTCTCAGCGCCAAGGCGTTTTTCAGAGCAGAGTGCATGAAGCGAGACTGACAAATCAATGCGAAGTAAAAAATGCGGAGTTGCCTTGTACATAATGTTGGTTCAAGAACCACGGGATCAGAGAATGAAATGAATGGCTGCAAGCTTTCGTATGACATGGTGAGATTTTACGGGAGTGATAAATCCTAAACGAAACGTGCGAGAGTCGGACCAGTAGGCCAGTGCGCAAAATGCTGACTTAATAATGTAAGGATTGTCTGTAAATTTTGCCAGCAGGTTCAGTAGACTGCAGATATAGGGGGCTTTATATTGAAACTACGTGATGAGATTAAGAAGTTTGCAGGCAAAGGGTGGATGCAGCTGGCAAAGGATAGGGTTAATTGGAGAGGCATGGGAGAGGTGTTTGGCCTGCAATGGGTGTAGTAAGGCTGATGATGATGATGATGATGATGATGATGTGAATGTACTTTTGTTAAAGTTAAGGAGCGGTATCCTGCATGGATAAGTCTAGCGGCGTCAATTAAGCTATAAGCGTTTATCAGACTAATGCTTGTCTACGCATACAGCGTAGACTCTCCCCCCTTAGTGGAAACGGCCGCTGAAACGCTTAACTTGCGAGGACCACGCATACAAGCGGATCTACAAAGTATTGAGCCGCCGGTCTAGGGCTAAAGAACGGCCAGAGGCCGAATAAGACGCCGCCGGCCGCTTCTCTCAACTTTGAATATCTGCGTATATGTGGCGAGCTGTATATAGCTGGCGGCTCTCTTCTGCCTGGGAAATGATGGGAGGGGCCCTGCGGGCGGCGGCCGTAAAGGGCACAGGTGTAAAACGACGCGTCATTAGCCCCGTATGTGTAGACGTCCATTAACTCGGCAAAAGCGCTCGCGCGGGGCCACTTTGTTCGCTCGTATGTAATGCGAGCCGGCCTTCAGCAACGAGCGGAGGCCCCCGGGAAACAATAACCAACGCGAGCGGCGGCACGGAAAGGGGGGGAGGTGAGTGGGCTGCTGCTAATCCCGTATGCGTATAAAAGCCGATCGAAACTAATCGATGCGATTGCCGAGAGCGGTTCGACCAACGCCGCAGCACTATACGCGCCCCGCCACGTCGCGCAGTGCGGAGCCGAACGCGTCCATGCCGCCGGCTGTGGAGCGGTCGTTGAGTCGCCGACCTCGTCTCGATGACGAAAGGGTGCCGTAGAGCACCGCGACGCGGCGCGGCAGTCCGCGCAGAAGCCGCGCGCGTGATGAGTGTCTTTTTAATAGCAGAAGTGCAACAGATTTTTTTAATTAATTGGTTTTTTGGGGAAAGGAAATGACGCAGTATCTGTCTCATATATCGTTGGACACCTGAACCGCGCCGTAAGGGAAGGGATAAGGGAGGGAGTGAAAGAGGAAAGGAAGAAGGAGGTGCCGTAGTGGAGGGCTCCGGAATAATTTCGACCACCTGGGGATCTTTAACGTGCACTGACATCGCACAGCACACGGGCGCCTTAGCGTTTTTCCCCCATAAAAACGCAGCCGCCGCGGTCGGGTTCGAACCCGGGAACTCCGGATCAGTAGTCGAGCGCCCTAACCACTGAGCCACCGCGGCGGGTAACAGATTTTCAAGGACTCGCTTCTTTGTGCGCAGAATTCACCAGGAGACTTCCTACCCTTATAAAAGTGCTCTATAGACAGTCTGTAGACTTCTTATAGACTCTACTGCCTTCCTATAGATATTTCCTTTTGTCTTTTCTTAGTCTATAGACGAAAGTGTACTAAATGTGTACGGCCATAAATCTATAGAATGTCTTTTGGCTGCCTATATCATTTGTATTGCCTATAGACTGTTCTCTAGGGTTTGTACATAGAGAGTCTACAGACTTTATAGACAGAAGTCTATGGACAGTTCATGGACTGTCTAAACAAATTTTTATTAGGGTAGGTCCGCTGTTTTCAGCACTTGGTCAGGTAGGGGAGAGTGGGGAATGGGCGACATGAATTTGCAAATCAGTTTTTTTTTATTTTTACAAGTATTAACGAAGAAATATTAACGAGTTATTCACTACAAACCGGGCATCGTGTCCAGTGTATACATATAGAAAGACCAGGTCAAGGGCAACAACTAAAATTTTTTCTACCATTCAAAAAGTTCAAAATGTTGCATTTTCCCCCGACCTCCGGATCGAAATGAGAGGCGCTTCCAAAATTAGAATATTACTCATCCTTGCAGTGATATGCGCGCCAAGCTGGATCCTTGGACACCAACACAATCTTTGTGGGCCTGTACCTGCATGACGAGCATTGTCACCCGGACAAAAACTGGCACTGTTTTGTTCCATGACCCACTACAGGGGTTTCGGGTACGTAACAACGCGGTTCATTTGAATTTCCTACGTTCTTCGCATATTGCCGCAGCTCTTGCTCTTTCGCTTCTTCCGTGGGAAATGGACACGCAAGTTGGTTCGGTGTACGCAGTACACGAAAACGACATTTCGTGCGTGGTTGTGGGTGACACTTGCTCCATTGCAAATGTGTTCGCGCAAGTAGCCGTTCTTATCCGTCGGAAAGAGTGCGCCGTCTAGGTTCCAAAGAAATTTTATGCAGTTTCTGCATTTCACATATTTTCTCACATTACACTGACTGTTCTATGGTGGGCGTCTTTATGGACATCGAAACTCTTGTTGGAATCGATGATACTTGGGGCTCTCCAGAGCTTTGTTTGTGTGTATTCTTCAGTGTTTTTCATTTGTACACGCGTACGATCATAGATAGAGATAAAACGAGGGCAGAGCTTTACAGCAAACAGTGAAACCATTTTTGCTACTTAAGGCCCTGAAGTGCGCCTCGATGTGGCGTTGTGCCCCTCATGTAGCCTACTGATAAAATAAATCTCTCTGAAGAACGCGAAGCGCAAACAGTTTAAAATTTTGCGTAAGCTAAGACCAGTACCGAACTGGGTACTTACGTTTATCGTGAGAACTTAAGTACTTACGCTACGTACGTTGGTAGTTACGTATATAAGTAAGTATATAAGTGAGTATATAAGTGAGTATATAAGAGCCTATAAGTGAGTGTATAAGAACGTATACATTAGTATATAAGAACGTATACATAAGTATATAAGTACGTATGTAAGTGCTTTTAAGTACTTACGTATTTACTTATAAGTGATTATGTTTATCAAATGCGCTCGGTCAGTTGAGCTGCACAGAACCGGAAAAATCCGCGCCTTTTTGACTACTTTCCCGTTCACTAAGGCTCAATTCGCAATTCTTTGTCTGCTTGGAAAAGATCAGTCTCCTCCGACTTAAGCTAGATTACAGTACGCACGTGGTGGTTCATGCCAGATAGGCGTACAATTAAATTGACCGCATGTTTAAAACTTAGTAGACGCTAATTACCAAACTGTGGCGCCCTCTCTCCGCGATAGCTTACACTACGATGCGCATAGGTTGAACGATAGATTGTCTATCTAGGCTACACACCTGGGCTACAGCCACGGTTCAGTTCGCTCCGTTGTGCACTGGCAGGATTCCTTGCTTGGGGCGCCGACCCCGCTGTGGTTTTGAGATCCTTAAGATAGCGTAAAGGGTCCCATTCAGCGGAAAACCCGATGCCGTCGTCTCTCTCTCTCTCCTCCTTAGTAAGCATGGCGCATACCCACGCAGGGTGATTGGCCAAGTTTCAGTGGATAATCCCAATGAGGTATTTGCGCGGGGAAAAATAGGCGTGAGAAGACTAAATCAATATAAGAATTGGAACAGTCAAATGAATTAAAGAAATATGAATTGCCAGGAATAGAATCGAGCATTTTTGGACATGCGACAAAATTTTGTATACATCTAACAAGGTAATCGATCAGTTGCACTTATGTAATCATGAAGGTATCCGCAGGCACTGCTTAAGGGGAATCCCTTTGCGCTCACACCGAACGAAAGAAGAACTCGAAGAGACAGAGGGAGTCCTAGCCTCGAAAGAGGGACCTCCAAATACTGTTCTCTCTTAACTGCGAACCGCCGGCAAGAGAGGAGAAAATGATCTATTGTTTCAACTTGCCCACATGATACACAAAGGTTTGTCGCAGCGAACCCACATCTGCATAAGTATAAATTTAAGTGAGGGATTCTGCATCGCAGAAGTGTCATTGACACCTCACAAAGTCTTTATTTACACCACCGGATATTCCATAGGAACCTTAAGTGGCTAAAATCCACGGTATTGAGCAATGGATCGCTCAGGTTGGCTGAAATACGTTGGAAGCGCTGGAAACGTGAAGTTTCTAACAGAATGAGGTGAGGGACGGGATAGATTACAGGAGCGCTGAGAGCTGAGTCATAGTCATAGTCATCGTCGCCTTCGTCGTCGTAGGTGGTGGCTTGAGCGAAAAATCCCCAGAGAAGCAACCTAAAATAAATCCCACAGAAAATCGCTGAAAAATTAAGACTCGGGAGTGAACTGGCGTTCAAGTTGTAGTTAGCGGGGCGGGCTAAAGAGAAAGCCAGAGAAAACCACCGGCAGGCCGCGGGGGTCACTGACGTTGCCTTCAGTTCTGCGCGGCCCATCATCGCTAACGAAAAATGTTGTGCGGGGTTGGTACTTTAGGAACCTGTGAGAATTACACAATGTGCCGATTAATATTGTATCCCTCATTTTTTTTTTTTACAAGTCATACAGCAAGGCAAGGGCGCGATACAAATTTTTTCGGTTTCTATTTTTTTCGTTACTGTACATACTATATTGATGCGTCAATACATTTCAACGTGCAAGTCAGTGTCGTGTTCGCGCCAGCGTCTCTGTTTCTGTCTCTGGTTGACTAAATGGGATATCGATTCAGCCTCGCTCGGCGCCTGAGTGGTTACATTGTTCGGTTGCTGACCACAAGGACGCGGAATCAAGTGCCGGCCGCTATAGCCGCGTTTTGATGGATGCCAAATTTAAAAGGCGGCCCTGTGTGCTGTGCAGTGTCAGCGCTCGTTAAAGGCCGCCAGGTAGCTGAAATTAATCCGCTGTTCTCCCACTACTGCACCTCTTTCGCTCTTCCTTCTTTCACTTCCTGCTTCATTTTTTTTCTCTCAAGGCGCGGTTGGGTTGTTTATGTTTATATTGACTCGCCCAAACTTAGGCTTTGTTTAAGTTCTCCCATCCAGAAAGTGCGAAAACCGGTGAAGGCACACAAGCACCCTGATTTGGAAGTTACCGACTGTTGAAAGCACGAGAAAGACCAGGACAGCATATATATATATATATATATATATATAGAGTGTGCGCCTCAGTGATTACATGTCTTCTACAGTTTCGCTATTTCTTGCTCAAAACGCATAAGCGGAGTGGCGCGGCTTTTTGTTTCCGGACGGCTACTTCACTTACGCCTGCGTCTGCATGTTTTGCTTTAATGCTTGAGGAGTTTCGTTTGATTGCACCATTCCCTGACCTCCACATCGCTTTGTTCTTTAATAACAAGAATGCCCGCGAAGTCAGCAGCTGGAAGAAATCTTCTGAATATGTTTGCCCTTCGCTTTAAACAGAACAAGCGGTGCATGCCCTTTCTTTTTTCTTATGCGAGTCGCTGAAAAAAAAAAGAGGAGACGGCAGAAAGATAAGGGAATGCAGCGGAACGCACGAAGGAGAATGCCCACGTATAGGCGCTACGGAGCAGAAATTGAAAAAAAAATATAGAAAGTTCATGATGGCTCAGCAAACGTGCGCCGCTGGCTCCTTTCGCGGGCTTTTTCGTATTTGCTTCTGGGCTCCCGTTTCTTCCAGTCAGAGATCGTCGTGACAAGATTTCACAAATCGATTTTGGTGGCTCCCCCTATATAGCTACTCAGGACCCTCCTTCTCCCGCTCAGCCGCCTTTTACGCGCGTCCAAACGCCGTAATGCCGTTTGTAAGCGCCTGTGATCATCGGATGCAGGGGGCGAAAGCTATAGAAGCCAGCGCCCCGTTCAAGGCAGATGTTTTTCGGCTCAGATCAAAGTAATGCCCGACGGAAGCAGCTTAGACTGCAACCCGTGCCGGCTGCCCTTCCCTTCGGGCCTCCTGCCGCTGGTGTTCTTTGCTTCGCTATTCGTGCGCTTCGTTCTTCGTACAATTTTCCGGGCCGGGTGATGTTCCACAACGCACGCTCGAGCACGTGCATCGGGTTAGGAGCAGGAGTGCTGGCGGGCATGGCTTCGGGCGCGCTTGACGCGTTTAAAAAAAAAAAAAAACGATGAAGATGAGAGAGGTAGAGGGGAAGGCAGTCACGCTGTATAGAGTTATTTATTATTAATTGGTTTTGGGGAAAAGTAAATGGCGCAGTATCTGTCTCATATATCGTTGGACACCTGAACCGCGCCGTAAGGGAATGGATAAAGGAGTTAGTGAAAGAGGAAAAGGAAGAAAGAGGTGCCATAGTGGAGGACTCCGGAATAATTTCGACCACCTGGGGATCTTTAACGTGTACTGACATCGCACAGCACACGGGCGCCTTAGCGTTTTGCCTCCACAAAAACGCAGCCGCCGCGGTCGGGTTTGAACCCGGTAACTCCGGATCAGCAGCCGAGCGCCCTAACAACTGAGCCACCGCGGAGGGTCCTGTATAGAGTTCTCTGACTACAAGCTTCACATTGCTCGACTACTATTCCTTGCGACTGTTTTCCGTACTGGGGGACAGCTATTCGGAATTACTAAACCTATATGTACAAGGGGCTAAGAATCCAATATCCCCCACCGCATAAAGCATTAACCAAGGAGGAGGCCACAGTATGGCGTAGACTGCAAACCGGCTCCTTTCCTAACTTAAACATACTAAACAAGATGTTCCCCACACATGCAGTATAGCGCCAACTGCCCGTGGTGCGGAGCACGACCGACATTATACCATATCACGTGGGAGTGCGAAAGAAATCATGCATTCCACAAACACAAAACACCATGTGCGGAGCAATGGGAGAGCCGGCTCACCAGCTGCGAGCTCGGGGTCCAAAGGGCCCTAGTAGCGCACGCAAGCGAGGTGGCCCGACTCAGTGGAGCCCTGGAATAGGGGCCCACCCACGGCCAAGGAGGACCCAAGCTTCAAGATGAAGAATTCGTCCTCCACCGCTACCACCCCCCTAAGAGAATCAATAAAAAGTTTTTCATTCATTCATTCCGTATTGGGAGTTCGGCTGTTTGTCTATGGCAAAGAACAGCGTCGTCAGGGGCAGCATGCAAGCACTGTGCAATGCAAGCCACCTGCAGCTTGGTGGCAGCTTGGCAGCGTGTGGCCAAGCTGCCTCATATTGCTCCATTAAAGGTGATTATAAGAGAAGAATCTAGGTTTCAGCGCAAAGCTGCTCACTGCGTTCGATCGGCCTGGTACACATCGTTTTTGCGAGGTACACTTAATCAGCTGAAATTCATTTAAGGCATATCGCCTCAAAAAACATTTTCCGCGTGCATGTGCATGTGCATGTGTGCATGTTCGGCGTGCATGTGCAGTGTAGGCGTGACGCGATGCCCATGCACACCCGAATTACCTCGGTGCCTCTCACCGAAGGAAACGCTTTATATGTCTTTCTCGCAACGATTGCGCAATTTTGCGCTGTATATGGGAATTGAACTTTTCCGTCTTTATGTTTCGAAAGCTCGGCACGTTGCTAGGTGTTTATTTTAAAATGTGGTTCTCGATTTTTTTCTTCAGGAAATACTATTTCCTACAATTAAATTAATGTTTTTTTCTTCGCTGATATGAAGCTGCCTTCCTGTACGCGTTCAAAAGTCGCTCAGAATTTGTCTTGTCTGGTTTGTCAACCTGAGCATTCGATTTAGCACTAATTAACGCATACCTGACAGTTCATTACTGCTGAAGCACTTAAAGCTATAGAGCCCCCCCCCAAGATGGAAGTGCTATTCTCAAAAAATAGAGGAAGGTAAATTACAGAATTGTAAGGAAAAAATGCAGATTGAAGTTTCTTTCTATACGTTGGATTGCCATGTTATCGCTCAGTAGTTGCGATAGATTGAGCGAAAAGGGGGGGGGGGGGGGGGGGGGGGGCTAACACAGGCCCCTTCGGCGACAGGCCCCTTCAAACACAGGCCCCTCCGGTGACTGTGTTTGAAACAGCCACCTGTCGGTGCAGTGGCGCATATCTCTTAACCGCTGCGCCACACCGCTGGCAGTGATATGCGGACTCGCCACTATCTATCAGTGTAGTACATCTTGAGTAGCTGCGTGCTCTGAATTGGAATAGAATCAGAATTAGAATAGACTGGCGAGTGAAAGAAGAATGCTGTCGAATTTCCTCTGCATCATTTCAATTGATTACCCCTATTTTTTTTTCGTGATGCTTTTCCATAGCTTCCAGTGCCCTTATGAGCAATGCAGCAACGTGCTTAACCAGATAACTGTCCTAAATGAGTGATGAGGGTGAACAGCCCTAGCTATAGCAGACGGCGTCTGGCGACAAGGATAAACCTTCCAGTCTCCAGATGCGTGTGAGGTAGCGGAAGAGTACCACAGAGTGCACAACTGATATGCTTAGTTCAACGGTACAACGTCTCACAACGACCCTAGCTTCGGTACTGAATGTAACTGCTACTGGATAGCCAGCTAGATGCTGCGGGCATGCCAAGGATGTTGGCCTTTTTCGGACCGACTTTGCAAAATTAAATTCGGCGTACTTTTATAGTTTTTTTTTCCGGCTCAAACCGAAAGGCCCAACCACCAGCTATACGTATCACTAAAAAGTTGAGCTTCTGCGCATTGTACGCGGCTCACTCACTCCAGCTCAAGGCCACTCTCAGCGCTTTGAAACCTCTTGAACTGCTCCAGACACCTAATTGACGTGCTCGCCCAGTAAGAACGTTCGCCTTGACGTAACTATTGCGCAGGTTTCGTTCAGGCAGACGAACCCTCTGCCTATATGCGACTCATGAAAACTTATGTTGCTGTTCCTCCGTCAGCTTTCCTCGCGCCACAAATTCGCCAGCTAAATACTCTAGCCTACACAGCTGTCGCGCAGAAACATTTTCCTGATCTGTGCGCCTCTCAAAAACGCCAGTGGATATGCCATTCACATACTCAAGGCGAGGACAATCACTTTTACGAGATGCTTCATCACGTGGACACCAGGCCATGAGGCTGTCAAAGGGAACCAATGTGCGGACGCCAATGCCCGAGCATACGCCAACCGGGAGGCGCGCACCGAAGGGGAACTGGACGCAGTCACTAGACGGTATGGAGCCATCTTAGAACACCAACGAGCCCTCCGGAGGACCTACCCGCCTCCCCACAAAGACCTTAGTAAACAGCAGTCGGTTGCCTGGAGACAACTACAGACTAATACATACCCCAATCTGAGTTTACTCAGAAAAATCTATCCAACCACTTATGAAAACAAATGCCCGCTATGCGGTGAACACGCAACGCTTTACCACGTTACATGGGCCTGTCAGAAAATGCAGGCAGCGCCGATAAACAACACACCTACACCGGAGCAGTGGGAGGCTGCGCTGTCCAGCTCGAAGCCTGAAGAGCAGCTCAAGCTGATCGACAGGGCTCGCAAGACTGCAAAGGCCGCTGGGGCCCTGGACTGAGGGCTCCACCTACGCTGCGAAAAATAACCCTAATACAATAAAGTTTTTCATTCATTCATTCAAAAACGCCCTCGACAGCTCAACACCGAACGTGAGCGCTCGCAAGCCTTTTCTTCCTCCACGAGACAGCGAGTGTTGCTTCAGTTCTCGTCCGTTCTGCGCTCACATTCGGCGGCTCTGCCGGTGAGAAGCAAGCACATTCGTAATAACGACGACGTTCTCGTCATTTCAGCGTTCGCACATTAGCTAACGCGCAATTATGACGCTGAGCAGCATTCCTCCTTCGCTCGTGGTCCTGCTATACACATGCGCTCTAACCGCGTTATGCCCGGACGGAGAGCCCTCAAAGCGTGCCGGCCCTCCCGGCGTTGAGTGTGAATCTAGTTAGGTGGCGCCTGGTCGCTCTCATTTGATCAGGGTGACCAGTGCGTAGCCCCGCGTCCCAATTTCCTGTTTGTTTCGCGAAGGTAGCGCCGCGTGCGACAGTCGGGCGGCCTTCGGAGCCTGGTGAGCTGACTCGGCGCTAATGCCTGATGGGGGACGCACGGCAGAGGGAGAACCATTAGTGCGGGGGCAGCAGCGCCGCGCCTCGCGTGAGCTCACGAGACACGAACAACGCAAGAAAAAATACAAATAAAATGAAGCCAAGAACAAAATACGCTCGCCTCTTGAGCGCCAAGGCACCGAGCGCCGTGCCAAAATAAGAAAAGCAAGAAAGAGCGGGTGACGGGGGGAGAAAACAAAAAAAAAAGGAAAGAAACGTCACGGACGACGCGTTTGAAGAGACGACGAGGTGAGCGGTTCGTGACCAGCGGAACTCACGACTGGCAGCACCGCGGCGACCCGTCCCTGTTGTGACCGACACCATTTTTTGTTTTCTTTTTCATTTTTGTTTCAGGTTTTCGTTGCCTTCTGGCCCTCGTTATCCACCTTCTTTTCCCGCCTTCGTTTTCTAGTTACTCGGTGTAGCAGGCTGCACTACTGCGTTCCGTCAACCCATGCAGTTGGTGCATCTAGGCACCTTGTATACACGAGAGGCAACGCAAAAGGTTTGTGCGTGCGTGCGCGCACGCATGTGTGACGAACTGCAAAGTACACATAAGTAGACCCACGTATAACTCAGCTGTGCTGGAGGGCGGTATGCGTGATTTACGCGAAAGTCGCCGCATGCCCAAGGAGGAGCCTCCATTGAGCAAGGCGCCCGCATTGGCGCATGCTGGGGGAAGAGTGCGTGTCGCTCTGATCTCCTTCATTCCGCAACTGGGACGCACGACGAGATCGGAGCCAGAGATGCCTCGTTCCGCGCGCGCACATCGCAGCGACGACGCCACGCGAAATGCGTCGGCGCAGGAGCACACGCCAGAGATTGGATTTGCACGACGCTCCCGCACGCACACGAAGCCAGCCTGCGCTGCTGGTCGTCTTTCCTTGTTTATGTGCGACCGTCGTTGCGTTTCCCCTCAGCTACCCCGCGTGCGTCGCTGCGCTGCTGTTCTTTCCTTTTTCGTTCTTTCCTTCGCCATCCGACGACGCCGTCGTGGCTGTGGTCTCAATGACGCCTGTAAGCAGCAGCGCCCGGGATATGCGCAGTAGACGTGCGCCCCGTGATTTGGACGAGCTTGCTTCCGGGCGCGCCTGGCTTGCGTCTTTTTTCTGCTGCTGCTGGCCTCTAGTGTCTCCCCGTATAGATATCACGTATGTACGCCACGAGCGCGACGCCAAAGCCGCTTCCCTGATGAAGGCGGCCGTATTTTCGCCCTCTGCTCCCGGGCTGTGCACGCCGGGCACGCAGCGTTGGCGGCAAGGCTTTGTCGCGGAGCTTTAAAAGCCCGCCGAATGCACAATAGCTGGATGCGCGACGCAGATTTTCGCCTCGCCGTTGTTGCTTATTGGAAGGAAGAGGGGAAAGCAATGGGCGAAGCGAGTCTCAGCAGCAAGAAATGGTTGTTTAAATTCATCCCTATCGGAAGGCGAATCACGTTATGTACTGTAAAGTGGCGCCTCCGCGCTTCGCCCTTCACTACCCCCTGCCATCTCGTCTTGAATGGAAAGGGTGTAGGTAGAGGTAGAAAGAAAGGGGGAGATGGGAGGGCTCACGGCTGTTTTGCCCGCAGACATGGGGAGCAGTACCGTAAACTCTACTATACAACGCGCAGGCTATTGATGTTTAAGGATTACAGTTTATGATTTGTGGACCATCTATACAGGTGCGTGGGCTATAGTACAGCTTTTGATTTTCAGTATCGCCTATTTTAGCATGAAATGCGCGATACGATTCTATTTACCAGTTGCGGAAAATATTGTAAAACAAAACTTTTTTCTTCGGCCAGAATTGAGCTCTGCGGACTATACACCGAGTTCGGACTGCATACTGGATATTGCAGTAAACGAAGCACGTCTCGCTTTTCCAGCAGCTTGCATGTCTTTCTCTACGCCAACTGTAGTCGTGCTGCTTTCGTGTACTATCCTGTTCGCGGCTCTGCCACATATGCGTACACTGTAGCGTGTGGATTAAAATAAAGACATATGTCAGAGACATGTATATTTCTTCTGCACAACAGGTGGTTGCTGCTAAATGCTGCCGCATGCTCCATTTAGTTTTGTTTACCCCTGTAGACTCATGAAAGCAGTATCCAGTCCATGCATGTGGTAGCTGGCGTAAAGAAGGAATCGCGTGCCGAAAACAGTGCACACTAAATATAAACGGCGGTATTTTCGCCTTTATCGTTTAAAGTGTGCAGCCTGCTGTCGTACACGTGCTTATGAGCTGCCGAATTTCCACTGCACTTGTTAACTTGCAAAGTCATTGTGAAGGACCTTTGGTTGTGCCCTGTGCCTTTGTTCTTGTTCACGGTGCAAAATAGTTTGTCTTGGTTCACTTCCGCGTGCTCCTTCCTTGCACCACGGAGAATCAGACAGGACGCACTCATTCAAGGTCAACCCCAAAAGCCTATACCGCGGTTGACCAGTCGGCGAAGATGCTCTTCTGTTCGGCCTATTTTGCTGTTTTCCGATATACTTTTCTTTTTGTGGTGCTATTTGCTTGTTGTACCTGCGCCGTTATGAGAGAACGCAAGAGAGGAGCCGAAGGTCAAAATCGCCGATGGGGAGGAGGTCGGACCAGAGGGATCAGAGTATACTCACGACGCACAAGTCCATCCGGGGCGGCACCGCGGGACGTTTAGGGCTAATTGGCAGGGTCGAGATTCGGAGATATCGCCCCTCATTATCACACAAAAGACGGAAAGCTTCCCAAGTAACATGACTCGGGCTTTTGTGCAGGGCTGCCAGCGACAACCGCGTTAACAGGCTCGAAACGGAGGACAGGTACAATAGTCTAGACTCGGCCAAATCCAGCTTCTGCTCCAGCCACGCTAAGAGAGAACACCAAGAAATAATGAGCGGTGGCCACGGCACCCTGCCAAGCCAAGTGTGCGGCGAGGATTTCTCCAGCGTAGAAGCTTGTTAAAGCGGCGATGCGGGTATGCCTCGGCTACGCGTGCATGCAAAGTAGAGGGGCCGCAGTCGCCAGGCCGTGGCCGGAGTGCGCCTAGAAGAAGGCCCGGTGAAGCGTGGACACGGTGGCGGCGGCGGCGGCGCGGGAGTGCCTTTGTCTCTGTCCGCGGACAGCGGCGTCCCACGCGCGCTGCTCACAAAGCCGTCGCCGTGTGTGTACCGAGCTGCGGCCGGTTCACGACCCTTCTGCGGAAACAGTCTCCGTGGGGTTCTGCATGGCGGCGTTTGTTCGGCCCTTTGTGCGGCGGCGGAGGCGGCAAACTCTCTTCGTGGGAACTATCTATGGGCGAAAGCTGCCGCTGCGCTCACCGTGCTGCGACCTGCTCCTCCTTTGTGTACCACGCGCGTCAGGTGTATGCACCGATAATAAAGTCGCTCGCGCACTTGATGTGTCGACGGGGATAAAAGCAGATCAGCGGTTCGCTGAAGCGAGTCCCTGGGGAGAGAGACCTTTGTGTGTGTTCAGTTCTTAGGGCAAGTTCACGGACCTCTACAGGGACAAAGAGAGCGCTGAACGTGGAGCGTAATTAAAGTCGCACTCCGCTGAAGGGGTTTCCATGTTTTGTTCTTGACGAGCTAGGTAGTAAGATGTGGGGGGTTGTGCACTCAGACAAAGCATATACGTATAAAAGCTGGGAAATATACTGTTAATGAAGCTGGTTATTAGTTTTACTTAAAGAAAAGGATAACTACAAATATCACTGCTTTATACCATTTCAACGCACCACTGCAGCGTTGATACCGGTATTTTTTACACCCTCTAACCTTGACCTGAGAAGCGCCGTCCATGATTTGCCAAGACTAGCTAGTAGACAAAGAATCTAGAAACTACTCTGTGAGATGCTATTGTGGTAACCTGACACCACTGGTGCCTCCTGAGGTGAAAGATTTTTTTTCTGTGTTTGGGCCTGAATGTCCCTAAATGTATTCGCAGCATTGACCTCCTTCATTCAGCTGTGCGATTTCATAGTGGTTTGTCGCAAGATAACGATTTGATGGTCGTGCAACGACATTTAAAGGCGGCAGTGAGAAATAAAAAGCTGGACGTCCGGTGTTTCTCTCTTACCACGTACCTCTATATACAGATACTCTACATTAGCTATGATAGCGACATTTATTTGCGAAATATTCGTGCCCGTTCACAATACTCAAACGGGGATTCACCGCGAGGCTAACTTCCGACGCGAAAATTTATCTGACGCGAACAGTACAGAGTAGCTTTCGGGAGCAAATCGCAAATCTGGTCGTCTCGTTGCTCCTAAGCAAGACACTCCGTTCCTTACTCTGCGTTATTTCTTCGCAAAAACTCTTGCCTAAGCGTTCACAACGCTGGCTATCGTTAAATACGGGGTAGACGTATTAGTATGGCAACGCCACTAGATGACGCAAGACGTAAATAGGGACCGGATTCAAAATTCAAAGGCACTTCAATTCACTTTCCGCATATCACCTAACGCAATCGAAGCGTGTAACGAAGCGCACCAGTCAGTGAATGCGTCTTCGCTTTCGTGGGTGGCATTTAAAAAGTAAAATAAAAGACAAAGGCGAAAGGAAGACGAAAAGTGCGCCGTTCCCGCGTGCGCTGCCGCGGTGTTCAATTCAATCACAGTGCAAGATCCTCGCGGGCAGAGGTAACGTGCGCCCCCGTCCTTTGTGATGGAGAAGGCCGGAATCGCGCTTCGGAGTTGCAAAGACGCGGGTCCGCCCAGGCTGCGTCGCGAGTCAGTGCCTGCGTGCCCCGCGAAAAGCGAGAAGCGAAATGGCTTATATGCCGCGCCGGACTCGGCTCGGCGCGTACGGCGGCGCGGACAGAATGGAAACAATTTCCCGAGGAGCCCCCGCCGAGGTCCGTTCGGAGGAGGAGAGATGGAAGATGCAGGGGGCAGAAATTGCTTCGACCTGCGGGGGTCCACGTAATAGGCGCTGCTCGCCACGCTTCAAAGGAGCCCCCTTGAGAAGGAGTCCTGGATGGGGTCCGACTTCTCCTCGTCTTGGACTGAACTTCCTCCGGCCTGCATGGCAACTGGGAGAATAGATAAATAAAAAAAATGAGGGTACCCCTTATGGCTGCCGCGAAACCGGTTTGAGCTCGCGCGCCCACAATTGTGTCGGATGTCTTCGAAGGATGGAGCATATAGGCTCCATCTCGGTGGTTCCGCGCAGCGCGTGTCTAAGCTGCTGGCGTCCTGAAGCGGTATGGAGCTCGACTGCCTGCTAGAGTAGGTTTATTGGGGCCTTGCCTTTCTGTGGTCTGCTCGCTGCACCTTCAAGGAAATCGTTCTCGTTTCATGTGACCACGTTTGAAATAGGTTGGTTGTCAGAACGCATGCAATTGGCTACCGGCTTGGTTACGTTAGCATTGCGGCACGAATATTTCCTGTTGATCAGCTTAATCTTAGCCTAATTGGATCAGTCTGTTCCGCCCCAGTTTCTCCTCGCTAAACGGCGGAGAAAAGGAAAATACATCAGTTTAGGTCATTCTCGAGCATCTCCGTCCCGCGCCGTGACTTTCAGGGTAGTGGAAGTCACCGTCGTATTTGTAAATAGTTGATGGACTTATTCTGGGACGAAATACGAGCTGAGCACCTAGGATAGCGCTTCACAGTACCAGGCATTTGCACGAAGAGTGCAGCGCCTTCAGCTAGTCAACTCCGTTCCGCACGGATGCAGCCTCAGTACCTTTCTCAGAACCTTCGTCAGCGCTGCGGCCAACTACTGGGATGGGGTAACTTTTCACTGCCTCTCCCCCACCACCGCCGCCACCGAGGCAGCGTCTTCCCAGCTCCTCCCATGCGCGTGAGGTGACCAGCCGTTGAAAAAGCGCGCCTTTGTGATGCAAGCGCCGGCGCTCCGTCAGCCGCCGGGGCGGGCGATTTTCCTCCTCTCCCTCGGGACCCCCAGCCCGCGGGCGGTGGGAGGGGTAGCTGCCAAGACCCTCCACCTTGGCCGGCGAAAATCCGGTATCGCATTCTTGCCGACTGCTTCGCGAAGAGGAAGGGCGCTGGAGCGCGCGTGGGTCTCATAAGTCACGAGCTGCCCCGATAGGTGCGCTGTCGGCTCTCCGGCCTGCTCCTTTGTCCCGGGTTTCGTGCTCGAGAGTCTCCTCGGCGAGCAGGTAGAAGGGCGCAAGGACGGAGTGAAAGGAAGAGATCCTTTGGAATCGATGCTGAGAAGCAGCAGCGCGGTAGGAGACAAATAGAAAAGAATGCAACTGAAAGCATGCTATAACGAGACGGCTTAAAACGGAGTAACGGGTATAACGAAAGAAAAGAAACTTCACGGCATCAGCGGATTGAAAGCCATGCACTGAATGGTTCGTTTTGAGGGAGAAAAATTTCTTGCGCGAAAGTAAATAGGGAATTATTTAAAGACATTTAAAGATTGATGTTAGCTTCTTTCATTTAGCATAAATGGTCACGTGGTTCTTCTTCGGTCGCATTCGATGTACAGATGAGCCATTAATTATCACGTACGCAGTCAGTCTTCGTTGGGCGTTCAATGGTCTTCAGTGCTGACCTTAGCTAAACATTTTAAGTAGAAAACACCCAGCGGCATTCAATTAAAAAAAATCGACACTCCTGCAACTTATTTATATAGTGGTCCACTCTATATTACGCTAGATACCCCTTGTTACTAATACGAGATAGCCACACATACTTGCTAGCTAGATATAAGGGGCGTCGCTTTTATTAAAGAAACACTCAAGGCAATTTCGTCAATTTTTCGTTTGCTTCTCGGAAATGGCAGCTTAGAAGCTCTTCAACAGGTTCACTGTTGTTCATTCTCCTTTGAACGCATGTTCTCCTAAACTTAGCGCTTTCAAAGAGATCTTAATTAATTTCGCTCTATGCTGTAAATAGTTGCACCATCCGGAACGTTACTGTAGAAAGCCATGCCCACTGAGCGTCGGATATACATTATCATAATATAATAACTGTGAACGAAACGGTCTGCTTAGCTCGGCAAGATCATATATTGACTTAACTAAATGCATAGGCAATTGGATACGTTACAATGCTGGTATACACGCCTTAATTAATTTTGATTTCGGCGCATGAAAATAATCCTTATGGCCTATAACAATAAAAATTGGCGCCTATCTATAATGCTACTCGCTTCTCGTACTGCTCGCCTAATACTAACATGTTCATTATCTTAAAATGTCAGGTCAGAAGAGTTGAGGTAGCAGCGTTGCTGTAAAGGCGCAAATTTTACGACCCTACCCCCTCTTTTTTTTTTTCTGCACGGAATTGTGCTGTGCTCTGGACGTATACGACAGGCACTGCCTTGAGAACATTCTCACCCGAAGTGTAAACGTTGTTTTCACTATTAATTTCGGGAGTGAATATCAAAGGAAATGGCGCAGTCGGGCCTTTATCAGTTCACTCACTCGACTCGCTCGCTTGCTCGTTCACTCACTACCTTGGCAGTAACTCGCTGTTTCACTTGCTCGCTTTTTTAGTGACTCACTCATTTTTGTACTTTCGAGGTCACGAATGTGTCACTGAACGGAGTAAAAAAAAAATTTAATCTAATGCCACAAATTTAGTCCCTATTTCATGTCATGGCATTTATTCCTCGTAAAACTATTTGTTCTTCCGTGTTCTTGTGTATCATCATTCATTCTCAAAAAGTCATTGTGATTACCCCCGGCAATGCATTACGACCACTGCCGGTATAGAAAATACAAATAAACATTATAAATATATATTGTCACATCGAGATTGCGAAAAATTCTATTCAGTCGCTCTTTTAAAAGGAGCTGCGATGGCTATTAAATGCATGGGGGGGGGGGGGGGGGGGATCGAGTGGTACCCTTCACTAGCCATTTTGGCAACAAAAGGAGAATAGAATACTTTAATACTTTACTTTAGCGCGACACTGAGGGATTTCTGCTTGGGTGCTTTGCTAGCGGTGCTTGTGATTCTGTACATCGTGATTGACGAGATTAATTTGTACTGCACGGATATTTCGCCAGAACCGGTCCCACCCGCTCGTGCACCTCTTTTTTCCTATTCAAGGTGACCGAGGACCTGTCACGGGGCTTTCGAACTTTGCCTTTCTTTTTGGCTGGCAGGAAGGTCGAATTTGCACCTTCGACTTCGAACTGCTCTCCGCATCGAAACTTTGTTTCAACCGGATGAGAATGATCGGTAATTTATTAACCGTGCGTGAAAACGGTCGCGAGACCATCGCTGCAACGAAAAAAAAAAGAAACAAAGAGAAAAGCATCACACCAGCTCGATGACGTAACACGCACGACCCACTCGCTACGATGAAAACGAAAGGAACTCACCAGAGCGTGCCCGGCGACCCCGCTGCATCGACCACAGATGAATTCACAGGTGACAGCGTAATATATGGGCCAGTAGAGGGAGAGGGCGGGGGGGGGGGGGGGCAGGCGACTTCAAATAAATAAAATCGGGAAGCACATAAACTAAAACCGTCGTCCGACTACACATGCAGCGCATCTCCCCAAGAACGTTCCCTCCCGCCCTTCCTTTTTTTTCCTCTTTCAGTCGTCCCCGTATGGGGAGAAGAGAAACGACTTCGTGCCTGGCCCGACGCCCCGAGGCGCGAGCAGCGTGTCGGCGCCGGCCGAAAGAGAATAAAGCCATTTCTGCATGGCATGCGCGGCCGGCGACTTTCTCTCCCGTGCGCTGCAGATTGTTCCCGCTCCATCGTGTCCCTTTCGGCGCCTCGTGCGCCGCCGACGCGACGAGCCGAGGTAAATTCCGGGGGAATTCTCGGCATCCACCTCTAAGCGAGCTTGTACTCTGATCAGCTAGGCGCGTGCTTTGTATCCCCCCCCCCCCCCCCCCTTTGCTGCCTTGTCGCCGTGCGTGCACACCGGCCAAAACTTCGTTCTTGGGCCGGCCCGCACACTCCTTTGTCTTTTTATTTCGCTGGCTGCGCGCTGGGCGACAGTCGATATTATGCAAATCAGTGTCCGAGCGGCGATTTCCATAAATCACCGGCGGGAGCGCGACGCCGCTGTGCAGGTTCGCGAGACTGCGTGCGCCGAACGAGAGACAATTTACATATTGCCCTAAATCGATATTGATGGCACTCGTCGCCTTTACGCCGTTGAAAGGAAGAGGACAAAACAGCGGCGGCCCCCGCCTCTCTAGCCCGCCTCTGTTTATTTATATTTTTTTTAATGCTCTCGCCCCGTCCTTTGCTGGACTGGCATGTACACCGCAGTGGCGAGGCAGGCGCGTGGCTCTGTTCCCTCTCGCCCTCTGTGCTCAGACGCGCTGTAGCCGTAAGTACTGGGAGACAAAGTCAACACGTAAGACATGTTGAGGTGTGGACAGGCAGTTGTGATATTGGTGAGCGAAGGGCGCTTCGTCAGTACTGCAATGGTTGCCACATTGGTCAGCACGTTATGGGAAGGCTGCGGTGGACGCCTAAATTCATTGTGGGCTGCAGGCCGTGCAGGACAGGTTACGAGTCACGAGGGAGCGGGAACTTTGAGAGACAGGTGAAGAACGCGTGGCTCGAGCAGTCAATCGAATACTGTGTTTTCTCGCGTAAAGGGCGCGCTCGCATGATAAACGAACAGCGTACTTTGGCTGCCAAAATGTTTTTTTTTTTCCTTCGCGTAATAAGCGCATTCCCTGCCTCTGGCGCGCAGCCTGCCGATGATGATAGTGAATACTAGCAGGCGACCCCCCCGCCCTACCCTTATTTTTAACGTCGAAACAACTGCGCTATAAGATAAAGCACCATCTGTAGAATGTCAAGATTATAGTATACCTCACCCTGCACGACGAAATATTCACAGTGTTGTTCTGCGGGGGATGTGAGAACCAATAAAAATCACACCTTGTCGCAACGGGTTTCTGTGTTCGATCTGGATGATTAATAATTGTAGCAACTTATAGTGTGCCCGGGCATCACGCTGAACACTGTTAGTTGTGCTAAAGTAAACTCTAGTTGAGCTCTCTTCGTACAGAATTATGGGCTGCTATAGGCTTGGTATGGTATACGTGCTAGTTTAAGATTAAGGTTGTTTCCTGTGCCCTTGACAACGGAAACCGCGCCGAGGTGAGCGTTTATTTTTTTTAGGTGGGTCGTTCCGGCTGAAGTACTATATATTTATTCCACCAGCCTATTTTTTATTCCGTTTCTGTAGCTTTAGATTTTTTATGAACATTTCACTCCGCGCAAACAAACGCGCCTCTCCATATTTGCCGATTCTTTTTTCTTTGGGGGGGGGGGGGGGGCTATAGTTCAGTTGCGGCTTTCATGACGCCATCGAGTCGGCGCCGAATCCTATCCTTGCTGAGCCTTTTTCGAGCTGAACGTTTTCTTCGTTCTTAAAAGCTTTGTAGAACGCTTAAGAGCGTTAAAGAGCGTTTTAATAGCGTTTTAAGCGCGTTTTAAGTGCGGCGCTTCCCGCTTAGCTTTCGCCGTTACCTTCCAAATCCGATCGCGGCACTACAGGGACAGGGCACTCGAGTGCAAGGGTCGAACAAAGCGCAGCGCGGACGCGTCTCCCCGCCGAGCGATGCGGCCCAGATTTGCGCCGACGGTGAGCAAATGACCCGCGAACGTCGTCGTCCTTCGCCCTGCATGAGCTCGGGAGTGACACGGGGCGGCGCGCGAGTTGGTCGTCCGTCGCTGCAATCGAGTGGGCCGCCGTGTACGTACACCATGACGCCCACCTTTCGGCGCGTCTATCTCCGGAATGCAGCGTCTCTGGAACGCCCGCCGAAAGGCGCATTCCACGCGCGGCGTCCGGAGACCCGCGCCGTCGAGCGAGCTCCTCTGCGCCGATGCGCGTAGGTGGGTGGAGCAGCTCGGCGCCGGAAATACGGTTTGCGCCTCTCGCGACTTCCCGCGATGACTCGCCGAGAAAGACACCGGCGTGGAATAGAGATGCCGTGAGATATATCGAGAGCCGGGCAGGTACCGATAGCCGAGTCAGTCCAGGCCGTTCGAGTAACTCGGTCGCAGGCGGCTGCCCGATTGGTGAGTGCGATGCTCTCTCTCCATATGAGCTTTACATTATGGTGTGGCACTTCCGAGATCTTTGCTCGATATATTAATGTCAAGAAGAAGGTGTTGGAGGGTGGTATGCCGTTCGCGCTTATGTAACGCAACTTGTCACATTGCGGCGTAAGCTTTCTCGGGGTATTAATAATCCATTACGCAATGAGATAGCAGACATTTATGAGCAGTATGGATGCCAGTAAAGAAATCGACACGTCGGCGCAGCTATTGTGGGAATGACGAGAAGTGTGAAATTGGAAAAAAAGCTGAAAAAAAAAACGCGCGTGGCGCACACAGGATTAAGGTTGTACGCAAAGAATTCTGCATGTCGAAACAATATGGAGTCCATGAAGATGGAGTTTAATGGAATTACGAATTTGTTTTGCTAGCGTGTTGCCTTTGCTATCTGGGTACAACGCGGTATGTGGAATGTCTGCATGAAGAAATACTTCTGCCGCAGCCGCTGGCAACAACGATACGAGAGAAATGCAATATTAAGGATAAGTGCCCTAAAAAAAAGCGTAAACAAAACAACCAAATCTGCACGTTAACAATAATAAAAAAACAGATGAAATCTGGACTGATCTCTGCTTTGACACCTGTCTGCATCTCGCTTTAATGTCTCTTTCCTACGTATTTCTATTAAAGGGGCGGTCTTTGACACCGCAATGCGCAAATGGTTTCGCGATCCTCTCAGACACCCACAGCGGGTCTTATTCGTGTTTTTTATTTTTTTGTTAGATGATGCACTGGCTGCCTGTGCTTACAGTTTCCCTGCTGTCGCTTAATTCCTTAGTTTGTACAGTTTTTTGCGATGTTAGACACCTTTGCTTCCACCGTTCGATATTAAGCTAGAAGTCAGGTCTTTTTCATATCCGTTTTAGCTCTCCGTACTTCCAATATCTCCGCAGAACCTTTCTCCCAGGCTCGGTAAATGCGCACGTAAAAGGACGCGGCCGAACGCATACTGCCATCGATTTGTGAGAGTGACTTCGATTTGCCTCTGGCAGCAACAATGGTCGGCTCGTCGAAGCGTGAAATTGTCTGTTATCTCTCCTCCTGACTCTTTTTGTAATGGTGCTCCCCCCCCCCCCCCTTTTTTTTTCTCTTCCACCGTCAGTCTCGACACCGGCCGTCGTCGTAGTCTTGCGGAGGTTCGATCTGAACCAGGCATTATCGCGCTGACTGCGAGCCATATCCCGTATAAGACCTCTTCAGCCGGCGCCCGTTCTTAATGTGCTCGAGGCGTTCCTCTACCTTTAGACTTTAATTCTGGCGCGTCGAGATTGCCACGAGAGCGTTGGAAACGAGCCAACCTGTTGGTTCGGAGAGATAGCTCTCGACTGCAGGAGTCGTCCACACTGTTACTGGAATTAGTTTTAGCTTTTCCGGTAGCCTAAAACAGCCATGAGTTCGGTGAACGGATATTAGAACTAGCTGCGAGGAAAATTCTCGAAAACTGACCTAATTTTGAAAATTACGGAGGGCACTTCAGGCTACTTACGTGCTTTGAATGCGAAAGAATTTTAAATTTTTCTCTTCCTTTGTCATGACACACCGACTCATTAGCATACAGTCATAAGGCAATACTACACTAGGTGCACCTCTGTTCACCAAGAAGCAACGCGTGCTCGCCTCGAAATCTGAAAGTCCTGGGTTCAATTCTTCGCACCGTCTGTTGAAATTTTTATTCAGTGCGGTAGCACTGCTAGAAGAATTTTCCGATTTCGGGCGCACGTACGTACGTATACGTCCCTAGAGCCTGATTCGTGGCAGGTAGCCCGCCTGTCCACCGCATTGTGGGCAGCCATTCAGGTTCCACGCAACCGTTCACCCACGCTTTTACCTAGCTGAAAGGCTGGGTGAAAGGTACACTTTGGTTAACGCGTTCAAGATAAATATCTTCAGGGCAGAGGCCTTTAGATCAAAGGCGTTTGTGGTAAAGGCCTTTAGATCAACAGAATTAATGGTAAAGGCCTAAGGATGAAAGTCTTCATGCCATTTACTACGAAGGCTTTCACCCTAAAGGTCCTTGTGCTAGTGCACAATATTCCGCGCTTAGCCGCGCTAAACCGTCCGCTAATGTTTTCTATCGCACCACGGTGACGTCATATGGGATTTTCGGGACCAATGCTGCTGCTCAATGCCGACGCCGGGTTTCGTTCCCTCAGAGCCATGTAGTGTTTTCGTATTAAAACCAAAACGGCCTAGCCTATTTGTACTCCCTGGTAGGATTAAGGGGCAAAACTGTACATATCGCGTAATTTAAACCGTTCTGGAGCGCTGCAGTTTAATTTTAACCACCCTGGGTTCTTTAACCGGCGTTTCTGCGCGTTTCTCTGCGGCGTTCTTGCCTCGCCTTCAAACAGCAACTCTCAACGCCCTCTCGCACAGCACGCGAAATCAGCGCCCATACACGCGGCTCCCGGCGGGTCTGGACGCGGCGACGAAGAAGAGCGCAGATCGATGGCGGTCCGCTTTTGTTGTGGCGTGAGCTCACATATTTACGAGGCGACGTCTAAGCTCGGCCGCCCGCGCGCGTGCCCTCGCAAATTGCGCACCATTGTTTCCGGGCGTCGCAGGCGACGGCGTTCGCCGCACAATGGTAACAGCATTTTTCCGTTCTTCGCACGCGACGCCGCCGCCGTGTTTAGGGTGCCCTAGCCGTGTTGCTCTCCGAGCGCCCCCTTCGCCCCACTCAGCTTCGACCAGGGCCGCGCTGCTACCTGCCAGCCGTGTCGCGTAACGCTCCGGTCCCGAGCGTGACTCGAAAACGCGTCGTCGTGCTTTCAACCCGTCCTCCGGGCGCTCTTTATCGTCGCGCACGCGACGAGGCGGCGAGCTTCAACAGCTCTTCTTTCTTTTCCTTCTGCCTGTTCGTCTAACCTGCTCCGCGTAGTCGGTGCAGTGCTGCTGGAAGCTGCGGAACTGTGCCGAGGTGAAGGGCAGGTCGATACTTTAGCGTCTAGCGCGTTTTAATGAGTTCTCGCTCTCTAATTATACGGCTTGTAATTCATCGCGCATTTATGTAAACACCAACGTATTCGCTGCCAGGGAAGAATACAGTTTCTCGAGGATTATCTTACCCGAACCTGCTCGAAACTTTTTTTTTTTTTACTGAAAGGAGTAACCAGGTTAAGCAGTTTTAATTAAACACGCCGCGTATTAACGGAGAGGCGGAACTTGTCCGACTGTATACGAGTCATTCCAAGGACGTTTTCGCGCTGTCGTGACTCACTGGTGCAAAGGAAGGTTTAGCTGCTCACGCGACGCTTAATTTTGCAGACAAATAAAGTCTAACTACTGTAGATGGTTCCCGCCACTGAGGCTCAGCCTGGCAGGATGCGTAGAGTGCCACTGTGCACCGCCTCGCTTCCCATGCCGGCGGATGCGTAGACGACCCTCACGAACACTGGCCGCACTGCACGAGTATTTCGTGCGCAAAGCGGTGCTGCGCCTGTCTCGCAAGGAGTTGCCCCGCGCGCATGTGGAGCGCGTGCACAGGTGCGCTTCTGCTGCTGGCAGCGCGATCTGCCTCTGTCTGTTAATGGCCGGTGGTCGTAGTCCCCGAGGTTCCCGCTCTTCGCTTTCACTGGGTTTCGCCCGGTGCTGGGCTGCCGTTAATTAGCGAACCATTGTGTTTCGGCGCAGGAGTGCTGACTGCTGTTTGTGCCCAGCCCCTCGTGCCGACGAGTGAAGTTCGCGACCGGGGGAAAGGAGAAATGGGGGGAGACCGAACCGGGCACGCTCTCAAACAGAAGCGTTTAATGCCGGAGAGACAAGGGCACGGCGCTACGACGAGTCGGCATTCCCTCTATCTCTGGCTGGCAGAGTACGCTGCCAGGTTGGTGCTCGCTCGCGCAGGGGAAAAAAAAGTAAAGGGCGGATGAAATGAAAGGAAGAAGTGAAAGAAGAAAATGCACTTTCGTAATTTGTTGCCTGCGAAACGAGATGGTGCCTCCCCGAAAGAAAGTCTTCATTAGCGGAACACGTACGCTCTGAAACGACGTGTAGGTGGTGGGCTGTGCGTCGACCCCGGGCTGGACGAATGCGTCTTTCGACGACTTACGGCGGTGCACCTGGTCGGCAAAGCGTTGCGGCCGCATGCAAATAAGCATGAAGGTTGCCACGGGTTCTCTATTTGCAAGTTATTATTTTTTTCACCAGTCGGAGCTGCACTCGTGGGATTTTAATCAAACTATTTGAGTTTATTGGGCTTTGGGTGTGTATTATTTCTAGTGGAAGAAGAAAGTGCTTGCTTAACTGAGAACAATGGTGTCAGTGATGATGCCTAGAGTGATTGCGGGAATGAACCAAATGTAGAAAAGGCGCAAGCATTCGATATCTTTCAAGACCGTGACGTTGGTGTTTGAGAAAACGAACCTGTTTCAGCGCAGGTTCGTGTCTATGCTGTGGTTTATGGCTTATGGGGGTTTAACGTCCCAAAGCGACTCAGGCTATGAGGGGCGCCGTTAGTGAAGGGCTCCGGAAATTTCTACCACCTGGGGGTTCTTTAACTTGCACTAACGTCGCAGAGTGCGCGGGCCTCTAGAATTTCGCCTCCATCGAAATTCGACCTCCGCGGTTGGGATATGTCCTGTGCTTGCAGTCAAACCATGGCGCCACTGCGACTCATCGCGTCGATATGCATAGCATTACTGTGAGTCGGAACAGCCGTAAGACGAACCCGAACAAAGCAACTCGTATGCATGAGGAATTGAATAACATAACAGGCGCTTTTTATGAAGTTAAACAGAATCTATCTAATCGCGCTTTTTAAATTATGTCTTTTATATCCAGTGCTGGCCACTAAACACAAGGAACAAAATGAAACTTCTGCTTACGCCGGTAAGTTCAGCTCTCGCAGCAATGCTCAACGATCGTGAACGCAGGTTCCAGTGCCGTCGGAATTTGCCTGTAACACACGCAAAAGCTGTACTCGAGCGTCGCCAACTCATCGGCAGCTCGCATCCACACACGCGTAGGCTGCGAACAAACTCGACACTGCGACGAAGTCATACCTTCCGCCCTCTCTCCTTCCCCTCCTGGCATTCATAAGCGCACCCATCGGCTCTAGAGCGGGCGCACGGCACAGAGGACTCGAAGCGAGCCGGCTTCCTTCGCAAATCGGAAACGCGGCCCGCTTTTGACGCGGCGACCTTATACGCTGCCGACGTTATTTTGATTCCCGCCCCGAAGTCGCCGGGAGTGAAATTCCGAGACAGCTCCTGGAATGAGCCGAGCGTCTCCGCTCGCGTCCGGAACAGACGCACGCGGCGGCGACGACGACGGGCCGCCTTTTCTGCGGCGGCCTCCCCGAGCGCTATTTCCGCCAGGATGGGCTTTTTCTTCTTCGGGAAAACGAGGAGGGGGAGGATCCACGTCGGCGTCCGCGGGAGAGGCTACAGATTCAATTTCTCGTTGTCTCCGAGCGCGCTCCGCGAGCCTCGCTCGGCGCCTTCGCAGCCGCGCGCTTTGATCATCGCGTGGGCAGGCCGGCCGTCGCCGCCGGGTCTTCCCTGGCCCGGCCAGATCTGTTCTCTCCCGGCACCGAGGTTTTTCGGCGGCCTGGCACTGTCTCGGAGAAATGCCTGCGCCGCAATCGATGTGACGCTTTCTCCTTTCTGGCCGGGGGGCATCTCGGCGGCGTTTGCCCGTTTTGTGCCGTCGCAGCGGCGACGGCGGAATTGGCTTCCCTGGTGGGATACTCAGGCCGTGCCTGTGTGTGCGTGTGTCGATTGCCCCCCTTACTCTCGCGCCGATATTCGATTGCTTCCGCCGGCGCTCTGCCATTAGTGCGTTTCTGGCAGCACGTGGACGCCAGGAGGCGCCAATGGCCGTCTATTCCCGCCGAGTAGAAGAAGCCGTGCTGAGAGTCAAACAAAACTTGACCAGTGGGAAAGGTGTTTGGGAAAGTACGGGAAAGTGGTTGGGAAAGGTACGGCCTCCGAATCGGGACAGTAGTGCTTTTAACACGTGTGGAAGGACTGCGATTGGCGATGCCATCGTTTACTTCCGTGATTGGTCAGATGACGGGATCTGGCGATTTAGGAGTCACTGTTTTCGCTAACAGCTTTGCGAATCGTGCCTCTCTCATGAGTTGGCGCCACCTGTAGCTGTCACATCTCTCCAGGGGTTTAGTAAGACGAGGTTTATGGTGCTATACCAACCAACGCTGTTTGTAACGCGACACGGTTAGAGAGGACGTTCGGATGAAAAGCAGTGCACGTTGTCACTCTAATTAGGATTGGGCGAGAGGGTTGTGATGCCACACGTTGAGGTGGGGAATTAAAAGGATTTGAAGTCAAGTTAAATTGGGACTGTAAAGTCGTAGCATGACTGAACTGCCACTATGACGTATGAGGATGTAAATTAATTACCCAGAAATGAAAATTGGGTAATTGGTTGGGAATCAAACCCATGACCCTCCGGTTGCTAGTCAAACACGCTACCTCTAGGCCGTTGAGGCACGTTCATTCTACTTGGCTTAATGGGTACCTTGTGTGTCTTGTGGTGTAACACGTGGTCTAGTATGCTTATGATGATGAATGCTAATGAGTGTGTCTAATTATGAATATGCACTAACATGAAATAAGTAGCAAATAGCCGTTAACGCTGTCGCGTCGTACGATTCAGGAAGAGCAGAATTGTCCTCCTAATTTTTCTAAATCCGAACGCTTGTAACATTATTAAAGCACGCCACCACTCTGTGTTTAGCGCAAAAAAAAAAAAAGATCTGCGCATCCTCCGCAGCACAATTTAAGCCCGATGACGAGTCAGTCGCTCCTAGATATCTTTTGTCATTTGTTTTATGTTACAGCTCAAAACCGCATCAAATCTGTGTTAAGGTTACCGTGGCATGAGGCTAAGTTCTTATCTTCATTTGCTATTTTCTAGTTTGCTGGCGCCCAGGCTGTATAAAAGACTGCGAGTCGGGAATTGCTTGTTGCGGCTTCCTTGCAAGGCTTGAACAATTGAAAACGTGCAAAGCGCCTGCTGGAAGGAATGGTTCCTTTGCTTGATAGGGCTACCTGCTTACTTTCTCGCGCTGTGGGTCCAAAGTTCTTGTAGTGTGTGCTTTGCATTTTAATGCCGAAAGCGTTGTATATGCCTGGTTTCTCAATGTTTCGCCACCTCACGCAAAAAATGCAAAAGAACAAGAGCGATGTGTCTATAAAACTTGAATCATCTCTAGCGAAGCCTTCGGGGCAGGTAGAGTCACTAAATAAGGAAAGTATGATAATCATTAAATTAAAAAATTATTAAATGTGTAAATTTTTATTTAGTGACTCTAAGTGCAGGAATTGAGCGCTGTACCAATTAATCTGTGAGCAATTTTAAAACCTGGTATTTATTTCAATAAAATAATGTTCAATGTACAAGAAATATTTGCTGTATAAAAACATGTAAAACAAAACAAAACTCAGTTTTTTCGGATTGTGGCGTCAATGGCCTTGCCCGCAAAGATGTGAGAAGAGGTGAAAGATGGAAAGTAGGTGAAGCAAAGGGAAATCGAGCGGTGGGGATAGGGTGCAAAAAGCAAGCAGAGGAAAAGCACGAGTTAAGCACAAGCTACCGCCGCGCACCGAGTCGGGCTTCTTTTACAGCGAGAGCTGTTATGCGGGTCCCTCCCCGAGCGGAGCCTCAGTGTGAGCCGGCGGCACGTGTGGTCACCACAGCAACCATCCGGTTGGCTGCAGCCCCGAGGGTAAATGGCTGCGCGAGAGCGAGAGCGCAGTAAGCGTCTGCGTGCGGCAACGGGAGCCAAGCGCGCACATGACATCAGAGCCGATGAGCAGCAGGCACGGAGCGCGCAGCATCTGACGTGACGTCATAGCGCGCAGATTCTGCATTGCTATGACAGATTCGCAGCAAGGGGAAGATATTCTCTCCCGATTCCGCGTTTAACAGCGTGAAGGCCATTGTCATCGATGAGAAGGTCCTGCCCTGTGCGGTGCCGAACAGGAAGGCTGAGCTCAGCGCCGGATCTAGACCGAGCATTGCCGGCAAAGGCTGCGTATGAACGCGAACAGTGTAAGTGACGACCCACATAGACGACTCGGATAGCGAAATGTCTCAAGCAATTTAATGGCTCTGGCTGAATAATGCGCTAAGCGGCGGAGCTTAGCGCTGACATTATATATATATATATATATATATATATATATATATATATATATATATATATATATATATATATATATATATATATATATATATATATATATATATATATATATATATATATATATATATATATATATATATATATTACATGACGGGATAGTGAACAAAAGGGAACAAGGGAGCCGTAGTGCTCCCGAAACGTCTTTTCATCTTTTGACTTTGGCCAGTGACCAGCAATCTGCATCATCATGGCAGACTTCGACATGACGGTCAGAGCCTGCGAAGTGCGAAGATGACCGAGTACACGACGCGTCCGTTTGGTGCATTCCGTCTTCTGGCGGTCTATTGCTAGGACGACAGTCTCTCTCAGTATCCGCTCGGAAATGGCGCCGCTGTGGGGTACGGCTTCTTGGTGTACACTGAAGAAATGCAAGCATGCGATAGCTTCTTTGGATCGCCACAATCATTCGCTAAACGAAATGCCGGCTCGCTCTGTAAGCTTCCAAAACGTGAAAACGATTACGGTGGTTCCACTCATGCGAGCCATGTTTTCTGTGCACGTCACGTAACTATAGCAACAGCCGGGATTTATTCATACCATCGTGCCTTCTATTTCAAGACCAGAAGCTTGCTCTGAGATATGAAGAACACAAGTATATTAACCTCATAAAGAACGACTTTCAAGCTTACGAGGGAGTTAAAACGAACGCTAGGTGGAGCACTGGCGCCAAGTCGATTTTGCCTCGCTCAGAGTTGTGCTGTGAAGCGGCACAGCGCAGCCTATTTCCTATCATCAGTGCCCAAAGCTGGCAAAGCAGCGCAGGGCGACCAACATGCGGGCCAAGTATACAGTTGAAGTTCTCAAGAGTGCGCTACGCAAAGATGCGCTCTTGCGTGGGACTCCTAATGGGGCTGTATCGTTTCTGCGTCGCAGTTTCCTGTCAACTCGGCTCTGATGCTCTCTAACCGTTCTGCTCTGCTTTCCTGCCAACCAAACTTTGCGATCTTGCTCGCGCACTCGTTTCAGGGCTTGCATACGTTGCCGTTCTAGGTCAGCTACTTAGGTGTTTACACGCCCAAAGTATACGCGCAACTCGCGAGACGCGAGGCCATTAACTGTATACGAACTATGCTTCGTAAATGCGCCACAGGGTCGGCAGAGAACAAAGGCTCCTTTTTACCTCGACTGTTGGAAAGCGCCCGCAGGCTCGCGTGCTGTACCGGTACTCCGAACTTAACCGCATTACAGCGCCCAGCCTCTTAATTCCACAAAGCGCTGTTGGGGGCCTCTGAGCGAGCAGGCCTGTTTTGGGTGGACCCAACTGGCGCTTTGTTGCCTCTCGCGCTGCTGCGGCGGCCCTCGTGCCGGGAAGAGCGCTGGACCGCTGCAGAGCAAGCTTCCCCCTAATCCTGGTTGATCGAGTCCACGGATAGCGCTGTGGCACGCGGATGCTCGCGAAGCGCCCTCTTGTACCCGCGCTGTCTACGAGCTGCGAACGACTTAATCCGGTTTTACGAGCGCCGCAGTGGATTACAGTGCCTTCCTTCTCAACGACACCCACGCCGCTGCGGCGCTGCCGTCGCGAGCGTCTGCACGCACTGGTTGCAGCGCTCGGATGCACGGAATGCAGAGCTCGTCGCTTTGTCCTAGCTCGAGATTTTTCCGCCCCCCCCCCCTCCCGCCTTTTTTTTTCTCTGCACGCTCGGAAACGGTAAAGTTGTTTAGGCCGCGACCTGAACTAAGCTTACAACGTATGCAACAAAGTTTCTGGGGGAATGGGTAGAAATCATCACGGAAAGGGGTATTTCCGCATGTCTCTAGGCTTAGCAAGCAGTTATACCTGCTTTCTTTTCGTTTTATCAATGCGGGTGAACAACAAGCGGCCACCATTCGGTAAGGGAGAGAGCGAGAGAACATTTTAAAGTAATGTCTTTGATATTAGCACTCCTTGCTTAGCAATTTGTTCATGCGTTCATCGGGGGTGGCCAGACGCTCTGTTGGCAAGAGTGCTCCTGGCAATGATGCACTAAACCGAAATGCCCAGGTCGCAAACAAGGAAGTCATGCATGAGGACAATCGAATCACACTGCAAAGTGTCCTCTTTTTTATATATATATATATATATATATATATATATATATATATATATATATATATATATATATATATATATATATATATATATATATATTCAGCAACGGCGATGACTATATGCCTGAATATCTTTGTAATCGGAAGAATGTGCGGCCAAAGTATTACCATTACTTTACGGAATTGTATTGTCACTACGGTATACATGAAACTAATGCCTTTCTTCTGTCCTCTTGTCAGCGTACTTATTTAAGGGGGAGGTAACTGTACCTTTTACCTCGACTTGCTCTTTTTTTTCTAAACTGAAAGAAAAATATAATACAAACCTGTACAGTTTTGATACGATTAGATTAAATTCTGTGCGGTTCGATTCTATGCGATGCGATGCAGTTCACAAATTGCACATGCATGACGACACGAGCCTGTGCGAATAAGGCGAAGAAGCACCAAAGGACGTCTGAAATACATGGATGACTGACTGTGCTGTGCCTTTGGTTTCCTCTTGTTTTCACTTTTGTTTTTGTTTTTTACTGCTCTGTTTTCCCGTTTAAAGAGCTTTTTTTTTCTTTTCAGCATATAGCTCCTTTTCATTTATCTTGAATTGGCGTTAAGCCTGTCAAAACGTTGCTGGCCCGGGCTCCCTCTCTCATTCTTTTATGTTGTTTTTTATATTTTCTGGGAGGACCAGTAAAAGGGTAAAAAGGGGTTTCATGTACACCCGCTGCAGGTCTTGAACTGCAGCAGGTGTCCCCGTCATGCCTTGGGGCTGAAGTCTTCGAGCGTACATCTTCCAGAGGCCTCAAATGAAAATGCAAACAGAAACCTCTGCCGTTTTCTCCTTTCAGCGGTGTACTCTCGAAAAGACGTGCTTTATTTCTATGTGCACGTGATGCGCACAAATTTAAAGGACATGTTTCGCTTTCGATGGCTGAGCCACTCTTATGCAGCCGATGTTTCTGTCGGATACATCTTTATGAACGACCCGGAAGTCTCCAGAATTTATCGCGCGAAACAAAGAAATTAAAAAAAAAACGAAGATCGGGAAGCCGTTAAGAATGAAAAAGAACGCACACAGAATGCGGAGAAGGGTGGCTGTGACATTACGGTGGTTTCTTGCCAGGAAACGGGCATGCCGTCTATAGTTCAGGAACGTGCACTCGGGCGAGATGAGACGACCATCGAGATCGTTCTTCCCTGACGCCGGAAATGTTTTTCAGGAGTTGGAATGCACCGTACCTGCAGTGACCATTCCGAAGCTCGCCGTGCGCGGAGAGAGAAATTCTTCGACTGGCGCACTACCACAAGCACGAGGAAACACATTCGGCTCAGCGTCCTTAGTTTTCGTATCCTAAAGTCAGTCTTTTTGTAATTTTTTTGAAAGCTTCAAACTGATGACGTTGCACACTTCTGGCAATGTTTAATAGACCCGAGTTTATTGCGATGCCGGCCGGATGACGGTTCCTTTTTTCTTCCTTGCTTTGTTGCATGCATCAGGCTATGTGTATTTATTTTTCATCGGAGTTATATACTCGTGTATTTCTCTCGTACCTCTCGTATTCTGCACAAGGCAGCCAAGTTCTAGAGCCTTTCCGAAACGTTTCTGTTTTGCTTAACGAGTTCAGTGACGGGTAAAGCGAACAAAATAAAGAACTATAAAGGTCACAGCAGTGGCACAGAAACAACCAAGAAAAACAATTTTTGCTTGGCGTGAGAAAGTATAAGCTGTCTGGTGTGAAACGAAGGCGGCCTCTAATTCCGAGCGGCCTCGCAACTGACTTGTTTTTCTTTCACTCAGTTTTCCATTGTTGCAACACCCCAGACGCTTTCGCCGGGTATATACGTTTGCGTGACGTCCGATACTGCGTGACACCTCCGCCGGTGTCCCCTAAGAAAGAACCAGTGGCGTTTCTATTCTTGCCGGATTTCGTAGGGAAGTTTGCTTCGGGCCGAATCGGGGTTATCAGGACGGGGGGTGAGCGAAACCGCCACCCACAGAGGCCCACACGAACACGGCCCCCTACTCACACGCACACGTGCAGATGCCGTCGCCTCTGCAGCGTACAGTGAGGAACACGGGGCTGATGGAACGTCTTTCTTGGGAGCAGCGGGAGGAGAGGGCGGATGGCGGATGGCCGGGGGCTTCAATTACGACGTCTGGGGCTGTCGCCAGTGACGTTTATTAAAAGCGCGGCGCGGCCGTCGCGGGGCCTCTCGGCTCGAGGCGAGGTTTAGCTCGAGACTGATTAAATTGACTCTGCAACTCGACCGAGTCTGGAGGCAACCCGCCGTCCCTTGCATCCGCGCCGTCGCAAGCCCGGGGCGCGCGGAGGGCCGACGACCGCCGCCAGCTCTAGGACTGGCAACCCACTACCTCCTCTCCCCGCGGCCTGTTGGGCGTCCGACCGGCAATGCCCGCTTCTTTGGGCGCTCGTCGGCGGACCAACCGGGCTGTGCTAATTTAATGCGACGTCCTGACGTTGGCGGCAGCGTCGGCCACGACGTTCAACCGTATAGTACGCCAGCGGCCGGCCGAACGGTTCCCTTCTGCTGTGCTCCCCTATCTACCCCCGTGATCGTTATACGTATATTACTGCAGCCGCGGAAGCCCGTCTTCCTCCCTTCACGATGGCGTCTTTAGGCCGCGAAACCGGTGCCGGTTGGAAGCTGGTTGGCATTACCTGCCTATCTCTTCTTGCGGTTTCCCCGCCGAGCTTCTTGACATGTAGGCGCAGCCATTGCGCAGCGGTGCACGAAGTTACCGCGCTGTGGTATAAAGTTAATGCTTCCTGAGGCGCACTTTGGTTGCATGCTTGAAGGACCCCGTTTACATGGTCAAGTGTTGGCAGCGGCGCATACCCCGGTTGCTTCAGACTGCTGTGTTGTGACGTCAGAAAGCCGTGCGGAAAAGGAAGCGTAACTTAAGTGATTGACAGACATCTCGTTAACAGAACGTTCGCTTTCAGCGTATACCCACGGACGTTTTCTCTTGCTAGCGACCCGCTGTGTTCACCGGCACTCGTTAGGCAGTTGCGCAACGTGTTTGCTTTGTCTGCTACGATGATATGCGTAATTAAGCTGGTCGTAGTTATGCTTGCGAGGTGCGTAATGCCGTTTCGTTATACAGCTGAAACATGCTAGGAGAACACCGCCGCGTGTTTGGACGGGCAGGAAAGAAGCGTGGCGCTGTGCATGCCGCTATGCATGCATAATTGTTCTCGTTAGCTGTTATTTGGGCCGTCAACACCTCAGTGCTGTTTCCTGCTCTTGAGCAGCAGCAACAGCAGCACAAACAAAACAGAAAAGATCGAAAAGTTAAGTAGAAGCACGCCTACGCGGCCTTTGCCTTGCATTTGCATTTCTGCGAGTTTCTAACGGTGGGTCGATTCTCTAAGCGCCTGAGAATAGGGCCGCGGTGTGATTAGAAAAAAAAAGAAAGCAAAGGCAAGCAGCAGCTGCTTGTCCTCGATGTTACTGTTATTAACGCGCCCGCTAATCGTGGGGTGAGTGTCCCTTTGCCCCTTCGTACAAAACGCAAAGTGAACGAGGAGAGAGTAGAAGCGAAGGAAAGCGGCACAGCGCTGCAGATACACCAGCAGCGTTGCAAGGAGAGGCGGGCCAGCAGCCACGGCTCCAAGTGCAACCAATCAGCTATCGACAAGCGGCGTTGCCCGGGCGCACGCACCCGCGTCGCGGGAACAAATTTTCGTGCAGCCAAGCTGGGCGAACTTCGATCGCACGCTGCTGCCACGAGGCGTCTGGCAGCTGCGGGATCAGTTAAAACGGCATTAAAGCCTCGTTTTCACCGAACACACGCAGCGCAAGCTGCGAGGGGAAAGCGGGTGCCAGCGCTTTTGGAGGAAAGAAAGAAGGAAAAAAAATGGAAAAGTTTTGCGCCTCAGTTGTCGGGTGCGCCCAAAGCTCTGCGGTATAAGGTTGCCCTGTGGTGCGGACGCGTTTACTGTGCGATGTTGTTTGGAATGCGCGCTGCTGTTAACTGGCTGCTGGTTGACTGGCGGTTCGCTCAGCGATCTCAGCCAGAACTTCGCGTGTCGTGCCGGGAGACGGAACCGTTGTATGCTTTATTGTATGCTTATGGTTGTGTGCTTATTGCTGCTGCCATACTTCACTAATATTGCGCACGCCGCGCATTCGGGACACCTGGCTGTTGGGCAGTCAAATGCAAGTAGTGACAGTTAAGCACGAACGCAGATATTAGGTTGGTTTTCACCGCGAAAGTTTATAGAGTGATCTCCCGTTTAAAGAACAATTGCATCCATTTATTGTTCTGAGCAAAAAGAAAAGGGATTCTCCGGCTATTTCTGGCTACGCTGACGTTTGCCTGGCTGCAGAGTACCCATTTATCGCCGAGAAAATTGGATTTAAATATGTTCCCGTGAACTGATTCACAACTGGGGCTGCCTCCGTTGAAAAGGGAATGGCGTTGTAGCGTGGCCTGTGGGATCCGCGACGCAAGAACATTGTCGACGCAAGCGTGACGCAAGCATTTTACTTGCGAAATCGACCGTTGGTGGCGCCACCTGTATTTTGTTTTTTGGCCTCTTCTAGCTTACAAAACCCTGTTTTCGTTGAGATTGCGTGGTATCTTCGTGATTAGAACGCGATACGCATTCGATAGACGAACCTTAATTCTATTTCTCCTCAGTGTCGTTGTAACGTAAACCGTGATTCTTTTAGAAAAAAGCTTGCGTATAGTGGAGACATGTTTGCACCGTGCCTTTCCCAATATTAGAAGTGGCCCTTCCTTTTGGTTTCAGTGACGGAATTATCAGTTAATTTTTTGAGGCAGGTTTTGTCCCAGGACCACGCCTATTCAAGTTATTCGTATACAGGCGTATTTGTGTGCATCTTTATTTACTTTCTTTAATTTTTATAAAAGCGTCCAACTACTCGAGGCCATCACAGGCATGCAATGGGGCTGTATTTTGTCCCCCCTATTCCCACACGTGGCTGCGTGTCGTGAACTGTCCCGGTTCGACCCAACGATCGCAGGAGGGGAACTTGGTTGCGCTATTAAAGGCATTGGCCTAAGCAGCTTCTGACACGCGAACTGCGACCTTGCGCCATAATCTAGCCAGAGGCACAGCCGCACTAGCGGATTGGCTAAGGCTTGGGCCCATGCGTGTGGAATAGCAGAGCATACGTCCCTACGTCATCTAGCCACCCTTCCTTACCCACTAAACCTTCTCTCGTCCGCTCTGTGGCAGGCCTCGAAAACCCCGAGTCCTATTTCGATCGCAGCCGCGCTAGATCCAGGTTAAGCCGAACTTAGTGCGACTAGTCGATTGGAAATAATAGTTGTGATGGTGGGAACGCAAGTTAGGCGGGTCGTGATTTCGTAATGAACTCTGCATTCAGCTTTCTTTGTGGCTTGCGTTCGTTATTGACATCCACACGTGCGGTTTTCCTACATGGAGAAGGGGTGACGCGTTTCGTGTCTTCAGATTTTTTTTTTTTTACTTGCGCTTCTGTGTAGCTCATGAGAGGGGCAGTCCGAGAGTTTGTCTGCATGTCTTACTGTGCGAATGTGAACCCGAAACAATATGAATAAGTGTAGAAATGGAGCCTCAGTCCTCGACTAGCGGACTGCGGCTCGCCTCCTGGACTATTGTTCGTTTTGTTTTGTTTTATGATGATAAGAATGTGGTCTTCGTGCCTTATCGCTCTACCGTATCTATGCTAAGTGCCCCGTCAAAGCTTTTTGACTATTGCCTATGTTATACATCAGGCTACAATCGCCTGCATCTTATCATAGACGCCAATATCAGCAGCAGACTGGGCTTGCCGTAGCGATATGGTGGACGCCAGTAGTGTAAGGACACGAACGCAAAGAAAATGCCAAGTTCAGTGAGAGAACAAAAAGGAAAAAAAAATATTTCTTGCCAAACAGTCGTCCGTATGTGTGGTGGAGGCCCGGCTCAGTGAAACTGTTGAATGAGTTCAGGTCTGTAAGCTTAATATAGGCGTACAGTTTTTATTGCCTCCGTTATTCAGAGCTTCGGAGTACCTCGTTTTGAAAATTTCACGCTGCTAACGCATGTGATGCGCCTGTGAGTTTCGGTTTTTCTTGCGTGGTAACGACGCGAAATCCACTCGTGCTTTTCGTGAAAACAAAAAAAAATTCAAAACAGATTATCCGGACCGCAACAGGTTTCATTTGGCCAGTGCAAATGGCCGTACGCCCGGCCCGCTAGGAGCCACCGCCGCACAACCGGAGCGTGTTCGCGGTTAGCGACTTAGCGTCGAGCAGCGGCGCTGCGCGCGCGAGCTCTCGTTTTGATGGCGCCACTTCAGCGCCCCGCTGGACGGCGTCGGCGGCCGCGTTAATGGCGGCCGTGATTAGGAGCGAGGCTGTCGGGACTCGCCTGGCTTCTGTCCGCCAGCCAGGCGCGAAGGAGCGCGTGGCGGGTCCGTCGGCAGCTCGCGTCGTGACGCGCGCGAACGTCGGACTTGTGCACCGCGCGAGGGAGCTGCCGGAGGCGTAGGGATACACACTCTTGAGCCGGGATTTGCCACTTTGCTGCAGTCCATCTCATTCCTGGCTTGCAGTGCTGCCGAAGTTTGTGCGCCTTATCGCACTGACAGCTTTCGCGCAAGTAAATAGTTCGTCATCCACGCAAAAGTTGGCAGATCAAAGCTCTCTTCATTCAAACCAAACTGTGTGATAAATTCGGATACAGCTCAAGTACAAAACGGCTTTTCCCCATCAAGGACCCCCTTCCAGCCAAAGGCGTCGGCCGATTCTCATGAGCCTGCTAGCGTGACAATGCAAGGAGGAAACTATCCGCGAGCATGGAGGGAGGGAATTATCACCTTTCATATATATACCACTCCGTGCATTGTCACGCTAGCAGGTTCATGAGAATTGGCCGACGCCTTTGGCTCGAAGGGGATACTTTGACGGAGAAAAGTCGCGTTGTTCTTGAGTTGTATTCGACTATAGAAAGCTCTTCTTTAAAGGAAGAGCGTAAAAGGACGTCACATAAATGACAGAGGCGCAGGACGAGTGCCCTTCCTCTTGGACTGAAGCAGGAGCAACTCCCTTAGCTCTCCATCTTGCTACAGCAGGTGACTGAAAGCGTTCACAAACCACTTGCGATGTCGACAAACTGAAGCGCCGCGTATTGGAATATTTTATTTTATATCCTATCGCATTTTTATCCCATTTTTCTTCGAGGCCCGATAAGCGGGTGCTCTGTGGCAGAATAATACTTCTCTTTCGATTGGGCTACTTGTTCAGCTACTGCGATATCTTTTATAGTATATGGTATACGCAGTGCTCCTCAGCGCACTACTCTTGTTTTTAGTGGCATTTTTTATATGCTTTGCTGTACTGCATATGCAATATACATTGCTACTACACCGTGACTGAATAAACTATGGTGAATTAGTACTGCTAGCAAGGGCTACGATTCATTGCTTCGATGCATTGCATTATTCACCTGTCACGCCGGCAATTTATCTTTCGCGACAGCGTCATTTAATAGAGACATTTGTTTGGAACTGCAACACAATTTGCTAGGAGAGGTATAGAGCCGATGAGAAAATCACCGATGCGTTTTAACGCAACCGCCGAGTAAGTTTTACCAAAAACCGATCCTCCTGTGTATAGTCAAATGACGTATAGTCGTGCGTGCATGGACCCGCTGATGTCCTGGACAGTGTGATTTTTCTTACGCTAATACTGCTTTGGGGCGAAGTTCAAAAACAAAGATTGGGTCAACTTCCATCATGGACGGTCTAAGAGCGCCATTATTCGCTTAAGTTTCCTGGTGTCAGACATTCCTGTCTTGAGGCAAGAATCCTTTCATGTCTGGGCGCTGCAGCGAAACGCAGTCTTCGTCGAAGAGATGCGCTTTTCTTGAGTCAGTCGGTCTAAGCTGCGACAGTGGCGACCACTGTCGCTTGTATTTGTTTCCTAGCAGCATTCCTAGCAGCAGAAATGTACCGAGATTCTGTCAAAACCCGTCGCCGTGCTGAAAACTGCCTTTGTAGTTGTGGTAGAACATAAAAAGGGTACATAAATAAGAAAAGTAAGGCGGTGCAGTCGCCTTCTAACAAGTGAATTTATCAAACGTTCAGTGAGACGACAAAGCTGCATAAACCATTAAATACATGAGTCAAAAAGGTCGAGAATCTAGTCTACAACAACAAGTTTTGTACACGCACGGAACTTATTGGTGAATAATCATGTGATTTTGCTTTTACAGTCTTCCTTGCACACGACGCTCACTCTGTGCACGGCATGCATACAGTGGGGTGGCTGGTGCAAGGGGGTCGTGAAAAATGAACTACTCTGAGACACTACGCAGAAAGTAATGTTGCGTAACACTCACATGGGGCGACAAACCCGCGTGTCAGATTGATTAATACTTACTCAGTTTCGCGACTTCATGAAGTGTCGCATTTGGTTTCTGAACCATGCAATGCTCTTGTTCTGCTTCTTGTTCCTTTTTTTCCTCTCGTTTCTTTCACGTCCTCTGGGCCACCACATTGTGTACACACTAAAGCGGACGTTTTTTTTTTTTTTTCAAACACGTGGTTTTAAAAACATCCGTGTTCCCTCTCTGTTTATGCTTCGGGCCGTTCCAACCCTGGCTGCTGTTAAGTCACCCTCCATTAGCGTCGACACACTTGCAGGAAACACTGCTGTTTGCTATTTACAGGTAATTGCGCTCCGTAAACTCGAGTCTGCCCCTAAAAAACGACACGGAGGAGGCGTTAACGGGTTGCTCTCAGACAAAAGAGTTTCAACATGGTTGGGAATAAAATAAAACGGGAATAGCTTCGCCTCGTCGACACTGTAACCTCCAAGCAGTCGCTACATATATACGCCACGTAATCTCGGCTTTGTAGTTGGGCGCGCGCGTTTCTTTGCCGTCGTTTCCGCGTGCTTAAGCGCTTCGCCGCGTCACGGTGGTCCAAAGTCTGCGCACCCCGATAGCCGCCGCTCGCTTGAATGAGCTCTCGGCCTCGTCGCTGCGGCTGCCGCGACCGGCGGCGGGCCGCGAAGTGTGGGGCGCAGAGCGCGACCATTAAAAATGCAGCTCTCGGCTTGGCCGCGCGCTATTAGAGCCGAGCAGGAAGCGATGCGGTCGCGTGGCGAAGTGTCCTCGCGCCGTGACGGGGCCGTATTCCCCGCGCCTTAAATGAGACCGGGGATGACCGGGCCAGCAGCCGCGAGACTTCCACCTCCTCCTCCTCCTCATTCCCCCGCCGCCTACAAAGTGGGGCGAAGAAGCCACGGCCCTCCGCGGAGCTGCGCGGGCAAACACAAGAGTTCGTGGCGGATTTAATGGTGGCTGCTTTGTGAGAAAAGCGCCGGAACTGTGCGAGCCATTTCCGCAGTGGAGTGAGGGGACGACGAAGCGAGGTCAGAAAAACTGCTGGGCTGACCAAAACAACGGGAGGCCGGAAAACTGTTTCGTGTGAGATGAAAGTTTTCGTTAGATGTGTGTTCGCCAACGATTCAGTTAAACGCTTTATTGTTGCATTAGCCTCGCCTTGTTTTAAGCGCGCAGAGTAGCGAAAGCTAAGGATTCCAGCAGTCAATACGGTGCTCAGCGCACAAAGTCAGACGTGTTAATGCTACGTGATAGGCTAGAGCACTTGCGGTTGACAGTGCATGGTGTCACCCGGCCAGCGAGAAGATGCAGCTATTAAAAAATAACGTAACGTGCGACTGCCTTCGCGTTTCTAGATGTTTACTGGCTGGCGGCATCCATCTTCTGCAGGGAATTCTCCATGGTCTATAATTATAACGCTCTGACAAGTCGCGACGGTGATTAAATTACCGCCGAGGTGAACGCCAGGCACGAATCGGTCTTACATACAGAATTTTAGCACTTGCTGTTGGTGTAGTTAATTTGGCATACTTTCCAGAGCCAGCGCACAAGCGCGTTTCTGTATACCTTGTATCTCTCTTGTTCCTGTCTCGGGTGCTTCGCTGCATGTAGAAACAGCTTTGTAAATTTGGACCCTAAGCACTAATCCTGTATTGAAACGCAAACGGTGCACTCTTGTATTCATTCAAGTAGGAAACTTCTACTTCATATTTGTGTTTTAACGTTTTAACTTAGTTATCCGGTTAAACGGCTCGCATTCATAGTTGTTCTTAGAGCGAAATTAATGATCAAAATGAAGAAGCTGGTTTAGCTGTCGAGTGAACTCCTCTTTTATCAGGGATGTGGTTCCATGTTTCTATGGCATTTATGTCCACACTCAGTACTGCAGTATTACACGCGGAGCATTTACTTATTCGAACACAGCAGTGGAAGGCCACCGTTAATCTCCGCTTTGTGTACTGAAAAGACTGTTGGCCTGTACTGCTTCTCGAGAACACTTCACATTTACAGTCGAGGACAAAATTGTCCGGACCGCGTGCTCCGTAAACGAAATCGACAGTTGCATTACTACCCGCCGACTGGAGACCACACTTGTGGTGGTGAAAGTCAAAACCTCCTTCTTTCACCTCCGCAATTGTGGTTTTCAGCCGATGGCTGACAATAGAACTATCAGCTTTTTTTATTGAGCACACTGTCAAGAGACTGCGGTCCTCGAATGTAGTACCTCACCAAAACAATGAACACAATTAGGAAAACTGCTAACCGCAGCTCCGTTCTTGGGAAACAGCTCCGAGGAAGTTCCCAAACCTCTCGACCTGTTCTTTGTTTTGGTTCATTCTTCACACTCACAGCCGTACTATCATATCAACCCATTGGTTCCATGTTGGACGCACATTGCTTGACTGACCAACCGTATCCGTCGTCACCCCCTTCACTTTCGTGGGATTCCAAAAGGCGCGCGAGTCCGAAGATGGCGTTCTTAACGTGGCGGATATCTCAACCGGGCATCCGCTCCCAGGCGACCCAAAGGCGGCAGCGAAGAACATTCCAAAGGTCAGAAACTGCCCGGGCCTCCTTCACCGCAACCCGAACGTTCGCGTTACTGAGACACAAAGCAGAGGCGCAAACAACTTCCACAAAGGATGGAGGAGGAGGAAGGACGAAAGACAAACACAGCCAGCATCCGGGCGGCCCGGCCGGCTGGCTTCCGGTTCGGGCGAGCTCCTTCTTTGGCGTGCAGCGGCGGACCTTGACTGCTGCTAGCTGCGCGCTCGAGCGCGTCGAAAGGGGGAGCCGCCTGTTGGCGTTTCCCAGGGACACGGTCCACTGACCTTTGACCGGCGGCTGCCGACAGGCAAGGCGCAACACACACATCGCCACCGCCGCAGCAGCAAGCAGCATTCCCAATCGCACTGCAGCGACCGACCGGGCTCTCTCTCTACGGACCCATTCGCCGGGACCCGACCGCCCACCACCGCTCTCCCTTTCCGCTCCCCTGCGCGCACGCGAGCTTGTGCGTGTGTGCTCCGCGATCAGCCCTCATGCGTACACGCCAGTGTTTTCTCCTTGGCGTTTCTTTCCACCCGAATTGGGAGCCGTGCGCGCCCAAGTCGCCGTGCATACAAAGCGAGCGCTGCCGCCGGCCGCGTGGCTTCCAGCGGGGGCGACGCCAAGAAGTTCATTTTGGAAGGATGTTCAGACTTGCTCCCTGACTTGTTAAGGAGTCGTGCGCGCTTTTCTTGCCTTTCATTACACCCGCGAGGCTCGCACGATCGCGTTCAGGTGCATTGCTCATCAAACCGGGTCTCTCGGAGGCACATTCCCATTGTTTTTACTTTTGCCTTTTATGCCTTTCTTGTGAGGACGCCTCGCGCATGTACCCTGATGAAAAAGGACATCTTTTGATGCTCACTGCGGTGGTTAAGTGGCCTTACTTTTGATGCTATAACGCAGCGGCTGGATCAGAAAATGCGAGGGAACTGCGAGGGATAAAATCGTCGCTGTGGTTAGCCGTTACCTGACTAACGGAAAACAGAAGGTCGCATATCCGGTATTGAGGAACCAGATCCTTCGCGTCCTCGGTAATGCTGAAGTTCTTTTTTTCCTTTCTTTTATTCTATTCTACGCTCTCTGGTTTTCTCTTCTCGATGCCGAGTTATTCCGTAACGGAAGTAGGGAATTGGCTCCTTGATACACACCGGTAAGGAAGAGCACAAAATGTGCAGACCCCGACCTCAGATGTCCCGAGATTGTGTGCGCAGCAAGTACGTGGCTGCTGCCTGTCTGCGAGAGATAGATTGTCTCCGGGCGTAAAGATCGATCAATGCGTCCATGAAAGGAAGTAATTAGTGATCAAGAGCTGAGGGCACTTCACTCTGACGCCAGGCATTGCTAACGTTCATACGCTTGATTAAAGGGAGAAAGCAATGTCTGCCTTGGCGTGTGTAGATCCCGGCGCAGTGAGAGAAGTTGAGAATTGGGCTGCATAGGAAGGAAGAACCTTATGTTTCAGATGAGGTTTTGCAATATAAGGCCGACACCAACTTTTTTAACATCGGCTATAAACGCGATAATGTTACTTTGCTCATTTTTGTTTTAGCGTAATACATATGCGGTCACCTCTGGGATAATACAGAAACCGTCTACAAGGAAAAATCAAATAAGAAGGAGTATTCGACGTTGGCAGCGCAATTTTTTTTTCGCGCTCTATTGAACAGTCTCATTAACAGCGATATTAAGAAAATAAGCAAACCTAAAACATAATAAACTTTGGACAGTCTTGTAGTGTATTATAATGCTCTAGAAGATTATGGCAGGTTTGTTCGAGAAGATTATGTGCAGACTGCCGAAGTCGCTTGAGTGTAACATCGGCACATGGCAGTAGTAATCAGTGATATATGGTACTAATAAAGGAAAATGGATATCCTTCAACTGTACAAAAATTCTTTGGAGGAACTTAGATACCTCTTAACTGCGCGAAGGCGAACGACGTTTGCGACTCATTGCACTGATTTGAATTTGAGCGGTGACGTCACGCTGCGCATACGCAGTTGTTGCTTGGCGGCGGATCACACCACCCGCCACAGTGGGCAGTTTGCTCACAGTCCAGTTGGCAGGTTGTGATCACGCGGCAAGGTCACGTCACCTAGGATGTAACGGACGGACAAGGTCACGTGACCTAAAATATAACGGATGGACAAGGTCGCGTGACCTAAAATGTAACGGACGGACGCGAGTATGAGCCATTAAAGGCTATCGCCTTAAAAAAGAAAACGTTCGCAGAAGTTAAATTTCTCTGTGAATAAATATGCAGAACATCTGCTCGCGGAACGGATGCATTTGAGTTTGTCTGCAGGATATTTGCGTCCTTTTTGGGGCGATTTTCGGTGGCTGCACAGGCGCAGGCGCACATTAGAAGAGATGGGCTTGGGAAAAAGGCACAACCAGTAGAGTAGAGAATTTCTAGAGAACAAGAGATGGGAAGTGTAGCCGGCGGTGTCAAACAATCACGTGGAGCAATGTGGTTACAATTTTAGCCAAGGCAGGCAGGATGGTTGCGGTCGCACAGGACATAGGCATTGGAGCCCGCAGCGCGACAACGCCTCTTCTCCCACTTGTCCTCAAACTTCTTAATGAGGGTACCGATCACTCGACTGTGGAAATATAGCTTAGTATTTGCTTAACTTTTAATCATTATATGGTGCGCCTACAACATCTCTTCACTGCACTACATGCGTGTTCCAGAGCCCATGCTGAAGGAGGTTAAATGTTTGGCTTCCTTTAGCGCAGAAAAATTCTCCCCTGGCAATCGCCTTGGTTGTCAGCTCTAGAGGGAGAGTTGGCGTCGAATTGCGTAAAACGTTAACTGTAAGCTGACTGCAGTCGAATTTTTCTTTATTGCTGGCAAAGTTGCTGTCACCTTTTGGCTTCGTGTCAAGGCTAAGAACGGCAGACACGAAAGCGGGAAGCCTAGTTGCAAAATGATTTCTTACTCGATGTAATTTTATCGCTTGATCGTAGCACTCGTCTCATTTTACGTCGACAGACGCTGGAGAGAAGCCACACCTCGGCGGTGGTGCTACATCGCGGCTTGTCGAACAACGTTCCGAGCTTTGTACTGCACGGCACGATGACCGGAACAGCGGCACGCGTGCTCGGAAACCGCGAAACAAAAATAGCAGAAAAAAAGAACACTTCGCCGGAGGGGCCGCTTGTACCGCGCTAAAGCCGAGCTCTGCTGGGATCGGGCACTCGGGCGAAGCCGTATAGTTAAGCCGTCCGAACAAGACTAGAATCGGCTGCGCTCGGCAGCTTGTTCGTGGAACGCCATCGACACGTTGACGAAGGCTCGGGTCTGCGGCGCCGTTGGCAGCAGGCGCTCGAACAACCGCGGCACTCTAGCCCGCAGGCACGCTGCTGAGAGTTTCGAGCTACGGGGTTCGGCGTTCTCGGCGGCAGCGGGGGCGAGATTGCTGAAGCGCTTCTTCGAGATGCGGCTGCATCTTGGAAAACCAAACTCGAAAGAAAACGGAACGAGGCCACCGAGGCAAGAACGCCTACGCTAGTAAAGAGAGAGAGAGAGAGAGAAGTAAAAATAAAAAGAACGCGTTGGAGGGAAAGGGTAGAGGCCTGCTGTGCGTGTGGGCGCGAGGGGTTGCCTGTTTTCCGGGTGTGGGAACGCGACGTTCATTGTCGAAGCAGCAGGTGCGCTTGATGCCTCCGGGCCCGTCCTCCAGATGTCGCCCGAGTTATGGAACCGAATTAGGCCTGTTCTGCGGCTTCGTGTACGCTGCTTCCACGAAACAAAACGAGGGAAGCAGAAGGAGGAACGCGAGAGCGGAGAACGTTTACGTCCCGGGTCGAGTCAAAACTTGCACGCCGTGTTCCTTTACTTCCGCGCTGTTATTCTCAGTTTTACTTTTTCCCTCGAGGAATCGGGGTGTCTGGAGAGTCGCGACGAAAGGTTCCAGTCGCGGCTTCTTCTGATTCTTGTTGAGACTTTCACAGCGCCTGGAACTCACATGTGAACGCTGCGCGCGTGGCGAACGCATCACAACGAAGCAGCAAAATGTTGAAAAAAAAAAAGAGCAGTTTTGCTGAGGTATAAGGGCGCCGAACATTGGTCGAACTAAAAACCGGGCAACGTTTACAAGTCAAGAGCTAGCGCCTGCTAACCGAGGGGAGCCATATTCAGACAACACTCAGCAGGCAAGCAGACTCGGTGATTAATTTGCCATTTATCCAATCCCTACGCCAGTGTTTCGATAGGCAAAGTTTCGCCACATCGGTTACTGTCCCAGTATGCGGAAAGCTCAGTATAGGCACAGGCACGGTTTTGCGAATGCTGCACAGTTTTATACATACTATATACAGCTGGTGTTGAGCCCCCCCCCCCCCCCCCCCCCCTTTTCCAAAACACCTTTTACTCCACAAGCCTCGCTGCTCGCCTCGACTGTTTGTGTATGCATTTCTTGTTCAACTCTTTCCGCGTGCGCGACGATGATGCGTTTCCGGCCGCATCGGCGATCGTTTCGAAACGCAACTGATCTTTCACCGCGGCGACGGAACGCAGAGCCGCGTTTTGAGGGTGCGTTTGTTATTCTTGGGAGAAGTGGCGGCGAACGCGGGTGCTTCCAAGCTCGAGGGCCTTTTTGCATGCAAAACCACGCCAACGGCTCGCTGCTGTTCGAACAACAGATGGCGCGGGGTTAAGGCCTTCCTTATTACATTTTTCCGGTCGGAAGGGCGATCGGGAGAAGCGCGGGCCCGGTAAACATGCTCGGGATGCAAATTGAGACAGAGATGCCTTCCACGCCCCTTTCGCGCCAGGCGGGCATGAATTCGCGTTCGCTGGGCGCAGTCTCGAAGCGAACAGAAACACCCGCTGTCGCCCCTCTTCACTGTACACGTGCGAGAAATTCTCTTTTATGCCCATTTTGTCCCGAAAGAGACGAGGCAGAGAGGAAAAGCGGAAGCAGCGGTCTTGTTTATTCTTGCGAGAGAGGAAGCGATGTGCAAAATTACATCTTGATTCGTACTGAGCGTCTCATGCCGTGGTTCGAATACGGAACACGGAGAGAAGGAGGAGGCTCGCATATACGCCAGTGTGGAAGAAGGAAATGGGCTCGGAAGAGCGTTCTTGCTCACCGGGGTCTGCTTTCCGGCTTTGGAGAGAATACGGCAGTTCGGGAAATTCCGAATGTGCGTCGTTGATGCTCTATTCGGTGGACATGTCACGCGTAATAATTCATTCTTCCGAATATTTGTAATGAACAGAGCGTTAAAAGTAAAGATTCGGCAGCTCCTATAGAGGTTCATACATTTGGATGCTCGAGAAAAAAAAAAAATCAGAGGGACGCAAAATTTTATTATGTATTGGCAATACGGTAGTATTAGCAGCTGTTGATGCCTTTACCGGAATGACGTCATTTCTGGTCTGCTGTCGTCGCTTCCCTCCAGCAATTGGGAACGCTCCAGTCTGATGACGTCACTTGTTTCCAGACAATCAGCCAATGGGAATGCTCCGCCGACACATTTCCTTCCCGATGAGGCTTGTAATGCTATATCGCATAAAACGGACGGAGCGCAACATTCCCTTCACCATATTCCTCAGCTTTAGATCGTAACGGTAGAGATTATTTCTGTAAGCGGCATGGGCTATCAAGCTTTCGCTTCTTTGCGCCTCGCAGGTTTTGTGGAAAGAGCAAGAACTAAATTAATATGAATGTGACTGTTTTGGTTAATAACTTATGATTATTTTCCTGTGCCGAAGCGGATATATGGTCTACACAAATATTCGTAGGTAGAAGAAGATGCTTGCAGAATGGTACGCCCAGGCAGCGGTTTAGTACTGTCGCTTGGATCCGTGCGGATGTGATACAAACACAGATGTGTGTGGCAGACAAGAGCTCATGGGGTAAAAAAAAAAAAAACAGTGTGTCGTCTAAATTTTCACTTTAGGAAGTCGGTATCAAAAATCTGTGAAAATGAGCCGCGCCGTAGATGCTTGAAAACCATTTCTAGATATTAATGACAACGGCTAGTCGCTTTAACAGTTGCACAGCGATTAAAAAAAAACCAATTAGTCTTGCAGCTTCGTTAAAACGCATGCAAAACGAAAAATACGCCGCCGGCATTTATTACGAGTCTGGAAGTCCCTGTCGGCTGTGCCGCCAGAAATATCGCCAAATAAATTATTCGACGTGCAGATTCATACAGCAGTCTTTCTTGCTTTAATAATAAGCGTTGGTAATGTGAACATGGGGTGGCGAGAGAGCCGGCAATTTCCTTTCGTGCAGTACGCGACGTTTTTACTCCCGAAAATGCGTGTGGTGGCTCCGCCCGTAGTACCAACCTGTAGTTACACGCGACCCACTTGATGGCTTGCGCTTGCTGCATGTAATCTTCATAGTTTATAAAAATGGCCGTGGTTCCATCAGTCGCGTGTGTTTCGTGCGCCCGAATATTCTGGCCTTCTTTTTTTTTTCTTTTTCACGAGCAGGACCTCTCTGCTTCCCAAGGCCTAGATTTCTTTTTTTTTTTTTTCAGCCTTGAATGCGCTCGAAAGAAAGACTGGAAGCCGAAAAGTGTGGGGAAGACATTAGCGTTTCGCACGATTATTCGATTTAAATAAAACGGTGCTTTCAGCTCATAAGCAGCACATAAGTGGCGTAAAAGGCGTGACACCGCCTATTAGTTACTAACGATCATTTTCCAGTGTATGGAGGCTAAATACACAAGCGCCCGCGCGCTGTGCGACGTTAAAGAAACCCGGAAAAAAGCAGCTGCGTTCAGTTAGATGGTCACCGTTACACTGCTGTGCAGTTTCCGACGACTGCTGGTTGCAACGGATAGAGGGGACGGCAGTTAGAAGTGAACACTGTCAAAATATCCTAACTATCAAAACTTCCTCCGCGGGCATTTCTTCTTTCCGCGAGACTGTTTCTTCTGCGCACAAACGCGACAACACTCGTTGTGACTTGATAAAATTGTAGAAGTAAGAATGAGGTTGCTATGCCAACCAGTTTAACCATTTACTTGTTCGCACAGGTTGTAGTGCTGTCAAATGTGGGCAGAAAATATGAAATTCAGCTTACTGGCCGCCGCATGAATGTTATAGGCACATTGTATTCTCCATTTTCTCCATGACATGGGCACTTTTCGAACTTTTAAAGTTCACGCACAACACATGCCTACACCAGGGCTCTGAGTCGGTTCAGTAGTTGTGTAAAATGTCCCCCCCCCCCCCCCGCTAAGTGATCATCTATAAATGCCCCAGGAAGCCTGCGTTTTTGACCTTTTAATGACACTAAGGTTGTGCACTTGCCGCGTAGCTGTGAGGAAAAGAAATTTCGTAAATTTTCGATCGTGGTGAGCGTTTGCTTCAAGAAATCGACGCAAGAAACTTCTCATATACACACAGTGCGGTTCGTGACTGGACAGTGCCTTTTTCACCAGCTATCATGGACGGGCTATGCGGTCCCAACGGCCTCCGTGATTGGTGAGCGCCTGTGGGGCGGCCTCTTGCGCTTGCAAGTTTTATGCATACACAAAGAAAATTTCTGCGAATGTGACCCTTGATGCCTGCAGGAATGTGCGCTGAAAAGTTTCCTATCGTTCTCAAGCGTATTCGAGCTGAAGAGAAAAGGACCCCGCGAGTCTCGCTGAGAATAAATGTTGAGACCGCCAGATCCCATTTATAGCCATCGACAGCCCATTTTCTTAGCCCGAATCTCATGTCTTATGGCCTGCCTTAGAGAAGGCAGAGAGCGGTGCGGGAGCCACCGGTACTGCAGCCATTTTATGGCATCACCATCCCCTTGCGAAATACAAGCGCCACGCGTGCGCTAGGGGTAAAACAAACGCCTCAAAAATTAGGTAAAGAAAAAGGACGCCCTCGGTGTCACTAAAGGGCCCCATTATAGAAGTTATAGGGTGAAAAGAGAAACGGCAGGCTGCCTCTCCTGGAACAGAAACCAAGCCTCAGGCATTCCTGCTTCACCCACACGCACACAAGCACATTTTCTTTGGTATTGGTTCATCAGTCGAGTGAGCAGCACTAGACACAGAGTCCTGAGACCGAGTGGTGTAAGCAAAAAACAGAAAAGGCAAGAATGGCGAAATGGTCTCAGCATCGGTCCAACCGTAATGAAGGTACGCCAGTTCTTTCTTTCACGTCTTTTACTCTGATCCGGCCTTCAGAACGCCGGCAGCTCCCGGGCGCGGACGTTCGGATTTTCGATATTATAGCTTCCATAGTTCAGCTGTTTTAGGCCCTTCTTAACCTGACTCGCAGCCTTGCGCGCAGCAGCCCTTTTTTACTCCGGCAATTGGGTCCAGCTATTGAAAAATTTTCAGCCATAAATAAACACCGCTTCCACTAGTATTTTCGCCGACGCTGTCTCGTGTATATCGCTTGCTGGCGCCCCCCCCCCCCCCTTTCCCCCATTTTCTACGGCGTGGTTTTTCAAAGCAAGAAAAAAAGAAATCGGCAGCCCAAAACCGTCTAAAAAAGGAAGAGGCCAGAAGGTGAAGCCATCTTCGAGTGAGCTATGTTGGTCGTTGTTCTTCGTTTCTACGTTTTTTTCTCCCTTTCTCACTGAAAGGAGATGAAAAGAGAAACCGAAGATGGAAGGAAAAACGGGACCAGGTAAACACGTGGTAGCGCGAGAAAGTCGATAAGGCGGTAAAATAAGCCGTCGACCTATGGGGGTTGCCCCCGGATCGCCAGGTTTACTCCCCTCCCCCTCTACCACCAGCTCGGCCGCGCGCGCCAATTTTTTTTCTTTTCCCTTTTGTTTAACGCCGGCCCGCTCTCCTGCCTACTGCGCCGGCTTTGTTTTGCGTCGACTCGCACTCCGCCCCGGCCTCCTCCCGTGTGAACTGTTTTTCAGATCAAAGTCGACGCGACGGCAGCGCCGGGTGTGAGTTTCCCCTGGCTTCGGGGCAATTCCCGGACGCGCGCCGCCCAGCTTTCTTGTCGGTGGGTGTGAGTCCCTTTTTGGCGCCCCGGTGTCACCTCGGGCTTTCTTTCCCCCTTTTTTTTTGCTTCCCCTGGAGATGGGGAGCTGCTTCCCTTTCTTATTCATTCTTCCTTTGCTTCTTCGGTGCTCGTTCAGTGCTCGGCGCCTCGGGCGGCAGAGCCGGCGTCGTCGTACTTGATCCTCCCGAGGCTGCATGGCGACAGGAAGGGAAGAAAGGAAAAAAAAAGGGGAGTGAACGAAGAAAGGAAAAGAGAATGGGGCCCGGTGTGTTGCTGCAACAAGATCAGCAACCACCATGCGTCTTGTAGGCCGGCGGACTAGCTTCTCTCTCTCTTTCTCGCTGACACCTTCGCCGCTTTTTCCTCCTCGGATATTACACCTCTCCGTCTTGCTCGATTCCCGCTTCTTTTGTTTTTGGCGCCAAAGCGACGCTCCCCAAAATGCGAGCGCGCTCGGAGGCGGTCCGTATATTATACGGAGAAACGGGGCGTTCGATCTTGGATCTGAGGCTGTCATCACACACGGCTGCGCGGTTCTTTTTTGCCGAGAGGAAGCGAGAGGCGGCTACGGTTGCGTGTGTGTGTGTGTGTGTGTGAAAGGAATGATTTTCTTGCTTGTTTTGTAAAGCGCGTTAATAAAAACGGAACGAGGAACTTTTTCGCCGTGCTGTATATAGCAAAGCGGCGCAGAAGCCTCCGTGACCTTCGCGACGTGGTAAAGAACAAAACAGAGATAAAAACTGAGCGCGGCGTTTACAACCTGCCATGCCTGTGACATGACAGGAGCACTCGGGCGAACAACGTTTATGAGCGCTTCTACGCTGTGTCTTCGCTCGAGGCTGGCGTGTTGCGAACAGCAGGAAAGGACAAGTTGTTAAACTAGCGCGAGGGCTTCGACGTGCCATTTTAACCTCCGCGTCACGTTCAATGAGGTCTTCAATCAGCAAAACGTTCTGTGTACTGGTGGGCGCTTGAGAAGGGAAAGCTGCGCCCTTTTAAAATGTTTTCTAATACTGTGAACGCAGTTTAACATAATGCAGCCGGTAACAGTGGCACGCAAGAAGAAAGAACGCGAATATTTTGACACCTTTTTTGGAGCCGTTGTGCAGACGAGCGACAGAAAAAGGGGGGAAAAGGAAGTGCCAAGGCAAAAATAACAAAGAAAAAACATCGCTTTAATGAGAGCGCGAGCACAGAATGCGAAAGTCGTCAGTGATATGCCGCTATTTAAACACTGCGCGCTCGTATTTGTGGAATTTCACTTGAACTTAATGTCGGATTCAAATAATGCTCTTAAAGAAATAAACTGAGCCCTGCCCGGAACCGCAAGTCATTGCAGGTTCCAATAATGAAAAAAAAAAGAATTTGAGCGGTCGAATTATTTTTACGCAAAAACAAAAAAAAAATGGGAAGAAAAAGAATCGATCTACGCCATTAAGCCTATCACGATAAATATGGTAGTTATCCGATATTTCTATCCGGTGTTTTCTAGTAATGCATGCTCTTTATTTTTCCGGTCGTCTGCTTTTACGTGGCGGTCTGTTCTATCGGCTCCAGAATATCTTTATGAAAGCTGAAAAGAAAAAAACAAACATCAATGTTTGTTTGTTTCTTACACTGTTAGTGAAATTCAGTAGCGTATTATTTTGCATGAGAGTATCATATTTGTCAACATATAAGACTCGGTGTTTTTTGCGGAAGGATTTGGATGTTTCGCTAAGGTGATAGCAATTTTGTTTTATTCAGATCCTTTCTTACCAAGCAATGTTTTATAAAAATGAAGATACTTTTAATACTCTGTGTTTCCCTGTCCCCCTCTCTTTATTTTCTTTTTAAAATCAGATTTATGCGCACAAAGTGCTCATGTGCACAAAATGTTTGGCAATTACCGCCTGTTTCACCACTCCGCATTGCAAAAGAGTGTTCGGTGCCAGTTGATCGACACTCGCTTGATATTGTTAAAGAATTGGCAGGACGTATATGCATAAGCAAACATGCTAAAAAATATGCGAGTAACAGAAACGATGTCCCAGATTATAGGTGAAAGGAAATTTTTGTTTGTTTAAATGCGCATTAATCCGACGAGCCACCGAGCTACTCAGGGGTTAATATTGCGCTGACAAAAAAAGTAAGCAGAGGATTTACTCTCTCTCTGCAAACAACCATCGCTCGACACGAAACACACGCAAGGCCATGCGCTTAGAGTATCACATTTCGTGCGCTTCTTCACTTTTGTGAATTGATTTTCCTCGAGGGAACGCAGGCTGAGGCGAGGTGATGCTTTCAATTCTTCCCGGCTTGTGCGAACAGGCCAGCGCATTAATTCAAAGCTAATGCGGCGAGGTGCGATGCATATGCATAGAATTCCGGCTTGCACAAACAGATGTTTCTGAAGTTGAGCCGATAACCGCAACCATGGATCAGAGTGCGATCCATGCACACCAAGCACACCAGCCGATAGAAAGATCGCGCCGCAGTGAAGAATACTCGATTTTTAATTTTATACCTTTCAAAACTATTTTGTAATGCATACAATTTTTTTTCATTCCTTAGCCTTAACTCCGAGAGAGTTTATATTTACTCCGCTTGTTCGAGTTGCCGCCTGTAGTTATTGTTTTTTTTCAAAGGTTTGAGATTGGCAAACAATAAAATGTTTATAGTTCGGCGGCCTACAAAGCTCCATCATACAGCCGTCCTGCACTAAGAACAAGGATATTTGCAGTCACTAAAAGGAAATTTTGCCACTGGCTCGGCTTGTATACGAGCGACGTGGAACAGGATCTTATATATGGCCTCCTTTCCTTTCACTCTTGCATTCGGGGAAAAGCATGGCAGTATCAGAGAGCTATAGAGTGCGGAGCGCGAGAGGGTTTCATTCTTTCGGGCGACCAGGCTTCGGCTAATCACGCACCGAGCCGACGCTGGTGGCGCTGCGGTCGCCGCCGACTGGGACGTCGCGATAACGCGCATCGCTCATAATTACGGCACGCGAACGCATCGGATGCATCGTATTTCCCCAGAGAGGCACCGGATAGCCCGACGATTTCGGTCCTGGTGGTGTTTGTTTCTTCCCGATCGCAGATGGCCGCCGACGAAAACAAGAAGCGCTTTCGTCTGCTTACTTTCTCGCCATGCGTCGCAGTGATGGAGCCGCCGCGGCCACGGGACGTCTCCTCTTCTCGCGCACGCGAGAGAGAGCCGAAACGGATCACGGCCAATTTTCGTCTCCGGTGTCAAATCGTTCACGGCGCGCGCGTATAAAAACACACGACGCAGGAGAGGGAGTCCTACGTGCTCTGGGATTCTCCAGGGCAGCTCGTGCGCCATCGCTCAGCCAGTGTTGGCGCCTTTCCGTGCGCCGCAGCGACTCCGCCTTTGAAGGAGTGCCGCTGAAACGCGCGGGGCGAAGTTGTTCATCAAAGCGTGAGGCAACCCGGTGTGGCGGACGACCCGTCTCCATTCGCGGTTCATTCGATTCGCTCAAGCCGTTAACTATACCGATGGATTGACGTTGTCGCTCATACAGTTCCCGTTGGCAAGTTTTAAAGCGTAGTTGGTCTGCTCTGTGGCATTCACGGCCAGGCAGCTACTGAAGTATTTCGCACTGTCGTCCGCCAAGCGTTCCGTAACACAGAAGTGCCTATTTTAAGCCATATCATTTTATCATCGAAATGAGGTGGCTTACCATCTCAGACGACTGCACTCAGCTTTCTTTCTTTTTTTTTTCTTCTTGAAGTTTCTTTCCCCATATGCTCTTCAGTTAAGGAGAATCTTGCGCATTCTGCAAAGTACGAGTATGTTGCCTCTTCGACTCATGCCAGCAAAAGACTCTTGGAACATTATAAATTACGCCAGCGAGACCGTGGAATAAAACAATCTAGATCCAGACAACTAAAGCGCCGATATCTGCCGAGGCGAAACGACGGTGCTGTATGAGAAAAACGGCGAGTAATGACCTACAGGATACGCGGTGAAGAGAAATTCGATCTGTGATAATTCTAGTTGGCAAGACAGAGAAAGTAAGACTTTTCCTCAATACTTGCGGCTTGCTCACGCCTCTTTTTCATTTTCTTTTCTTCCTCTTATGCATTTGCAGGTGACGTTCTACTGACCGCCCACTTGCTTTGGAAGCCAATGCTGAAAAGTTCTTCGAGCCCAACGAGCTACGGCATTGCAGTGTTCTTTCCGGGCTCTCCGCCCCAGGAGCCATGCCCGGATGATTGGCTGTGAAGCGCCTTTCTCGCGCCGATCACCGTAAACGTGAGTTGATCGGCCAGAACCAAACTTCTCGACCTGTGGAAGCAAGCGCTTCGTATTTTTATATTCTTCATTTTTGTTTATTTTGATTGTTTACTGTCGTATTGTTTACTCTACGCTGTCGAAATAAAATGAGACACGATGGCTACGTTGCGCGGCAGTCAACATTACTCAGTTCCTGCGATGCCGGTGGAGCGATTTTCACAGTTTGATTTTAACAGCCTACCGCTATTATGTGTATAAAGCGGTTACATACTGACGTCTCGTCGCAGCCACGTAACAGAGAACATTTAGCTGGTGACCTCTAAACATTTAGTGGCGCTTCATTGTTTTATCCTATATAGACAACGCATAACATATCAGAAGTCAAAAAAGTCAATACTGCAGTATATCACTAAGTTAAAGGCAAAGTCTACTGACTTTCACTGGCTGAAGTTTTTTTGCGTCAACCCAAAGCTTCTCGCCTATAGTAGACTAACCGATTGTAGCGCTGAGAAACATGGCACGACAATTTAAAACCTAACATTTCCGTATGGGACTGGTCTTTCTCTTGGTATTAGGCGTCTGCAAACCCTAACATCAGGGACACGACGACTCCCGCGCCGCCTATAGGCGGCATGCAGCCACAATAATGAGCGTGACATTAACCAAGAAGCAGACGTTTTAGTAAGACTGTAGTTGAGAGCCCTAACATGGTTTTCAAAATACTGCTAATAAAATAAGAGAGGTGATATCTATCACAGTTCGTAACAACCGTTTTTATCGGCAGGGGCGCTGCCGATGGCCGCGCCAGTGATAGGATAGCGGCAGTCTGCCTTCTCAAAACATTTGAAGAGATGATGAGAAAACATGGTTAAACCGTGTAAGGAGTGTGGCTAGTTACGAGAGAAAATAATTTAGGCGCCTTACGTATTACCCCAGTCTTGTTTATCATGATAAAGTGCAGCTTATCTTCAGGCGACGTAGCCCAAGTACTTGGAGAGTCGTGAAGTTTTAACACAGCACAATGCTACCGTCGGTTCCGGCTTGATTTTGTTTAGCAATTTAAATATAAACTCTTGTCAAAACCGCCAGTTCTGTGCTCCCTATCTCATCATAGGGAAGCATCTTCAAAGATATATGCCATTTCTTTTTAATACTCATCTCCGGCAGGATAAATGGGAAAGCGTGAAAGAAGGTGTTTGTGTGTCTTAATTAGACTAAAAAAAAGCTTTGGTACATGTTTTATAATCACGAGCAAAGCCAGTAGGCCTACCATCTTTTCAACATTTCACCAGCTTCGACAATTTCACCGTTATCCTGAGTGAAATCTCCGGACTGTTCGTCCGAGCGACGCACAATTCAAGGCGGCATAAAACCGTTGTCTTCTAGGAAGTCTCTCCTTGGCATATACACAACCCCATCGTTTTATCCGGCGTTTATTCTCAGAAAAATGATCTTTTGACTGTAAGATATCTACTGAAGCGTATAGTATACCAGTCTGTTGAACGCTTGATCACCATCGTCACTCCTTTGGAAATCCTCGCACAAGCAGTTGGCGCAATCAAAGCGTGCGCGTGTACGTGTACGGGTCCGCAGAAAGCGCGGTGGGGGAAACCACTTAGGCGGAAAGCCCTTCTTTGTCAACAAACAGGCGCTTCTTCCTCGGAAAAAGAACCTGGCAAACTCGGCTCGTCCGTTTTCCCCCAGCAGCTGCCCGGGCGGACTGCGAGATTATGACCGCGAATTGGTTTGAATGCGGCCGTTGGCAGTCGCGATTCGCCAGATAAACGGCGCCGGGTTTTAGCGAATCAAGGCGCGTCCGGACCCCACGCCGGAACACAATAGCCTCGCTCCGGTCGGCTGAGCCACGTAGCCGTAGGGAGGGGCAGGAGGAAGAGGAGCAGCATCCTTCGAAGAGGGAGAAGAAGGGCGGGAGGGGGAGGGCAGCCGGAGCCCGGGCGGCGGCGCGCCGGCTCCAAGTAGCTTTTCGTCTCGCGAGGATTTGTAGGCTTGCGCTCCAGACCCGGCGCGCGTGATCAGTATTCCTGAGACGCGGGCCCGCTTTGCCCCTTCGCGTCTTTATTATTTTTTTTTTCTTTTTCGAGCGAGTAGTTTGCTGTGCTGCCGCTCCTTCTTCTCTGCCGTGCAGGTTTGCCTGCACCTCTCTCAATTTCTCCGTAGGTTCCCGGCACCTTGGCAAAGGCTGGGGATTGCCCCCTTTTCGGCCGGATTCTGCCTCTGTTTTCATCGCTCTCTCTCTTTCCTGGCGCTCTCATTTCCGAGCAAAACGAATGACGCGGAAAGGCCAACGAGCATGAAAGAAAGACAGAGAAAGAGGACTCTGCCTAAACACGGCCGGGGAGAGCCGCGCAAAGACTTAGAGATCCGTCAAGAAAGACCAGACTGCCATTGTGCCCCCCCCCCCCCCCCCCCCCGCGCCCTTTTCCTTCGTTCCTTGTCTATTCACCAATCTTCGCTTTCTGTGCTCTTCTCTTCTTTTCCGCCTTCCGCTCGCTGGTAACAGCGAAAAGTTTGCGGGCTGGCGACGATAGAACGAATACAAATGAATGCGAAGGAAAAGTGAGGTAGGACAGGGTGAAAGGCTCCCGAGATACATGGATGGGGGTAAAGCAACGCTGGCAGTTTTTGATGCTTGTCCATCGGAGCAAAATCGATGGCGACCCGTGTACAGAGGTGGCAGGGTGTTTGTTCTCGTTTCGAGAAAGGAAACAGCGCGTTGGAGGGAGGCGGGGAGATCCGCGCCTCCGCATCTGATCTTCCGCCAGATATATATATGGGAATGAACGCGTAGGCGGGACTGTTGTTGTCTCCCTTGCCGTTCTCGCGCAAATCCCATACGCGCCCATGCATGCGTCGGCGGCGTTACCTTTGCGTGTCCTGTTCCTCGATCTTGAGCGGGATTATTTGTTGGACTAGTTTTGGTACAGGGTTACTGTCGTCTGAAAGCATGCGGTACGGCAACTTCTGTTTGCCGTCGCTTTTCTTGTGCTTAGTGTTTCACACATCGTCGATTTCCTTACGAACAATCTGGTAACGGCATGCAAGAGCAGGGAACAAACGCGCAATGTATGTACCGAGACGTCTGTGCACCGCGCTAAAAGATTCGGCGGTGTTAAGCCTAAGTGCCTCAGCACTCTTGAAGTTGTTGTTACAGAGCTGGGACGCTCTAAATAGGATGCTCGACAGAAAGGTAAATCGTCTGCCCGAGCTACTTTCCAGTGATCGACACTGCGACGAACGTCTGGTCCTCGCGTCTCTTCATTTGTGCATTGCAGTTCAAACATCTGGTGTGCTTTCGATCGAACTTTGCGGTACTTCCCGCGAGAAAAGAAAATAAACACAGTGATCGATATTCTGAACACAAGCCCGCGAACATGTAAGTAAGGTTACCGTTATACCTAGCGCCAAAAATGGATACCGAATGATGCCCTCACTGTTATATACGTATTGCGGCCTTCCGTGTCGTTAATCATTTTCACGTGGCCCTCACGATATATTCCCGCAGTTATGCTTTCCGATAAATTACATGACAGTTCTCGTGGAAGGCAGGCAGTGAGTGTGTTACAATGCTCTCTTCCAGCAAGCAAGTGCAAATAGACGTATTGATATAACGATCAACTCAAACATTTCGAGGGTGAGGTCAGCAGTCCAGTAGGTATATTTGCAGTCTGAAGAGAGACCAGACGGAGGGTCGTTATTGTACAAAAATGCATAAATTATCGTACATAAGCAAGGAAAGAAGCTTGAAAAATGGGAGCGTTTTCTGAGAGGGCTGGAAAGGCGTTTAGTACGCAAGCTTATAACTCCGACACTTGAGAAGTAACTAGACGTGTAGACGCAAACTGAATAGCGTGGCCTGGACATTGAAGAGTCAACAGCACATTGCACGAGTAAGTTTGCGAGAACTGAGTTTTTTACCTGGCACACATGGTCCTCAATATTGCACGTGCATGTGCGCGTTTCTAACGGGTAAGCGCACTTTTAATTTTCTACCGCAGTTACTGGCCGTACATGCAAATTAAATGTTTTCTCAAACGCTGCCCACAAAGTAACGAGCGCGAGACTTCCGCGTGCCGCCCACTTTCTTCTAGTTAGATTAGAATCCTACTTCCTGTTTTCCAACAGGAATTCCTGTTTTCTGTTGAGCAAACCGAAGGCAAGCCTTCAAGTAGATTTACTTCCATGGCTGTGTCTACACAACGCAGTTGGTATGGAAAAATGGTTGTCCTCGACAGCTGCTTGAAGGACTTCAAAAAATATCGTTTAAAGCGGCTAATAAGAATCCAGTGAATGCAATGTTTCGTTATTGGAACCTAGTAAAGGAACCACGCGTTATTTATTCACTTCGTCCATTATTTTGTAATCGGCCGTTTTTTTTTACATCTACGAGAATAGATCGAACTTTAGAAGTTGAGAGGTCACCTCTCGTGTTACACGCGGTGAGATTGAGCGCTCCCCGGCGCGAACCAGGCGAGCTGAATTTCCGTGCCAAAAGGAGCCCCCTGAGCTTCAAAGGACCGTGCGCACGGGGGAGGGCTGCGGTGGGACGCTCGAGCACGCGGCCACCACTGGGTGCAGTTCGCGGAGAGCTCACTTTCGAGGCCGATTGAGGTCGCTGACGATTGTGCGGCTCACAATGCGCCGCCCTAGAAGGACCTCGTGTAAAGCTCTCGGCAAAGGATGACGGCACTTCCGTGTTCCGTAATTAACGGATTAACAATGCCTCCCAGCTGGGTGCCACCGCGAACCGCGGCGAAGCGCATCGCATTTGCGTTCAGAGAGACGCTCTCGTGACGGATCCAAAGAGCCTCCTTGCGCGCGCTCTATGCTCCGATCAATGGTCGTCACTCTCAGCACCTCTGGGGTCCTTGTCAATGAATTAAGCGTGTACAGTACTTTTGGCATGAATGAAAATTTGTTTACTTTTCAGAGACCTCTCCATCACTGGCGTTGAAATAGCATGCGTATCCACAATGCTTTGGACTACAATGGCACAGTGCTGTACGTAAGCCGATGAGTTCACGCCTGCTTGGAGCAGGCGGCGTCTTATTGAAATGCGACATTTATTCATGCGAACTGGAAGGAAATACCGAGCTCGTGACGGCTGTCTTCAATAACTCTGTCCGGCAATGTATACCTGCCCCGTATTTCGTTTTGGGCTGATGTAGTTAAAGTTTTATGCACTGTCTATAGATTGCCACAACCCCGAGTGCTGCCAATAAGTTTGGATAAGTTTGGATTGTCAGGATAGCAGGCTCCTGAGAATCGGCCTACGCCATTGGCTGGAGGGGGTCCTTTCACGGGGAAAAGTCGCTTCGTTGTTGAGTTGTATCCGACTGTAGTGTTGTCCTTTTCTGTCGTTCTCGTTTGTTGCGCGTCCTTTTCTTTGCTCGGGGCGCAGGTGCTGCTGCAGCTAAAGGCGGCGCAACAACGTTGCATGACATTTATACGGGAAATAAAGCAGGCTGTATTTTAAATATTATTTCCGCTAAACGTTCTTCACAGAGATTAAAACAGGTCTAACGGCTTCTGCGCGTAGCAGCTAGCTTACCCGTTATGTTGAAAGTGCGCTGTCCAATTTGCTCTCGATCAAGTCACAGGACACCCAGAAAAAAATCGATGACACTGGGATTGCCACGGGAACAGTTACACACCCCCTGATGTCACCGAGGCATGACGACGGAGGCGACCGTTCGATTACCGCCGCTGGTGGCGAGCAATCGCAGCAAATGCGACAGAGGCGTCTTAACAGGGAAATAAGAAAACGGCGAGTTTCTTGGTTTGAAGGAGTACACAAAAACTTTTACATAAACTAAGTGTACAGGAATGCACAATTCGAGTATATTTGGCATCAAGAGAAAAGATAGCAACGACTGTCGAAGATATCCTATTGTAAATAAAAACGAAGTTTAAATACAGAAAGAAAAGAAGTTTCTGGCGTAATGACGTCAAATAAACGACTTTGTTCCTCAGCAAGCCGCGGAAGCGGCTGTGCCTCCCGCCTTGTGCGGATGAGCCTCTTTCGCGTCTGATTTGTGCCGCACAAGCTCTCCGATCGTGCGTTTCCTTTTCCAAGTTTTCTTTTCTGACTTTCTCGACACTGTTGACTGCGCACCGAATCAACTCTGTCTCGGTTCTTTCTCTGGGCCGCGCCGTATCCTAGAGCGGCGCTGCAGCTGAGACGGCCTCCCCTCCTTCCCTTGTGCGCGCCTTTTGTCAGAGAGGAAAGTTCGAGCTTTTGCACTTGCGCCCTGCGAAGAACGCGATAAACGCCTCGCACGACGGCCACTTGTCTACGGCTTGCGAGCAAGAACGAGCGGGGCAATATCTCTTCTCGGCGCGGTTGTGACCCGCCTCAGTTGTCTCGAGATAAAAAAGCCAGAGGAGCGGCGGAGGATGAAGAAGAGGAGTGCGTTGGCGGCGGACGAAAACAAGCGACCACCAAATCCTGCAGTGCCGGACAAAGCCCGTAGGCGCGCGCTGAGGTCCGCCCTCTCTCGAGGCTTCAGCCTGCCGGGCCACAGCCGAAGGCAGCCAGCGCCGGGATATCCGGGCTTCGCGCTCTCCCGACCGCGAACAGGAGCCGAGCTCTTTGCCCAGAGCGGCGGAGGTGGCGAGGACGAGGAGGAAAGCAAAGGGCGCGGGACAAACTTCCTGCCTCAACGTGTGGGTCGTTGTTTTCGGTTCGATTTGTTATATTCCTCCGCGTCCGACCGCTCTTCCGCCTCATATGGAAGGGGACTCTGCCGCGACGCGACCCAGCTCTACAGCGGGGCGACGAGGCAGAGAGCGACCGGCAGCGAAGAAGAGCGCGGGCGATGCGAAGAGTCAATTGTTGCCAGCCCCTCGGTGAACACGCGAGCCGAAGAATAAGCCGAGAGAACAGCGCGAAGAGGCGTCCATAGAAGTGGAAGAGGAGGGCGGAATAGAAAGAGGGCAGGAAAAAAGAAAGGCGCGAAGAAAGGACAGGAAGCGAGACCGGGGTGCTTCACTGGTGGGAGGGGGGGGGGGGGGGGCGCCGAGAGGAGAGATGGGAGAACTTCCGGCCCTGGGCGACGATGCGTCGTGATGCCGCGTCAGCAGAAGACGCACGGCCGCTCGTTCCGAGCGCCGGGCCGTGGTCGGTCTGCGCGTATTTGCGGGACATAGTAGGTTCAGCCAATAGCCTAGCCGCTCGCTAATGGCGCGAATTTTTGACTTCTAAGCACCTCGGAGGCCGACCTAAACGGTACCACATACCCTGTAAGAAGCGAAAGGAATGTAATGAATTCTGGCAAATAAAGCGGAAAAGGAATGAAAAGAGAGGTGTGCAGAGCGGCACGCGATTTAAACTGTCGGCTTTTCCAGTTTAAACGGGACACCGCTTTTCTGGGATACGGCGCTGATCAAGGAAGTGGATTTTGGCAAGTTTCAGAAACACTACAATCGCACTGACGGCGCTGCTGCGGTTTATTTCGTGGTCTGCGTACTGTCTTTGTGAACACGGGTCAGGCCACTATAGACACAGCGAACGACACCAACTGATGGTGAATCAAGAGCCCCGCCTAAGGCTGCGTACGCCCGTAGAGACCTGACGACCATCAGGCTAATGCAGTGTCGATGTGATCTAAATACGGCAGTGCATCGTAGAATGCGCCACGTGTCTCATAAATGGAGAGTTTGGGCCTGATGTTCGCACGCGTGCCCCAACGAGTATTAATGGAAACTAACTTTGAAGCAGCGATACCGGGTAGGCGAAGTCAATATTGACCGCGTGGCCCTTCGTGTTCGTAATGACGAATAGGTCATCAAAGTGTGACGTTCCCACCTGTCGGGGGTCAGTCACAAAATCTACGGGTCCTGCTGAAGCGAGGAGAAATGAGCCAACAAGGCGGTAACCCGGCAAAACAATATTTATTCTTCTCTGCCTGAAGGCGTAACTGGTGGTCCGCTCACCGCTGGCTTTCAGGAGCCTCTGGTTGTAGGTCCGGCAGATCGGGGCTCCACTCCAATCGTCTCGCGTCGGCGGGCCGCGGCTGCTTCGGCTCTCCCGGGGTCTGCCTCTCTTCCCGGCATCTCTCGGCTGGCGGTGCTGTGACGGGTCGAGGCCATAGGACTCTTGGGCGTTTCGGCTGGCGGTCAGTTTGCGACGGACGCTGAGGTCCGGCTTCGCTGACTAGACCAGCACGATATCTTGCGTCCGTTCGCCTCGCCCGTCTCTGCTCGACTCCTTTCCTTTGTCTCGTTGGCCCCGCCGCGTCTCTCCGGAGATTCCCTTTCTCTCTCTCTCTCTCTCTGGGTGATCTTCGCCCAACGGTTTTTCGTTGTCGCTGCTCACACAGCCGATCAAAGGCACCCGCCAAACTTCTAGGAATCCGCGGCTGTTACGACGGGAAGGCCGATGGCGCCGTTGGGGATGGGTCGAAGGGGATCAGGTGTCCCTCGGAGGGCGACGCTTCTCTGCAGTCAGTCCGTCCGGCGCCAGCCGCCGACCTCCTCCGCCACCTCGAGCCATTACGCAGCCCGTCGTGTCCGCTGCTGGTATGGTCGCCTGTCGGCCTGCACACACAAACGCTCAAACGAACCCGTCTTCGCGCGCCGGTGGGGGGGGGGGGAAGCGCGGCGCAAACCGCAGGGATGACTGCGGCTGCGTAGGGCACCGCGCGCAGCCTCTCCTCTTTAGCCGTCTGGCGGTCTTTGCACATCTGTCTTCTGCATCGCCCGCCGCCGTCTTCGCCGACATGTCGGGGCCGATAAATTTGAAGGCAGGGAAAATGTCTTGGGCACTGGTCGCCTGGTTAGTTCTTTTCAGCAATGCCGGGGCCTCCCGTATGCGGCCCTTCACAACCCCCTCTTCTTACAAAGAAATTTTCTGCGAAAAATTCGTGGACACATCACTTTCACAACCGGCAGTACGTAGCAAAGTTCGCAACTCAATCTTTTAGCCACAGTCACAGTGCGAGTACGGCAAAACCGCTAAACATCGTCCTCGCGCACAAGTAGCACCAGTTGCGTGGTACGGCACAATGTGGGCGGACCCTCAGTTTCCCCAGGCAGAGGAGTAAATTTCACACTGCGGACAACTCTGTCCTTCACGTAAAACACGCAACCACAGAAAAACCACGGGAGCAGGTAAAAGGAAACGCTCTTCTCATTCTATTAGCATGCAAAACTTATAATCGCAGCAGCTCGCAGGAATACGCTACATTGCCAAAACGTATTAGAGAGTTTATAAGTGATTATGGAGGGTATATAGGCGGCCCGCGACTTCTGAGGGCGTAGTCGTGGGTTGGCGGAGGTATCATCGAATCGCGAGTCTCATGTTGATTGGCGAGCTCGAACAACACCTCTGGTGGGACGCTCTGCAAACCATTTTCGGAGACATCGAGTGGCGGAGACCCGGAATTCACCGTCAGGCGTGGTCGCGTCGAACTTCCTAGCGCAGTGGGGGAGGCTTCGGCACCTCCGGCATGACGCAGCCGATTAACATGGACTATCTTCTCGACTCCAGACTGGGTGTGGCGAATGCGAGCGGTCACGTTGGACAGGCTCTCCACTATTCGATATGGGCCGACCCACTGTGGCGACAGCTTCCTCGCGAGACCCTTTGTTGGGACCCCAGCACGCAGATACACTCTATCGCCTGTCTTGAAATCTGCCTCCCTACTAGCGCCTTCCAGACGCCTTACTCTTGACTCTGCGGCCGACCGGAGGGCCTCTCTTGCCGTCTTGTGTGCGTCACTCAATCTTTGCGCGAGCTCAGCCCGGTAGTCGTCTAAGGTGCCATAGTGGCCTTTCGGTTCCTCGTATGCGGCCCCGGGGAGCACTGGCTGCCTTCCGTAAAGTAGAAGGAAGGGGCTTTCCCGAGCTCCATCGTGCACGGAAGAATTGTATGCCGATGTTGCGAACGGCAGCCAAAGATCCCAATCACGCTGATCCCTATGCACGTAGTGTGAAAGGATCTTAATCAGCGTTTGGTTCAACCTCTCGACGGCCCCGTTGCATTCAGGGTGGTAGGCTGTCGTCTGGAGTTTTTTGACGCCCATCAAGCGGTAAACAGTTTGCATCAGCTTTCCGGTGAAATTAGTCCCCTGGTCAGTGAGCAGCTGTGAAGGAACTCCGTGACGCAAGACCACCCCTTCGACAAATGCCCTCGCCACTGTCTCAGCCTTTTGGTTCTCCAGAGCGAACGTTTCAGCATACCGCGTCAGGTGATCCACAAATACGAGAATGTAGCGCTTGCCGGAAGTCGTGCTCGGCAAAGGCCCTACGATATCCATGGCAGCCCTCTCGAACGGTCTGTGTACGTCCTGAAAAACCTGCAGTGGAGCGGGTTTCATTCCTTTCGGGATTTTTCGAAGCATGCAGGATTCGCAGTTTCTACAATACTGAGCGATGTCCTTCCTCATGCCAGGCCAGAAATATCCTTTGCTGACCCTCTGACGGGTTTTTCGGAAGCCTTGGTGGCCCGCGCTGGGTATGTCGTGATGCAGCCGCAGGATTTCCCCTCTCATAGAGGACGGAACAACGCTCCGACCCGTGTCGTGTGCCCTCTCTTTGAACCTTAGAATACCTTGCTGATCCAGACAATATCGGCCAGCTTCCTTTCCCTCAGAGTTCTCACACTTATCTACAATTTTCCTAATGGTCGGGTCCCTCCTCTGCTCATCGTGTAGATGAGCCCTCTCCACCGAGGGGAAAAACTCGGTTACGCGAGTCACGGCAGAGCGGCTGAGCGCATCAGCGTTCTGATTTGTCTTCCCCGGGCGATGAAGGATTTCAAAACTATATTCCTGTAGCAGCAGGTTCCAACGAGCCAATCTAGAGCTCGGGTCTCTAACATTCATTAGCCACTTCAGCGGTTGACAGTCAGTAATAATTTTGAAAGGTCGTCCGAAGAGGTAAAAACGAAAGTGGCGCACTCCCCACACCACTGCTAGGCATTCTTGCTCTGTCGCACCGTAGTTCTGCTCCGCCGCGTTAAGCTGTCTACTCGCGTAAGCCACCGGATGTTCCTCGCCGTCGTGTATCTGTGACAAGACTGCGCCGAGGGCATGCCTCGATGCATCAGTGGCTAATATGAATGGTTGGCTGAAATCTGGGAAGCGAAGAACAGGTGCTTCCACAAGTTTGTCCTTTAGTTCCTGAAAAGCTCTCTCAGCCTGAGAAGACCACAGAAAAGGTTGTTTGCTCGTTAGTGCGGTCAGTGGCTTGGCTACTGCAGCGAAATTGGGAATGTGACGCCTGTAATAGGTGGCAAGACCAAGGAACTGGCGGACTTCGGTTTTGCTCTTCGGTCGCGGAAAACTCCTCACGCACTCCAGCTTCTCTGGATCAGGCCGGACACCTGTGGCCGAAACAACATGTCCCAGGTACTTAACCTGTGGTTTCAAGAACTGGCACTTGGCCGGTTTCAGCTTAAGGCCCGCCTCGCTAATAAGACTGAACACCTGCTTCACCTCACGCAAGTGGCTCTCAAAAGACTCGCTGTAAATAATGATGTCATCGAGGTACACATGACAAAGCTTGCCCAGTAGCCCAGCGAGTATGACGTCAGCCGTTCGCTGCCATACTGCCGCGCTGTTTACTAGTCCCATTGGCATACGGTTCCATTCGTAGTGCCCGAAAGGAGTGTTGAAAGCTGTTTTTTCTTTGTCTCGGGGATCCATCTCTATCTGCCAGTATCCACTCGCCATGTCCACAACAGTGAAATACTTCGCTTTCCCAAGCTGCGACAGGGTTTCGTGGATGTTTGGCAACGGATAGGGGTCCACCCTAGTGACCTTATTAAGGTCTCTATAGTCCACCACGAAACGGTAGCTTCCATCGGGCTTCGCCACCAGTAAGGCTGGTGCGCCCCATGGTGACGTAGAGTGCTCGATGATGCCGGCCCCAAGCAAGTCTTCTATCTGTGTTTCCATCTCCTGTCTTTTTGCGAAAGGGATCCTATAGGCTCGACGGTAGACAGGGGGAGCGTCCCCAGTGGGTATCCGCTGCTTAATGGCCTGGCAAAGCCCGAGGTCGGTTCTGCTGGTTGAGAATATAGAGCTATTCTCCAAAATTAGACTTTCGATCTCGATCCTCTGCGGTTCCCCAATGTGCGAGAGCTCAAACATCCTCAGCAGATTATGCCGCGCACCTGCTGTTTCCTTAGAGTTAACGTTTAGAATCGGCTCGTCCACCTCCACGTCTACCAAATCCCCGAGTAGCTTGTTTTTCCCAAGGCGTATGTCCTGAAGGGTTAGGTTGGCCACCCTGACGGGGATAGGCTCATCTTCGCGTGTTGTAATTAGGGCGGGCGCTCCCACAAGTCCATTTACCTCCAGTCGAGACACCTCTATCACCTTCATCTGTCCGCTTGATACGGGCGACAAAGGTCTACAGGCCAGAAGGCACTCACTCATCGCCGGAAGCACCGTAGTCTCGATCAGCGCGACGGGTATGCTCCCTTCGGGCCCATCGCACGCGTTATCCCGTATCGCGGGCCCCTCGCGCGCCCAGTTATCGATCGGGATATAAGCTCCGGCTACCCGAATCATGCCCTGGCTGAACAACATGTCGATCCGTTGGTCTCTTAAGATGTCCTGTCCGATGATGCCGGCCACAGGCAGCATGACACTGTCGTCGCACACAAAAAAACTGCTAATGAACGAGTGGCTTCCAAGTATCAAGGGTATGCGGTAGACGCCGAACGTGCCTACGCGGTCTCCGGTGATGCCGATAAGGGTTACGCGGCTCTCGCACCTTTCGAACACATCCTCCCAGTTTGAGTCTATACTCGTCAGTGCGCTGCGCTTTAACAGGCTGACTTTGGAACCGGTGTCCACGAGACACTTCACAGAGCTGCCTGCCACCCTGCACTCAACTATCGGGCTCGTCTCCCGGCACAGATTCACCACTGCTTCGCACTGCCCCCGTTCGCCCAGGTTGACGACGGAGGCCGTACTCAGTTTCCCTGCATCTTTGCTGCCGTCTGGTCCTCATCGCGACGGTTATTAAACTGGGTCCTCGACCCTTGCCTGGACCAGCGGGGCGTCTGACGTGTCCGACAGAAGCGAGCGAAATGTCCCGGCCTGCCGCAAGAAAAGCAAACGCCGAAGTTATCGTGCTGGCGGGGTTCCCCATTCGATTCGGGCTGGTTGCGCATTCGGAGGCTTTCCTCTAGGAGTCTTTCTAGGCGTTCCAAACGCAAGCCGAGTCCGCCCTGCTCCCCCGAGTCTTCAAGCTGCCTGACAGCCGCAGCGCGTGTACGGGAAGTCTTCTCAATTTCCTCCTCTCTGGCCGCCACTTCCACAGCGTCAGAAAAGTTTTGGGGGTCTCGCGACAGAGCGAACCGCCGGACTGGGTCACGAAGGCCAGTAAGGAACTGGGAGAGAAGTTGTTCATTTAGTATCTCGCGCCTAGCACTTTTCTTCGACGTGTCCTCGCCATCAACGTCCCTCAGGGTCTCCGTCCCGAGTCTCTTCAAACGGCTCGCGAAAGAGCGTACATCTTCACTAAAGTTCTGGCGCGCGTTCAAGAACTTTTCAACTTTTGTGCTCGCCGGTTCGTTATCAAAACGCTTCAATGCGAGCGCTCTGAAAGATTTGTAAGTGGCAGCGCTAGCCACCTCCTCATCTCTCCATGCAAAATCCTGAGCCGCCGCGACCATTTTGCACCGCGCCATCCCAATCGTTTGTTTTTCCTGCCATCCTCCCAAGTTCGCCACCTGTTCTAAAATTTGAAGAAAGTCCCTGATTTTGGGACCCGTGTCGTCCCCTGTGAACGTCGGAATCATACCGCCCAGCATTAGTGCACTAGCTCCCAACGTTCCGTCGTGAGCATTCTGTGATTGCGGTAACGACATGTTGGCCCCTTTCTCCTCAGGTGCAAGGGTAAATAGTCTCGCACCAAAACTTCAGCAAGATCCCACCGCTGCCACCACTTGTGACGTTCCCACCTGTCGGGGGTCAGTCACAAAATCTACGGGTCCTGCTGAAGCGAGGAGAAATGAGCCAACAAGGCGGTAACCCGGCAAAACAATATTTATTCTTCTCTGCCTGAAGGCGTAACTGGTGGTCCGCTCACCGCTGGCTTTCAGGAGCCTCTGGTTGTAGGTCCGGCAGATCGGGGCTCCACTCCAATCGTCTCGCGTCGGCGGGCCGCGGCTGCTTCGGCTCTCCCGGGGTCTGCCTCTCTTCCCGGCATCTCTCGGCTGGCGGTGCTGTGACGGGTCGAGGCCATAGGACTCTTGGGCGTTTCGGCTGGCGGTCAGTTTGCGACGGACGCTGAGGTCCGGCTTCGCTGACTAGACCAGCACGATATCTTGCGTCCGTTCGCCTCGCCCGTCTCTGCTCGACTCCTTTCCTTTGTCTCGTTGGCCCCGCCGCGTCTCTCCGGAGATTCCCTTTCTCTCTCTCTCTCTCTCTGGGTGATCTTCGCCCAACGGTTTTTCGTTGTCGCTGCTCACACAGCCGATCAAAGGCACCCGCCAAACTTCTAGGAATCCGCGGCTGTTACGACGGGAAGGCCGATGGCGCCGTTGGGGATGGGTCGAAGGGGATCAGGTGTCCCTCGGAGGGCGACGCTTCTCTGCAGTCAGTCCGTCCGGCGCCAGCCGCCGACCTCCTCCGCCACCTCGAGCCATTACGCAGCCCGTCGTGTCCGCTGCTGGTATGGTCGCCTGTCGGCCTGCACACACAAACGCTCAAACGAACCCGTCTTCGCGCGCCGGTGGGGGGGGGGGGGGGGGGGGGGGAAGCGCGGCGCAAACCGCAGGGATGACTGCGGCTGCGTAGGGCACCGCGCGCAGCCTCTCCTCTTTAGCCGTCTGGCGGTCTTTGCACATCTGTCTTCTGCATCGCCCGCCGCCGTCTTCGCCGACATGTCGGGGCCGATAAATTTGAAGGCAGGGAAAATGTCTTGGGCACTGGTCGCCTGGTTAGTTCTTTTCAGCAATGCCGGGGCCTCCCGTATGCGGCCCTTCACAAAAGGACACGGATGGGGTTCGATTACTGAATGGCCCCTGGAGGGCAAAAATAACTTGATTGAACCAGCTCCTGTTGCTTAAGATTGCTTCAGAGAGATCACGAAATGAAATCGTGTGTGAGTCAGTGTGACTTGTACAAGTGCTGATGGACGACAAAGCTTTATCTTGGAACTAGTTTCAGAAAAGCAGGTTGTAAAACCCTTATCTAGAAATTATTTAAAATTTTAACTTGTTGGAAACGGGCCGAGGTTTGAACTTCAGTTACGGCAAGCTCCATGTGCGTTAGCAGTGATACAACACTGAAAGCGAAGTAGGCCTCGCTTTAGTGAATTGAAGTGAATACTGCCACGAAGTTTTGTTGAATCATTCATTCGTTTCCCCTTCTGTTTCACCACAGACACCCGGCCTAATCGTGTTTCAGTTCGCCACGCGGGACGAGTTGCCTAGTTTTTGCTGGCGCGCCGCAAGTGGTTTGCTCGCGAACTAGGGATCACGCAGCCCAAATTCTACAATGTTAATGATTGTTCTCGAAGGCGCGTTGTAACATATAAAGTCACGTGTATTAAGGCGATAGCCTTTAATGGCTCATACTCGCGTCCGTCCGTTACAGTTTAGGTCACGTGACCTTGTGATGTCACGTGATCTCTCTGCCACGCTCGCGCCAGCTGCTCTTCTGCTCTGTCGTGAAATCAATTCAAGCGCGGCAAATTCAAATCAGTGCAAATCAGGAGGCACTTAGATATCTCTTAACTGCGGGAAGGCGAAAGCAGTTTGCGACGTGACCTAGGTCACGTGATCTAAAATGTAACGGACGCGAGTATGAGCCATTAAAGGCTATCGCCTTAATATCTTTTGCACACAACTCATCACCACAATGTTACTGAGCTCTACTGATAAAGGTAGTGAACTATTATTAGTGTCTTGCGGTCTGTCGGCAATATTTTAATCGTGATAGATGCTGCTTGCTTGATTTTAAAAATTTTATTTCATGAAAGAAAGAAATGATTAGCAGGGAATAAATTGAATGAGTTAGCTACCACTTCATGTGGCAGCGTAGCTCGACCGTGGAAGGGCTCATTTCGCTCAGACGGCCTTCACCCCCAACAACGGAGATTGACAACCAGGGTAGCAAACCTCTGAGAGTGATAAGACGGCGGATGACCAAGAGGCTATCCAGTCGCCTTGCTTTCTGCCACGTACCACGCCGCAAAATTGAATCGTATATTGGTGAACACGCTTCTTATGTAGACGATTTCACCCTAAAAATACTTGCAAAATGCCACAAGGAGGACCGAATCCCACTCTGTCACTGTCTGTATGCTTCCAATGATTACCACGGCGCACGAACGGCAATATTGATTGCTCCAGCATACTGCAGCGCCAAAGCTGCCTCCAATGTTCCAGTACGAAACTCTCACAGCAGGAGTTTCTGCCGAGCCCTCCTAATGAGATTTCCTGTTTTGTCAAGTGCTATGAGAATAATGAGTACGATTCTTTTAGACATAGTTTCAAGGATTTTGGACGTCCATTTTCGTTTTCTTAATTAATGACCGCTATCGCGAATTCGTAGCTTTCAACAAATTGCGAAGTACTCACAAATTTTTCGTTCATTTTTAGCAGGGCTTTAGGCACGGCCTTGATTTTAATAATTTTGTTCCCTTACGTTAGCACACCGGTGGTAAAATTTACAGGTGTGTATTTGATTCGGCGGGCAACAAATATGTTTTGAGCAGGTTTCTCTGTCTATGTGACCTGTGCTACTCTAGTTTCTCTCGACTTCTGTTGTTCATCGCACGCTGCACTTTCCTCCCTTCACCCACTTCACGAAGCTCCTGGTGCTTTCATGTCTTTCTCGTTCGTCGCCAGACGGCGACACTGGGGTTTAGTTTCGCAGAGGCATGCGGCACTGTCAAGCGCCGCTTGAGAACGTTTAGAAAGTTCAGAAGCATGACGATAGCGTACAATATTCCTTTGCCTTAGCCTTGACTTTAAAAAGCTGCCTGTTCTTTCTGCCTTTCCCAAACGCGTCTTCACGCGAGTGCAGGCATGGGTACAACCACGCCTGGATGGAGGAGGACGCTGGCCCAGGAAGCTCGAACAAGATTAGCACGTCAAAGCCGATCAGCGGGAGCTCCATATTCGTGTCCAGCATCCGGGGGCATTACTCTTTCTTCCTTGCGTTAATATAAAGAGCAAGAAATCGCGTACCGCAACAATCGGATTGCTTCCGCGGGTCACGTCGCTCGCCGGCCTGCGTCTCCGGTGTCGCATTTCCCGAACGCGCTGCCCTGGCGCACGCCTGCGCTTGCGCGCGCGTGTGTGTATGCGCGGACCTTTAATTAATGCTCGACTGTCGTTGTGTCGCAGTCCCGCTGGGACGGACAGTTACCTACCTTAGTTACGCTTAGCTTAAGTCTGAGCGCGAGTCGATGCCCCGCCCTCTTCGTCTCTGCCGGTCGCAATCACGTCGCCTAATGGCAAGCTAATGAGCCTGATCTCATTAGCCATCCCTGTGCTGTTCCTTATAGAGACACTTCGCGGCGTCCTGTCCGATTCGCGCCATCCTTCCAGCGGCGGATGCCCCCTCCACCAGCAAACCCCCCGCGCCAGACCTCGTTACTCGCCGCCACGCGATAATGCTTTCAACGACTCTCAAAGCCGAAGGCGAAACGAAGTCATTTTCAACTAAAGCGATAGCTCGCAGCTATAAGGCCCCGAGAGAGCCTGCGCTTGTCGTCGCCGAAGGAGCCCGCTTTGTGCGCCGTCCACCACGTCCTCGTCGCAATTTTGCTTTTCTTCTAATCTTCCTTTCGAGGTTTGTCGTTCCCGTCTTTGGTCCTCCCTCCGCTCCGCGTACCCCCTTCTGGCGCCCGGCTTTTCCTCCGTTCCCATCTCTGCGCCCCTTCAATAAGGTATCCGGCCCCAGATTCCCTCAAGGTCCACGCCGGCGACAGCTGACTCCGGCCATTGTGTCCCTAAGACAAAGGCTTCGACGTGTCGAGGGTTGCCGAGCTCTCTTCGCGATTCCTTCGCGCGCGCCGCGCCCGGCAGACGTTGGCGGAGAGAGCGAGAGAGAGAAGACGAGGAGGCCGCGGAGGAGCGGCGTCGCCGAGAAGATAAAGCACCCGTGGCGTGCGCCGCTCTTGGCGCCCGTGTTTTCGTCAAGCGCATGCGGCGATAATGAATGGTCCGCTCCCATTTCGCGCGCACGCATTCGCGACGTTCTTCTCTTCATTACTGTGTTTTCAGCTTTCTTCGTTTGTTTTTGGAAGCCTTCTTTTTAAAATTTCGCGTTTTTTTTTCTTTTTAGAAACTGAAAAAAAAAGGGGGGGGGGGGTCGAAAAAGAGCCGCTCTCCGTATTCACGGGCGTTGGATGTAACAGTCGGAAAGGAAATTGGCGACGAAAGCTTGGAGTTTCAATTTCAAAGCCGTCCCTTTCTGCGGGCCAGCTTCCGCTCTATTCGCGTGATCCCCCGATTCACATGACTTATGCAGGTAGTGAGTGGCGCTTGAGCGTTAATTTCAGTTTGAATGTGGGAGAAAAGCATGTCCAGCCAAGCCTAATCAGGTCCAATCAAATCTGAGCCTATGGAGGTTTAAATTGCGCATAAACTTGTTCGGTTTAACCGGAAGAGAGAGGCTTTGCTCTGTTGGGTGCCCAGATACAAATGTTTTGGTTTCATTGCTTTTATCGGAATTTAACATCCCAAAGCGACTAAGGCTATGAGGGACGCAAGACACCAAGGTGAATCGTGGAATATGTTCATAAGAAATTGGCAACAAATATGAAAAGTGCAGTTGTATGGAGGCATAACTTTGAAGCATGTATATCATATATAATTACACACACATATTATGCATACAAAATAACGAAGGAACACAGAACAAATAACCGGCTACAATAAACTTCCGCATCTACGTTCACTCACAGGTCGTCGCCGCTGCAGACGGGATTGAGGCCTTCTCACTCTCTTGTCTGCAGCGCTAAATGACGTCGTATTTAACCGGACAACTTTGGCTCTTAGTGGAGTCTGGTCCACACGATCGCCACTGATCCTCAGCAGAAGCATCGGTGTTTACGCAGGGCCTTGTCTACATATAATACCCGCCGAATAACAGGTGCGCAGCCGGAACGGATCAATCTTAATAGGACAAGAAACCGCCACAACCCCGTATTAATTTTTGAGACGCATGTGTCACTCGTCCTTAAGGACGACTTCTTTTCGTGCGTTCTAGCTCACGGCGTTGCTGCATAGCCCGAGTTGACGGGTCTTAGTAGCCCTCGAGTTCGGTCGACTCTTTTTTTTTATCGTTTTTTGAGGCGAGAGGAAGAAAAAGACGCTAATAATAATAGCGCAGTTGTGTACGATATTAGGCCCCTGTACAATATTGACGGAGTGAATTGAGTGTAGTACACATTGTTAGTAGTGGTCGCATATATGACAGAGTGTTATAGATTTGTGCCGTGATCCATCTTTGTGAGTGTGTTTTCCCAGTTTTAAATGTATTACTTATACAAAGGATGTATCTCCTTCGGCACTAAAACTCTCGGATAACGCACACTTCGCTACGGAGTCAGCATTTTTATTCCTCAATAAATATTTATTCCTCTATCTCAGTTTAAAAATGGAATAAAGCAATGATTGCTGCCTTAGTTTCCTCAGGACAGCAATGAGATGTGAACTAGATTTAAATGCAAAGTGGAACGTAAAGCCGCAGGGGGCGCAGTCACAAGACAGCTTGCCGGGCGGCGCCGCTGCAAAGTTAGCTTTGTCTCTGGGCGGTGAGCATAGGCGGCATATGTAGTTTGTACGGCAATTCCTTTCCCGTCATTTTTCCGTTCAGGTTTCAGTTTTGTTCTTTTCCCTTCTTTTTTTCGAGGTGGAGTCTTATACGTCCCAGAGGAAGGGATGACCTTTCGAATTACCGACATCTCAGTTCGGATCGGTTTTCTTCCGTATCGATTGCGAATTAAGTGACGGGCGGTGCGCGGCGGCCCCGTTCCCTGTGCCCCCATCACATGTGTGCGGCGCAGCCTGTTGGAAGGCCGACTGACTGACTGCAGCCGTACCAGCGCTCTTTTCCCCCATGCGAGCTGGGCGGCGTACACGCTGGCCGAAGGCGCAGGCGAGCCGTCTCCCCAAAGGGGAGTTTCCCTTCTCGAAGAAAAACTGCCTGCTGGCGAGACGTTCTTCCTGCCAATCCGATAAATATGGAAATGAAGAAGAGCGCGCGCGGCCGTCATACGCCCGGCCTGACTTTGCATGCCGGTGCAGCTGCTACCGCCGGGACGCCAGCGACGGAGAAGCTCCTGGGGACGGAAAGGTTGTGCGGGAGTGGAGAGACAAAGGAAATGTTTCTCGAGCCGCGAGAAGGGGAACTAGAAAAGAAAAACACGCCGGGATAACTGGCGCGTAAAGGGGGAAAAGGGAATCACCAAATCAGGTTTCGGCCCCCCTCTCTCTCTCTCTCTCGCGTTCTGCCATCGGGATTGGGGAGAGGGGTGCCGAAGAAGGCCCGGTGGGGAAAAGCCTCTGGGACTCAGCAAGTCGTTGGCATCCGAAAGGGAAGGCCCTTGGCGAGGCGTGTTCCACTGCTAAGACAAACAGAGGGGCCCCGACTGCCAGCCTTTGCAGGTTTGGTTCCCTTCCGCCTTGCTTTGCTGGCTTTTCGCCTCCCCCCCCCCCCCCCTTTCTCCCCCACTTCATCCCTTGCCCCCTCTGGCTCCGTGGTGGTCCCATGCTTCGATGAAGCGAGGAAGAGTGCGGGAGTTCCCTCCTGCCTCTTCGTATAGGCCTCGTCATTTCTTTGTTTTTTTTTCTTTGTCCCGGCGTGGTCCCCTCTGTGCCCTTGGATCCGGCCTGTTAGACCGTGAAACAAGGGCCTCGCGCTCCCCAGCGCCCCGGCTGACATGGGGCTCGGGCAGCGAGGAATCCCCGTCTGCGCGTTTTGCGTTCGACCCATCTTTCGTTGTGCTGAGCCCTCATCTCGCCCCCGGCGCTCACTCGTGGTCTTGTCTCTTTGATGAAAATTCTTCGATTCCTTATTTTTTATCTCGTGCTGAAAGAATTTTCTTCATTTTTTTTTACCGTTTCAAGGAGTCCTGCGAAAGTGGGGTCGTGTTGGATGAGGTAAAAACAAGCGAAGAGGGAATATCTGGCTAAAATTTTTCTTCTCGTAAGTAAATAGCCTTGTTTGCCGCGCTCATGACATCAACGTGATTTAAAAATCTGTGCGTCGCTTTTTTGCAAAAAAAAAGAGAAGGACGAACAAGTTTTATGTTCCTCAAAGCGAAAAGGAGCGCTGAGATGCATAGATAGAAGGGGCGAAAGTTAGACCCTGGCCTGTTCCGTTGATTGTGCCCACAAAAATATGGCTCGTCATTACAAAGGAGTGAGTCTGTGTGCAGTCTGTTCTGTATACTTTTTCTCGCATATTTGACTCGCACTTCGTGAGTCATTCCTCCTCGCCGTACTATTTATTCATAGGATTACCTTCCCCTCACTCTTGGCCCACTTGAGCAGTCTAAGGCAGCTAGATGCGAAGCCGTGCATTCAGCTTCAAATTCCTAGCTATATTTCCGTATCCTTCGACGTGAAAATTAATGCCAACGAAGAGCACCTATTAAGCAGATAATTTGGCACCTGGTGTCAGTAATAAGGAGCGCTCGCGCTGGAACTTCGTTATGGTGAAGCCGGAGAGTGAATTTGCAATTAGATAGGACTCGCATCTTAATTTAAAGCGCGCCCCACCTTCATGCATATTCACGTACTTTTCCAAGGGGGCCACAAACTTCGCAGCGTACGCTCATCGATTCTCTGAGCCTGGAAAAGAGTCTTCTGCACTGACCGTTCGCTTTGAGCACGCCAAATCTCCGTTAGCGTTCAATAGGCATGGAGAGCAGTTTATTATTATTTTTAAATGGGTCACGAGGCAAGCCGAAGGACACACGATTGAAACGTACTGAAGAAGGCGCATTGTGAAGATTCGTGTTTTGCCATGTTGTGGTATTGCGGTTGCAAGAGAAAAACGAAACAAAATAATCGTAATAGCTATAAGGGTTGGTTTACTATCTGAACAGCCGGTTATTTCCGAGGGAAACGCGTTTAGTTTTGTTTAATCTTTTTTTTTTTTTGCAGTGCTGATCTGTGCTGCGAAATTAGGTGCACAGGTTGGTAATTTTTACAGTTTTACATTCTGCTGCCTGAATTCCACAGCTTTCTGAAGGCTCAGTGAAGTCCAGTAAACCTTATCATGCGCCAATCGCGCAAAGCTGGTACTGGCGATTTTCTAAACTTTACCAGTAGAGTTGCCCCACTGCCAGCTTCAAGTGCGTTTGCCTCTTGCTATAGTGCTCGCTGCTTTCATTGTGACACTCGTTTCTCTGTAGCATTAACCAAACATCCCCCCGCAACGTCCGTTTCACCTCGCATTTCTATTTTGATACACTCAACTGTCGTCCTTCCCCTTAACGTTAAGCCCTTTATTTTCTTCGGTATAAGTTATAATCGCCGTGCTGCTAGCACTGTCAGCCGGCGTTCCTCTATCTTTTTCCCTACTCTCTGGCTGTATGGCTGTTGTTTGTCCTTGTCAATAATTCGGTTTGGTTCTCTAAAAACTTTTCGATTCCCACAGGTGACAAGTTTGTCTCGCCCTGTGGCCACCTTGAGGACGCGCTGTCTTCGACAGCTGAAGAGAACTTCTTGTTGGGCTAGTTGGTAATTGATCATTGTACTTTAAATGCGCCAAAACCACACGAACACATGCACGAGAGAAGAGAATGGGACAGAGCGCCTGACAGCTGCCTGGAGTATGGAAATATACGACTGCCAAAACTCCTTTGGACAACTTGATAAAGAACTGGCAAAAAGCACGCTGCTGGGTGCGCAGTAGGGCAGCGGTTGAGCCCCTTCTTTCCACGCCCGGATAGAATGAAGAATAGAGCGTCACTTTTAAGGAGTTTTCGAACGGCGGCAGATGAATCGATTGGCAGCGTGTGCATTGCGCGAACGCTGAATGTATGCTTACGCGTGCAGAATGTGTATATTGCGTCCAGCCTTGCTAGACCCGAACTGAGTCTGATGCTCGTGGTCCTCATGCAAATACTCAAGAAGGGCCTGTTTTAATTCTGTCGGTAATAAATCGACTTTTTGTCTGAAGCTGGCTATAGAGTGAAGCACACGAGGCTTATGTAAGCTTCATACAGGTGTTTTACCTAAGACCTTACACAATTTTTAAAAATAGGCTTTTTGAGTTAGAAGTGCGCGTTTTCGGCATAGCTGTCAGCGGTGTAGTACATCAGAATAGGGCGAAAACGTGATAACTAGCTAACTAGCCGGCTGGTTAACTAATATTGAATAGTTAACGTTTTAACTTTTACTGTTAGCTTCTTAATTTTTGAGTGGCATGTAGCCCACCGTAAGTAAAATCCATATCTGTTTTTAGATTTTCGAAAAACCGGTTATCCTCGGCGCTGTGGGACAACAAATTTGTGCTGTTTCTACGTGTTACCAGCACTGGAGAGGTTGCTTTGCCTGGAAGCTTCTCGAAAGCGCATGTATTTTGGTGCGATGTAGCCAAAATTTGTTGGGCTACAGCGCCGAGGGTAACCGCCTTTTCGAAATTCTAATTACTTACGGTGGGCCGCACGCCTCTCAATAATTAAGGAGCCTAAATATGGAAACTCACTGTCCGGACAATGGACAGCGTGAAAATGTATGGAGCCCACTAGGGGCCCATATATTTTTGTCCTCTTAATATGAACAGCGATGTGAAAAAAAATTCCTAGGGCCTCTGCCAGGTGTCCCGCCCCTTACATTTTAGTGCAGAACACAAGCGAAAGGCAGTGAGAAAGGACAAATGCCGTAGTGTTGGCATTTTTGTATGTGTGTGATTTCATGCTAATTGTGGTAACGTGTCCGGCCAACGCGCCTTACCATTTTCCGTACTGCATAAATGGCTGCGAAAAAGATTCTTTCGGTGCGCTGCTTTGAAAACAACATTACCACGTTCAGCAGCTATCAGCCTAGTGAGTAGAGAATTCTTGACATGCGGACAGTCATAGCGGGAGACACTTTATTACATCGAGAGGCGCTATCACGCGTCTCATGGACCACTAGACGCTTCAAACGTGCTCCAATCTGCACCGCACGATTTTAATAACAATGGCGAGCGATGACAATAATACACCTCAGGCTTCAAAGATTGACCGATTTCCTCTTCACTGGCCAGCACTATGCACGGAAGCAGTCCGTACTCATAAAGCGTGTTTTTTTTTTTCTAAAGAATATTCTTGTTTGTTTTTCTTCAGGATTAGTTATTATGCACAACTCGCTTTATAGACACATTTGCTCGGAAACCAAACTGACCACATTAGGGAGGCACTACTGTATTTAAAAATTGCGTGAAGTGTTAGGTGAAACGACCTGTATATTGAGAGAGCGGTCTAGAGGAGGGTGTAAACACGTACGGAAGAATGGCGCGGTGCGTATCAATGTTTTTTGCAAGCGATGTACGCGGCCTTGTAATAGGTAGGATGTTCATCGGATAGCTGTAGCCGGCTCACGATGACTTCTGTTCTCCTGGAAGATTTCAAAACTTGTCCTTGGACGGCACTTGAATGCGAGTCGGGTATGCTGTCTTAACGAGTTGCATCAAATTCGGGTCCTGTACGCTCCTGCAGTTCACTCTAAGATATATTTTACGCCACACATATAGCTCCGCTATAGGAATCACGGCTTCTACTAACATGCAAATTCCTGCGCATTCTTTCTGCAGCGCGTTCTTCCCATAATTAACTAACGAACGCCCCGCTGCTGCTCTAAGCAGAAGCAAAAGTGCAGCGAATGCAAAAGTGAAATTAGCTCAGTATGAGTGCCGTTCTTGTTCGTCTTTAGGCTAATGATTAAAGCAAGCTATCGTTCTCAGCCCAATAGCTTAAGCCCGGACACCGGGGCAAACGCGTGCAAGTGAGGGCTCGTCTTTGCGCCTTCGAGCTCAAGAGGCATTGAATTTTCGGAGAAACTCGTCCGCTTTCTGCTCCGAGTTGAGTCGGTCCTCCCCGCCTGCGCTCGTTCCTCAACAAAAGCCTTTTGCATGGCTGCCCGCGATCCTGAAGTGCGCGGCGACGTCTCCGCCGCCGTGTATCGCAGAGACCTCACGCGCTGCCTCCGTCTGCGCGCTCGCATTGAAAGCTAGTCGGCGGAATCGGCGGCCCTCCTCCGCTTTCATCGCAACTACGGCCGCCGAAACAGGGCCGTAGTCTCTTTTCTTCTCTCTTCCTCCGCTCTAGGGCGCAGTCTCGCACCCCCTTTCTTTCTTGTTTCTCGTGCTTCGTCAGTGCGCGGGCTCTCCTTTCCCCTTGGGCAAACGGTGCCCAGTTCAAATGAGCGGCAGCCGAGTTACATTGATTCCGTTCCCCATTTCGCGTCCGTCCTCGTTCGCCGCTTTCCCCTGGCGCCGGCGCGCTTTTAACTTGGCTTGTATTCCGTCGGCGGCGGCGATACTTTTTACCCAGGGTCTTCTTCCCTCGCGCACTTTCGAGATCATTTTCTCTGGGTATCCTCCGGGGGGGTAAGCTTGGGGAAGTGCGTCTTGTTCGCCATTCTGTCCGTCCGGACACACTCTACTTTTTTTTTTTTCGCTCTCTCTCTCTCTCTCTTCGTACTCTCCATTATTTTTTTCCCCTTTCAACTATCCTTTTCCCACCCTCAGTGCTGCTGCTTCCCGTGCCTTGTCTCCTGCATTGCTCTTGTTACTACGCTGCTTTCGCCGACAGCTCGTTCTTGTGCCGACCTTCTCACCCCCTCCCCTCTTTCCCCCGTCGTTGCTGGCTTTCTACCTCCTCCTCCTCCTCCTCCTCCTCCTCCTCCTCCTCCTCCTCCTCCTCCTCCCATGGCACAGTTTCCGTTCTTTAATTAGCTCGTCTCGGCGGGAATATTCTTCTTCGCAATGGAACCGTTTCTTCTCGGGCACTTCCCTTGTCCCGAACTTCCTTTCCCCCTGCGCCCTCGTTCCCCTGATTCACTGCTCGCTTCGAGCTGTTTCCTCTATTTTCCTTTTTTTTTCTTTGCCTCCCTTTGCTCACTCCCTTTTAATCACTCCTCCATCCTCCTCACTACCGGCTTGTCTTCTTTGTTTACTTTTGGGGCACTAAGATTCCCAGCGGTATTTTCCGGTCTGTACCGCCGACTCCTTTTTTTGTTCTTTCCCGTTTTTTTTTTCAATACTGATTATGATATTTTCTTAATTTTTGTTTTCCCCCCCGGCCTCTTCACAACCACGTTGGTAGTTCTTTAAGACTCGTTCCTTATTTTCACTTTTTGTTTCTTCGTGATCGTTGTCTGTTTCTCGACGCGCTAGTCTGCGAACTTCAGCTTGTGCGAATGAGGCTGCTCCCTCGACGGCCCGCGCGCGTGTTCCAGGCCCCTTCCAAGACTGCACCAACTCGAAGCTGGGTAAAGCTTTCGATGAAAGCGTTGCGTGAAAGCCAAAATGCAGCGAGATTTCTTGTTTCGCGGAGGGCGATTAAAAAGAGTGTTTCCTTGGATCAAAACATGCGCTTGATCGAGACCGCCGCCGTTGCTTGTGAGTAACGAATTGGCTCTTTTCTTTGGCATGAGGACCTGTTCAGCAAGTTTGGCCTTGCATGTTTACGCGCAGGCACATCATCTTTTATTCGGGAAGCTTATCGTGCGCTCGAGAATGCGCGCGAGGCGGGAACTTTCTTTGCTTTTTGCCTCTCTTGAGCCATCTCACGCCAGCAGCCATTATACGGTGTCGTTGAAAAGAAACTTTCGATCACAGTCGGCTAGTTGTTTACGTTCTCTGTATTTGTAGTCACCGAAAGACACTTGCTGAGCCGGTAAGTACTGCGTGAAAATATTCTTTTCCAAGGGAGCTCGGGAACTTGTTAGGAGCAACATGGTACTCGTCGGTGGCTCCTTTGAATCTCCGCCTCCTGCAAGCGGGCTTTTCGCAATATTCCAGCGTCAAAAGCGTGAGGGGGGAGGGGGAGGAAGGACTGGACCGAGTAATTTTAACGCAATAGTGTTAAAGGCTCCGTTATATATATATATATATATATATATATATATATATATATATATATATATATATATATATATATAACGGAGCCTATAATTGTTTTTTTTTGGGGGGGGGAGGAAATGTCGAGTATCTGTCTCATATATCGTTGATCACCTGAACCGCGCCGTAAGGGAAGGGATAAATGAGGGAATGAAACAAGAAAGGAAGAATAGGTGCCGTAGTGGAGGGCTCCGGAATAATTTCGACCACCTGGGGATCTTTAACGTGCACTGACATCGCACAGCACATGGGCGCCTTAGCGTTCTGCCTCCATAAAAACGCAGCCGCCGCGGTAAGGTTCGAACCCGGGAGCTTCGGATCAGTAGCCGAGCGCCCTAACCGTTACGCCTTAACCGTTGCGCAGAAAGTCCGGCTTCGGCGTTGTCGGCGCTGTGAACGATAAATAGGGTGGCGTAAGGTGGCCCAGGCTGCCACCCCCGGAGAAGCAACCTAGGTGGGCAACCTAGAACAAGTGACATGTGACCTTGTGGGGTCCTAAACTGAGGACCTTAAGCGTCCCCTCCAATGCTTTTCTCTCAGAAATCTGAGCCAAATGACGAAATCTGCTTAAAACCATAAAAAAGGAGCCACATTCGCGAATCCCGCATTTACACCATTATAGACATCTATAGGAAAGCGCTTAAAGCTATAGCAGTCCTTTTTTTTTTTCCAAAGCTAACGAACTGCCTCTCGTAGCAATAGCTCAGCCTAGAAATCTGCACCGGTGCCATGAAACTTGCAGTGAGACACAACGTTCACTCTCTGTATGAGTAAAGATGCCTGCACTGGGAAAAGTAAGTGGCAGAAGTCTTTTTATCCCTCTATTCTCGGACGCCTGCATCCCTGGATGTTCATTGAAGTGAGGAAACAAACGAGGAAAACACGCTCGAAGACACCTCTTTACTCAGCACTTTTCAACTGCTTCCAGCTCCTGGATCTTGGCTGGATCGAAATGCGCATTCTGAGAATTTGATTTTTCTTCCCTCAGAGGAAGAGGATCTGCGTATATGGGTGCAAGGGAAGTGGGGGTTGTTGTACGTTCGGCGCCCTCTCTGTAAGCGAAGTAAACTTTCGCACCGATCAGCTGTTTTTCGTTTTATCGCGTTCCGACCCCCGCGGTCTGTTTTGGGCCCGCCCCAGCTTCTTCCCTAAGAGGCACCGCTTCCAGATCCCGCCCGCCTGCCCGTACGCTGTTTACCAGCGCTGTCCACTCCTCGCCAGCTCCTAGCTGGCATACATATCTCGCAAGATGGCCAATTTCTATCACACCGCTTGTAACATTTTTTTTTCTCTCAGTATTTTGTTCCATTTGTCTTTTCCCCGCCGGTCGCACACAATGCGCCTACTTAGAGAAGCCCCCCCTTCCCGAAGGTGCTCGGCGTTGGTGCCCGTGCCCTCCTCAGTTCGCGAACCGCAGGGCAGCAGTCCCGTCCGAAACTGGCAAAATGTTTGGCGACCTCCTTTCATTGCCAGTGCCTCCGCCGCAGCCTCCTCCTGGCGTGCTATGTAGCCACGCGGCGAATATTTGTTTATTGATCAGTTCCGTTTTCGGTGTCACTCTCTCTCTCTCTCTCTATCTCTCGCTCCTGAGAGCGAACCTTTGGCCAGGGAACGATTCTCGACGGTGTTCTCGAGGCTTCCGAGAACAAAGAAGGGAGAGAGCGAAGGAGAGAGGAGGATAGCCTCTGGAGAAGCCACAGCTCCTCCCTTCCTGGCCCCCGCCTCCTTCTTTTTGTGCCCTGCTTTGCGCCGCCGCCGATCAATGGGGCTCGCGACAAGGGCCAATAGTTGGACGAACGTAGCGATCGCTTTCCTTCTCTATTTTTTTTTTTTTAGGAAATGCTCGCTGCTTACTGCATTAGCGACACGCGTCCTGCTCGTTTTCTCGAGCAGCCTCGGGCGGCGCTCGAGCCTTGATTGCTTTGATACTGAGCGGGACGATCAACGGTTTTTCCCGTGTCTGTCTCCGCGGACTCTGCCGCACTATTTCCGGCCATTCTTCTTGGCGCGCTCCTTCTTTTTGTGTTCTGTTTTTCATTCGTAGGACATTTTGCGGCCTCTTCTCTCTCGGAACAGCCCCTGCGCGCTGTATATTCACTTGCTTTTTCCCACCGTGCGTGACAAGCTGTATCTACGTTTGCGCACGTTCCCTTCCCTGTTTGCCGTGGCACGGTTTCATTATACAGGTTGTTTGAGCGAAGGTGACCCGGAATTATTTAAAAATAGGATTTTGGTGGCTTGTAGGTGGCTTCTCCGCATTGTATTTCTAGTGCTGACAGACATCGAAAGGTAGGCGAATCATGTTAAATAGTAAGCTGGCTAACTATTTTTTCATCATTAACTTTTTAACTGTGAGTTTGGCGCCTAGCTAGAAATGGGGATTTTCATTGTGCCATATCACACTGGATAATTTTCACAACCTGCATACCCCTGGTGTTGTGGCTAAACAAAATTTGCCATCTCGCGCTCCTTTCGAAAAGCGCGCGTTTTTGAATCGCGCTGAGCAACACCCAACGCTATACGTCACTGCTTGGTACACGTGTCACGCAACATTCTCCGTCCCTCCTTGCTGCTTTGCTCGCCGCTGCTCGCTGTTCCAGCCCACACGAAATGAGAGAGGGTCACTGTGGGACAGCAGACCGGAACATAGGGACGAGGGCTGTCGCAGATGAGAGCGCCTTGTGGTTGTATAGCAATGAATGCGGCGTGAAAGTGGGCTGCGTGCTGGAAGTCGTCAAGTAACGGGATCACATTGGAAAACAAGCACGCCTTTTACCACTCAGCAGACAAGCCACGAATGAAAGGATTGTTGACTTCGCGCCACTCGAACAAGTGTGACGTGTGGCCCCCGTTCAGCACAGCTTCACACGCGATTGTAGCTTTGGCGCCCCGTTATGACCGCAATGCGATTGACACATACAAGCCCGTTAGAGTCACAAAACTGCGCAGACAAGGTGCGATGCTTCGTACAGAGGTTGTGGAGACCTGCTGGAAACGGAAAGTGGAAGGAAAATGGTGTGTAGCCTTTTACTGCGAATAACGGTACACGTTTGCTAAGAGCACAAGACGTTTAGAAATACTATCCGAATACTAGTGCCACAGATGTCTTTCCTGATCTAATCAGCCATGAGAATCCACTTCTTAGTCACAGACACAAGTACAAACCGTTGTTGGCCAGTTTTCTAATGTGCGGCTAAAGTAATTTTGATAACTATTTCAAGGGAATACTGAGGACAAATTGAAGAACTTTTAGATCGGTGCATCACTATTTTCTTAATGAGGAAAAGGGATACTTTGGTAAAAAATCGACCTCTTCCGAGGAAAAAAAAAAGCGAAATAATCACATCCACTATACGACAAAATGTTTTGTCGTTTTGGTCGTAATGACAGATATTTCTCTGGGACTCTAATATTTTTCTTTAGCTCTGTCGCTACGACGAGGAACAAAGCAATTACAAAAAATTTTGTTGTTATTCAAGAAGGGCTGTTGTTACTGCAAAAAGATTTGTTGTTGCTGCAAAAAAAGAAACTCTGTTGTTACTACAGAAAAACTCTGTTGTTACTACAGAAAAACTCTGTTGTTACTACAAAAAAAAACTCTGTTCTTATTACAAAAAAATATGTTGGTACTACAAAAAATTTTGTTGTTACTACAAAAATATTCAGTTGTTACTACAAAATTTTCTGCTGTTACAAGTTCATGGCCAAAGATACTACAAAATTCTGTTGTGAAGACGGAAGATTATCTGTTGTGTTTTTCGACAGGTTGTATAAGCTATAAAGTGAGCGGAAATTGAATGAAAGAGAAGTATCACTTCCGCCACCGGCTCTTTTTGAGTGAACAGAGCGGAAAACGAACAATTACGTGCCCCAATATGAGGTAAACGGTTGTATCGCTACCGCTACTGCATTTCTGTTGCGCTGCGAAGATGAAAAGAAAATCTAATAGGCAAAAGGTGCGCCAAGGAAGTCCGCAAAGCTGCACGCCACAAACAAAACTAAAATATTGAATCGAAGGGACGGGAAAAAGTCCCTAATTTCTCAGCAGTGGTGAAGCACACCGCGGAAGTCGACACAGAACGCGCTGCTTGAATATGCAACCCCGTGGCCATCACACGTATGCTCTTTCTTCGCGTTGATGGCGAGGGACATACACATACAGTACGCCAACCTTAAGATTTATTATTTTCAGTTCGCAACCAGCCCGTATGCTTGTGGTTTCGTGCCACTAACCGTACAGTGTGCTTAGACACTTCCTCCAGAATTCGGAAACGGCTTTTTGTAAGCAACAGATAAGCTTACAGTTGCATTCATTCATTCGGACTCAAATGTCCCCTTCACGCAAACAGTTTTTTCATATAGCGTGTTCAAGAGTACTGTTGTTGCGCTTACAAAAGCGTAAGGGCACGCCGAAGGCTTAGGTCTGCTTCTGAGTGGCCGCAACCTGTGGCTATGCTGGTCTGAGGATTCTCTGAGGATTCTCTATCTCTGAGGATTCGTATACAGCCACCTCGGAGTGTCACTCGATTTTGGAAAACCTGCGGAAACAGTAAGAAAAAAAAAAGGGTTAGTTCCTCTTTAACGAACATTTTTGCATGATTGGGCGCACTGAGGTCGTTCGTATTCCTGCTCACACATGGTGTGGGAATGAATACCGATAAGAACACTTGCAATGGATAAGGGAGAAAGGGAGTTGCAGGAGCCTTCGAATGAGAATTCCACGTCTCGCTGCAGGGCAGATTCACAGAACTCGTTCTATTCCTTTCTCCCAGAAGCGTATTTCTCGCAGCTGAGGGCGGCACCCTCGGCTACTGGGAAAGCAATTGTTGGCCAACGCCGCCTTCGCCGCGGCAGCTCACCGGAGGGGAGGGGGAGGGGGGGGTGGCGGCTTCGGCTTGATTCGGACAGCGAAGAAGGGATGCCCGGGGCGTCTGCGCATAGCGCGCTCCGTGATCGATGAATGATTCCTCGGGGCGACGGCGCGCGGAGGCCGCTTTCAGCCGCGCAGGTTTGGCAGCGGCCGGGTTTCCATATCCGCCGGCCGGGCTTCTTTCATTTCCTGCGCCCGCGAGCCGAGGCGAATGTCCGCGCCGGTCCAGCCGTCGCACCTGAGTGCGGCCTTTTGTGCTAGCCTCGTGTCGCACCTTGCCTTCTCTTTCTTCTTGCCTTATCCTTACCGACGGCGAAGTTCTTGCTCTTGACATCTTCGTCATCGTGCGTCTTCAGCACAGTTGCTGACGCCTTGCAGGTTAGCTGCGTCCGACCTTCAGTCAAACCGTTGTATCAAATGCGTTTAGTGTCTCGCTGCTCTGACTCGTTCATTGTATACCACTCTTGTTTGTTGGTTTCAAGACAGAGACGGTAATGTACAGGGGCGAGCGTGAAACTTTGCCCACAGATTGAATTCAAGCAAAGTTAATCCGTCTAAAATTAATCGTTTACAGATCTACACAGGCAGCAAGTCACTGCGCCGAGAACGCCGCATCGTACGAACGCCTTCGTGTTAATGGATGCACGCACAACCTATTCCTCCTGCTGACGAGCTGCGTCGAAAACAAGCATCAGCGACACTGTTCTGTGCAGCGGGCTTTTTGATTGACGAGTGAGAAAGAGAGAGAGAGAAAGGGAAAACAAGATGAACCAGAGGGGAAGCTCGCGCGCTTTAACTCCTCACTCCCGTTTTTTTTTTTTCTGTCTCTTCTATTTACACCGTGGTGGGTGCCGTGACAAACGGCCTCTTCGACAGCGAGCTTTCGAAGAGCCATCTTAGAACACGCCAGGCCTGTCCCCCCTCCTGCCTTGCCTGCTCACAGGGGGGTGATGGGGTCACCAGAGATGACTTCCGCGACCCGCTGCGCCGCCTGTTGGTAACGGTGTCATCGCCACCCGCACGTGCTGTTAGCGCTATGCACGTGCGACCCCGGCGCTTCGAGGTGGCGATCGGCTGCAGGCGTGTGCTTAGGCCCGCAGGGCGCTTATGCAAGGCTCGAGCCGATTTTCCTAGCGCTGACGAGGAGCCGGCGGCCCTGCCGGTGCTGATGGTCGAGCGGCCGATCAGCGCGGTCGCTGACGGGCCCGCCGGGCTGCTTTTAATGACGTCCGTGGTCCGCCCACCGGAACGCTTTCACGTCGGCCGGCGCTGCGTGACGGCCTGTCCGCATCCCCGCTAGAACCCACTCTTCTCCCTTCTATACGAAAGGAAAACATCGAGGAACACGCCCAGCGCCCCCTTTAATTGCGGTGGCGTACTACAACAGCGGGCCGCCTTTGTTGCCTTCCGGCTGCCTGCCTGCCTCCCTCATACACGCGCTGTATATGCAGCTTGTATTTTTCTTCTTTACATGTATATACATACCGACCCATTCCTGACCTTCGCGGAGCGCTTTCCGCCCCTTCTTGGGACCGTTTGCCTTTTGTTCTTTGCGTTTTTATCTTGCCGATTCTTTGCACAAACAGGTTGTGCGTCTTGGCAGATGCCTTTTTTTCTTTTCCATTCCCAGCTGTTATTTATGTTCTCATCTGAATGTCGCCGGCCAGCATCGTGCTCTCGCTGTTTAATCTGTCAGCGGCTTAAAACGAATGGGCGAATTCGGAAATCGAATTTCCGCGCCGTGTAACGGTGCGCCGCCTTGGGCGAAAGAGTGACTGGTCGATGTGCGCTTACCAAAGCGGCGGGCACCGGAGCCGCGCGCAGACGGCATTCAATAAATTCGGCGCCCAAGGATCTAATAAAACCGTTGCCGGCGACTGTTCTTGTTCCACGTCTTCCCGAAGTGAATTGCGACGCGGCATTTTTTTCCGCCTCGCTGTCACCACTAATGGAAACAGGATCTTTGCGGCGCGCCTCGGGAATTAGGGAAATTTCGGGAGTTAAATAACAGAAGTGCAGGAGGCTCCCCGCTGGAGCCAGCGAGTGATAGATGCAAACACCGAATGCGAGATAATTCCAACACTAAGACCGGTGCTTAGTAGAGTGCGTCGCGTCGGCGTAGGAGGCCGAATAATTCGCCAGATATTCCTTTCCGTCCTTTCTTTTTATTCTTCATTGCTTTCGTGCGTACTGCACCTCAACGCTGCAAACGTCGCATTTCATCAAGCTGCTTCTAACCATGTCTTCAAAGCATCTCGATCCAAGAACTTCCCAATATTGTTATTAACAATAATGATGACAACAACAACACGATTAGATCCACTAGAGTACAAAAACTTCCCTGTGGTCTCACTACGCTGATCATATTCAGCAAAAAAAGAAAAGAGAAAAATTCATATTGCAGGTATCTAATGCCCCTAAACGGCGTTTGTATCCTGCGAAGTCGCCATATAGCTCAGTGCAGTAAGGGATTCACGAGCAAAAGGACAACACTAAATCGCAGATGAACCTCATCCAGTGTAACTGTTGCAACTAGGGCTTTTCGCGGGGATAGCTTATTCGAGTTAAATCATTAGAAAAGTCGACATGAAATTCGCGGTTGCGCGAATTACTGTTCCTATGGCCTGCGCAACGTGCTGCTTCGCACACGAAAGAAAACGAACCATAAAAAAAAAAGGGCAGAGGAAGCTCAGCGAAGGCACGCTAGGCGTCTCTGTAATGTTCGGCACGTGAAAGCAGAGGCTGAAACCATGATTACGTGTTCCCGCAATCTGCATCTAGCCAGACGGAGAGAAAAGTGCCAAGCTATCAAAGAAAGCGAAACCAAGGGAAACCGAGCACTTGCCTCTCCGCCTCTCTTTGATCTTTTTCCTTTTATTGCCGTTGCCATTGCGTGATGGTGCAGCCAGCGAGTGTCCGCTGATTTACGGGGCGCTGCAATGCGAGGGCTGGATTTAGTGGGCCGATATCGGCGGGACACTCCG